>NC_057812.1:583518614-583870468 GCF_018294505.1 Triticum aestivum
CGCGGCATTGCCGGACCGGCCGGGCCAGCCCTGAAATCATGCAACGGCCGCGACTTCCTCGACGCCATCATCTCCGAGTTCGACGGCATCTTCGCCGAACCCTTCGGCATGCCACCACCCCGCGGCCGTGACCACGACATCACCCTGCTGCCCGGTTCCGGCCCGGTGGCCGTCCGGCCGTATCGCTACCTGTCGGAGTAAGTGACCACGGGTAGCCTAGCCGGCTCCCCCTGGCCTTTCTGAAAAAATTACGAGCCGATCCGGCTCTCAAGAATCCAAGACATGGGGCCGCCTTCCCCTGCCCGGCTGTCTCCCAGGCCGGCTATTGGAGGGCGGCCCGGCTTCAGCCCTCATGAAGAAAGCCGCGGGAGGGCTGGCTCCGAGGAGCCGGCTGAGAGAAGGCCGACTCCAAGGAGCCGGCTCCCATAAAGCGGTCAAGACCGTACCCTCGAAGTCTACACCCACGTAACGGCGATGTGACGGGGCGTGGCTACAGTGAAGCCTGCCACCCCCGAATCCCGGAGCGCGCCTGGCACAGTGCGCCGTACGGGTGGCCATGACCCGTCCGGCGCAGCACTGTTGCCACGTTGATCCTGACGTCATCCACGATGGGCCACCGGTACGGCCCACGGGCGGTGGGCCCCTTCAGGCAGAGAGACGCCCGAAGGCGGCCTGGCCTCCCCCAGTCGGCCCAAGACGGAGCCGGCTCTCTCCAGCCGGCTTGCCACCCCCTCGAAGGAGACGCCCCATTAAGGAGACAAGACGCGGTGAGGCTACAGTGGTCACCCGCTGGACGGCGGCACTGTAGCCACGCTTACCTCGGCGAAGCCCTCGTCACCAAGATTGAGCAACAGTAACCAGCCACCGACAAGGCCCTGGACCGTGGGGCCTGCCTATCGACCAAGGAGCCGGTAGCCGGCGGGACCCACCAGCCGGCGGGCCCCACCAGCCGGCGGGCCCCACCAGCCGGCGCAGAAGCCAGAGAGCAAAGACACAGACGGCTGGGCCCCACGCCCAGCCGGATTACCATTGTACCCCCGGGGGGTAGGCCTATATAACCCCCCTGGGACACCCATGCAAGGAGGATGGATCCCTGCTAGTTTTAGCCACCACGTAGGGAGGAGAAAAGAGCAAGCAGAGCCCTTCTTCCTCCTTTCACCAAACAGCTCAAGGAGCATCGTGTAGCTACTTGTTCATGTAGTGATCATGCGGAGACCCCGTAGAGCAGCAGTAGGGGTGTTATCTCCACGGAGAGCCCAGAAGCTGGGTAAGATTCGCCGGCGTGCATGTCTTCGCCTAATCCCGTTTCCAGGCACCGACGATGTTTTACTGGCTCCCACAATGATAAGCCACCCGTTGGCATATGTCGCACCTACCACCCGACATTTGGCGCCCACCGTGGGGCCAGGTGCACCGTCGTCCGGAGACCTGTTCTGGACGGGAACCCTTTTCCTCCCCCGCGAGCGTAGCCAGCTCGGCATGCCCGACGACGCTTTCCATGACGCGCTGCAAGGCGTCAAACAACGCCTGCGCAGCGAGCAGGCTCGCTGATCTCCTCGACAAGACCCTCATCTCCGACGAGCTCGCCTCTGATGCAGGCACCGACCGCCTCGTCAGCCTCCTCGGCCGGTTCCATGTCTCCGACGAGCCTGCTGTGGACTTGGAGTCAGTTGGCTCCACCTATCCGATGCCTGTCGACTCCGACACGGCCTCATTCGACACCTTCCCCGCCAACGTCACGATCTACAACGACCCGCTTCCCCGGGCCGATGGCTGCGACGCTGTCACCACCGAGGTGATGGTCATCAGCCATGACGGCGCTGCCGACGAGAGCGCCCACGACGCCCCGCACGCGGCGGTCCCCGACTTGTCCGTCCCCCTCCCGGCAGACGCCGACGCTGAAGCACTGGAAGCTCGCCGCCTCGCCCTCCTCGCGGAGGGCCGGAAGTTGGTTTCCATGAGACGCCTCGCTGAGGCCCACCGACGCGAGGCCGACCGCGCCGCCTTTGGCACGCCGCCCCCAGGCGGGCCTAGCCAGGCCGGCGTTGTCAGGCAGCGCGTCGCTGTCATTGCCGACACGTTAGGAGTCGACCGCCCGGTCTACGCCACTCCACTCGAGAACCTGCGCACCGCCCAGACGGCCGTAGACGAGCTAGACGGACTGGGGGCCGAAGAACTCCCCCACATGACCCGGCGCATCCAGCAGCTGATCGATGCAGCCGCGCAGCGGAACGAAGTCGACGCACGCGCGGAAAGCCCTCCCCCGCGCCGAGATCACGGTGCGATGTCCCGGACGCCGATTGTGGGTAGAGACCGCGCGCGGAGCGAGAAAGAACCGGCTGCCAGCCGAAGCCAAACCCGGATCTCCATCGAGCGAGACGCAGAAGGCCACCCTCGGGCCGTGGAGTGGCGGGGCAACCCGCCCCCGCCTCGGCCCCGTGGAGAGAGATATCCCACCCCTCCGCCTGTGGCGCATCCGACTCTCAGCGGCCGACTAGGTCGCCGCGAAGGAGTCGGCGAAAACGACGCCCGCCATCGGATCGACCGCCTGGCGCGATCCCTGGCTCTGGAAGAAGAAGACAATGTCGGACCGCCTTGCTTCGGCCCCCGCATTCGCGACGAGCCCTTCCCCAAAGGGTTCTCGCTCCCAAGAGACAAGCCCAAGTACAACGGCGCCGTGAAGCCGGAAGATTGGTTGATCGACTACTCCACGACGGTTAGCATAGCCAACGGCAACCGGCGCGTTGCCGTGAAGTACGTGCCCCTCATGCTGCAAGGCACGACGCGGACCTGGCTCAACAGCCTCAAACCACACAGCATCAACAGCTGGCTAGATTTCACAGAAGCCTTCGTCCGCAACTTCACCAGCACCTACAAGCAGGCTCCCAAGCCCAGACAGCTCTCCTTGTGCATACAAGGCCCCGCCGAGTCCACTCGCGACTACCTCACGCGTTGGGCCGAGCTCCGCAACTCTTGCGAAGGGGTGCACGAGGTGCAAGCCATAGAATACTTCACAGCCAGTTGCCGAGAAGGCACCCTCCTCAAGCACAAGCTTCTCTGCGACGAGCCTACTACCCTCGACGAGCTTCTGGACATAGCGGATAAGTACGCCACCGCTGACTCCTCAATAAAGACCGAGCTCCGGGTAGACGCGTCCAGAAAGGTACTCAACCCGGCGCCCAAGACGCCGGCTGGGGATTCCGGCCGACGCCCACACTCGAATGACCACAAGCGCAAGGGCCCCGCGCCGCCTCCCGCCAGTCGGCAGGTGGCCACAGTCGAAGACGTGCCGCCCGAAGGGCGGCCCGCATCCAAGAAACCCAAGGGCGGCAGGCCGGCTTGGCAGCCGGCCTTCTCCTATGAGCAAACTCTCGACGCCCCGTGCAAGTTCCACAGCGGCGCGAAGCCGTCCAACCACACAACCCAGAAGTGCCATTGGCTCACCCGAATCTCCAAAGGCGAAGGGCTCGCGCCGCCTCCGCCTGCCGGCCCGCCGCCTCCGGTTCCGCCGCCGCCGGCCGCTCGGCCCGCAGTCGGATCCGTGCGTGATGAGTTCCCCGACGAGCATGCCGCCTATATCGTCTTTACAAGCCAGCCCGAAGACCGGCGCAGCAAACACCGAGAGAACCAGGAAGTCAACATGGTCACTGCCAACCCCGCCGAGCACATGCACTGGTCAGAAAAACCTATCAGCTGGAGCCGGGCCGACCACCCAGAGGTGATGCCATCTCCCGGCTCTTACGCGTTGGTTCTGGATGCCACCCTTGCAACGGACAGACGCGCCGCACGCTTCTCCCGTGTGTTGATAGACGGCGGGAGCAACATCAACATCTTGTACCGCGACACCCTGGAGAAGCTGAACGTCAAGACAAAGCAACTCATGCCTACTCGGACAGTGTTCCATGGCATCGTACGAGGCCTGTCCTGCGCCCCCATTGGCAAGATCAAGATTGATGTACTTTTTGGGGACAAGGAGCATTTCCGCCGGGAAGCGATCTGGTTTGAAGTGGTGGACCTGGAGAGCCCTTACCATGCATTGCTTGGCCGACCTGCCTTGGCCAAATTCATGGAAGTTCCCCACTATGCATACCTCAAGATGAAGACACCAAGCACCAAATCACTGTAGCTGGCGATTACAAGAAGTCCTCCGAGTGCGCGGCGGCCAGCAGCCGGCTGGCCGAGTCCCTTGTGATTGCCGAAGAAAAGAAGATGTTGGACCGAGTCGTGGCCATGGCCGGCAAGCAGTCGGCCCTGTCCCCCGATCCCATGGAGTATGATGCCCAAGGATCTTTCCAGCCGGCCAAGGAGACGAAGAAGATACCTCTTGACCCCAAGCACCCAGAGAGGTTTGCCGTCATCGGGGCAAACCTAAACAGCAAATAGGAAGGCGAGCTCGCCGATTTCCTCCGTGAGAATTGGGACATCTTTGCATGCCCCCCCAAGGACATGCCGGGCGTTCCGAAGGAATTCGCCGAGCACAAACTACACGTCCGAGAAGACGCAAAGCCAGTCAAACAACCCCTCCGCCGACTGTCGGAGGAGAAACGCAGGATTGTGGGAGAGGAGATAGCCCGGCTTTTGGCAGCCGGCTTCATTATGGAAGTTTTCTTTCCAGAGTGGCTCGCCAACCCAGTCCTCGTGCTAAAGAAGAATAACAAATGGCGCATGTGTATAGACTACACGAGCCTCAACAAGGCTTGCCCCAAAGATCCCTTTGCCCTGCCAAGGATTGACCAGGTGATAGACTCCACGGCCGGATGCGAGCTGTTGAGTTTCTTGGATGCTTACTCAGGGTATCACCAGATAAAGTTAAATCCGGCAGACCGCCTGAAGACCGCCTTCATCACGCCATTCGGAGCCTTTTGCTACCTGACTATGACATTCGGCTTAAGAAATGCCGGTGCCACTTTTCAGCGTTGCATGCAGAAGTGCCTCCTCAAGCAACTCGGCAGAAATGCCCACGTCTACGTAGACGACATTGTGGTGAAGACGGAGAAGCGCGGCACCTTGCTGGAAGACCTCAAGGAAACATTTGAGAACCTACGCCGGTTCCAAATCAAGCTTAACCCCGAGAAATGCGTGTTCGGAGTACCAGCCGGCCAGCTCCTAGGCTTCCTGGTCTCCGAACGCGGCATCGAATGCAACCCAGTAAAGATCAAGGCCATTGAGAGAATGGCGATTCCCACCAAGCTTCGAGACATCCAGAAGTTCACCGGGTGCTTGGCCTCCCTAAACCGCTTCATCAGCTGGCTCGGAGAGAAAGCTCTCCCCCTCTACCGCCTCATGAAGAAGACCACTCACTTCGAGTGGAATGACCAAGCTGACCAAGCTTTCCACGAGCTGAAGAAGATGCTGGCCACACCGCCAGTCCTGGCGGCGCCGACTGAGAAAGAGCCCATGCTCCTCTACATTGCTGCAACCAGCCGGGTGGTTAGCACCGTCATCGTAGTCCAACGCCTAGAAGAAGGCCGAGCCCAGCCGGTCCAGACGCTGGTGTACTATTTGAGCGAGGTGCTGTCTACCTCGAAGCAGAACTACCCGCACTACCAGAAGATGTGCTACGGCGTGTACTTCGCCGCCAAGTAGCTGAAGCCCTACTTCCAAGAGCATCCCATCACGGTTGTATGCACCGCCCCGCTGGCCGAGATCATAGGCAGCCGGGATGCATCCGGCCGGGTGGCGAAATGGGCCATCGAGCTGGCCCCCTATACGATCTTCTACCAGCCTCGCACCGCCATCAAGTCCCAAGCATTGGCCGACTTCCTCGTCGACTGGGCCGAAACCCAGTACCTGTCGCCGGCTCCCGACTCCACTCATTGGCGCATGCACTTCGATGGGTCCAAGACGCGCACCGGCTTGGGAGCCGACATCATCCTCACCTCTCCCAAAGGTGACAAGCTCAGATACACGCTGCAAATCCACTTTGCCGCCTCCAACAATGTAGCCGAGTACGAGGCGCTCATACACGGGCTCCGGCTTGCCAAAGAGCTCGGCATTCGCTGGATCCTATGTTATGGCGACTCGGACTTGGTGGTCCAGCAATCATCCGGCGACTGGGACGCCAAGGACGCAAATATGGCAAGCTACCGCTTCCTCGTTCAGCAGATCAGTGGGTATTTTGAAGGATGCAAGTTCCTCCATGTACCGCGAGCCGACAACGAGCCAGCTGATGAGGCTCCACCCGGCAAACAATACCAACTGGCGTCTCTCTACAATGCCTCCTCAAGCCGTCTATCAAGCCGTCTCCAGAGTCTGATTCCATCTTCGTGCCACCTGACCCCGACGCGGCCGGATCCGGCTCGAAGAGCCAAGCAGTTGACCCGGGGACTTCGATAGTCGGCCCAGGGACGTCAGCAGGCGGCGCGGGGACTTCTGTAGTTACGCCCGACCCAGGGACCGCCTCACCCGGCTCGGGGACTGCGGTAGTCGGCCCGGAGAGTACACCAACACAACAGGCGGCGGCCGACCCTAGCATTTCACCGCCCAGCCCGCTCACCCTGGTCGCAGTAGCCGTTTTGGCAATAGAAGAAGTCGCAGCTCCGTCATGGGCCCAATCCATCCTCAACTTCCTAATAAACCAAGACCTGCCGGCTGATGAAGTAGACGCAAGACAAGTCCAACGCCGAGTCGGAGCATATACAATCGTCAACAGAGAGCTCGTCAAGCGCAGTGTCACTGGAGTCCTCCAGCGATGCGTCGAGCAAGAGAAGGGCATTGCAATCCTCAGAGACATCCACCAAGGAGAATGCGGCCACCATGCGGCCTCAAGATCACTCGTCGCCAAAGCCTTCCGCCATGGTTTCTTTTGGCCGACTGCTTTGGATGACGCCAAGGAGTTAGTTAAACATTGCAAAGGGTGCCAACTCTTCAGCTCCAAGCAACACATGCTGGCTTCAGCACTCAAGACCATTCCCCTCACTTGGCCCTTCGCCGTTTGGGGATTGGACATGGTGGGCCCATTCAAGACGGCGCGCGGCGGCATGACACATCTGCTTGTCGCCGTGGACAAATTCACCAAATGGATTGAAGCAAAGCCGATCAAGAAGCTGAATGGGCCGACTGCCGTCACATTTATCGCAGATATAACAACTCGGTACAGCATGCCACACAGCATCATCACCGACAATGGCACGAATTTCGCCAAGGGAGCCTTGGCACGTTTCTGCGCGACGCAAGGCATCCGGTTGGACCTAGCGTCCGTCGCCCACCCGCAGTCAAACGGCCAGGTCGAGCGAGCCAACGGCCTCATCCTCTCCGGCATCAAGCCCCGACTGATCGTACCACTGGAGCGTTCAGCCGGCTGTTGGCTCGATGAGCTGCCGGCTGTCCTCTGGAGTCTGCGCACTACACCAAACAAGTCAACCGGCTTCACCCCTTTCTTCCTCGTGTATGGTGCCGAGGCGGTCATCCCAACTGACATCGAGTTCGACTCGCCTCGGGTAACCATGTACACGGAAGCGGAGGCCAAGGAAGCACGAGAAGACGTCGTCGACCTGCTGGAAGAAAGCCGGCTGTTAGCCCTCAGCCGGTCCGCCATCTATCAGCAGGGCATGCGCCGCTACCACAGCCGGAAGGTCAAGCCAAGATCCTTCCAAGAGGGCGATCTTGTATTCCGGCTGATCCAGCGAACAGCCGACCAGCACAAGCTCTCGGCCCCTTGGGAGGGCCCCTTCGTCATCAGCAGAGCCTTAGGCAATGACTCCTACTACCTGATCGACGCGCAGAAGCCGAAGGCACGAAAGAGAGACGACTCCGGCAAGGAGTCGGAACGACCATGGAACGCCAACCTCCTCCGAAGGTTTTACAGCTGAAATGCAGTATGTATCACGCTAACTTTTGTACTAAGTACGAGACAATAGGCCCCCCGAGGAGAGCTCGGGGACTGCCATCTTTTATCTATGAATGAAGAGTATCATGCTTATGGCCTTGTCATTGCATTCACTTTTTTTTCCGTCCGGCACCGGGTTCGACTAGTCGGCCCGGGGACTGGCCGCCTGGAGTTATATTAGAAGTCCTACCCGCAGTCAGACAAGTAGTGTGCCGGCTCCCAAGCCTTCTCTTGCCAAAAGTCGCAGTTCGAAGAACCGGCTGTCCGGCTGGCAAGAGTTAAGGGCAGGAACGGGCGCCCACACGAAAAACGGCTAGGGACTAACGGACTAATATAACAAAAGCCAGTTTCTCCCCCACCACCGACCGACTACCAGAGTAGCCGGCCAGCCAGCTTCCATTCACTTCACTTCAATCCAAGAAAGCTCAAGTACTTGCCTCCCCAAAAGGGGAAGGCGGCAAAGGAAACAGCCTAAGGATAAAAAGCATACGTGAATGGAAACCAAACATGCACAAGTTAATATTTACATAAAAGACCTTCAAAAGGCCAGCATTCAACATAGTCTGGATACACCCCCAGTGGGTGGAACTGCGGAAGCATAATGAAATTGTTCAGAAGGCAACAAGCAGGAAAAAACAAGGACGGCAGATTAAGCCGGCGGAGCAACTGACGAGCCGGGCAGGTCGGTGGAGACGACAGTGCCGGCTGGAGGAGTGGCCGGCTGGCGAACCTCGGCATGATCACCTCCTCCCACAGAAGGCGCGCTTGCGCGCGCCTCGTTGCCGGAGGCACGGTCAGGCTGAGGCTGGCTGGCTGTTCCACCGGCCGGCTCAACATCTTCGCCCTCCTCTCCTTCGTCGTCTTCGCCTTCATCGCTAGAGGCGATCTCCTCTGCCGAGTCTTCACCCGCTGTCGGGTCCAGCCCGAACCACTCCTCCGGCTGGGCGACGCTGTCGTCATTGATCTCAGGAGCGAAGACACTGATATCAGTACACTCGGCGATCGTCGAAGCGCGCTGAGCGATAGCCGGTCGCACCTCCTCCAGCTCTTCGTCGGCCTCCAGCCGCCAGGTGCGCAGCTGGTCCAGGTTCAGCCCCGGATACCAAGCTCGGACGAACTCCAGGGCCCGCCCAGCTCCAAGCCGGGCCGCCGACGCCTTCCAGGCCTCGAAGCGGCCAACCGCAACCTCCAGCCAGTCGACAGTCCGACTCGGGGTGCGGGGAATCGTCTCGCTTGGCCAGAGGGCGGCCAACACCTGCGCTCCGGCACGCTGGAGGCGGCGGAGCGTACGATGAGCCGGCTGCAGCCGCGCTTGGACCGCCAAGAGTTGCTCTTCGAGCGACCGACTCGCGTCCGGCGCTACTTCAGCCCCCGCCTGCCGGCGCGCTTCGCGATGGGCCTCGATGGTTTGGGCAGCAAAGACGGAGTAGCCAGGAAAGTAGTCTGCACAGAGAATAAAAAGCAGCTCAAGTCAGAACACAAGTCAGGCGGCAAGGGGCAGGCAAGGAGCGAGGAAGGCGGCTTACCGTCAATCAAATCCTCAATACGGCCGAAGCCTTCATTCAGCGCTTGCCTGGTCTCAGCCCAGGCCGCCGCTTCAGTCTCAAACTCGGCCTTCAGGGCGGCTTCGTTATCCCGCGCCTTCTTCAGAGCCGCCTTGTGGCTCCCCTCCTGGTCAGCCAGCTTCTTGGCCAGGCGGTCACGCTCCAGGACCAAGGCGTCGTACTCGGTTTCCTTGGCACGAAGGGTGGCCTGCGTCTCGCTGAGCTGCCCCCTTAAGTCGGCATTGGCTTCTGCGAGCACGAAAGACAAAAGAAAAACCAGTAAGGTGAAGTCGTCAGGAAAGATCCGACCCGACTGCTCAGCAGTCGGCCCGAATCTCGGGGACTACACCCAATGGGTGCGCTGACGCGCCCCCACAGGAGATGAACGAAGCCAAGTACGTACTCCGGCTGCTGATCAGGTCTTCGGTTCTCCGACCTAGCTCCTGAGCCTGGGAGTTGAAGGCGGCAGCGCGGAGGTTATGATACTCCTGGAAGATTAGACAGGAGGCGAGAATAAGGTAGTCGTCAGGAAAGATTCGACCCGACTGCTCAGCAGTCGGCCCGAATCTCGGGGACTACACCCAATGGGTGCGCTGACGCGCCCCCACGGAAGAAACCAAGAGAACAAAGCAAGCAAAGATAGAAGACTCACCCGGATGACGGCCCGCGTTGCAAGGAACTCCTAAGTGTATTGCTGCAGCGAGGCGGCTTGGGCCTGAAGCCGGTTTCGAATCTCTTGGGCCGCCACATTCAGCTCGCCCGTCCCACCGCTGGGAGTCCACTCGGACGAGCCGGTGCTGGCCGCCTCCAAGGCCTCCGCCGTCCGGCTGGCACCCGTAGCTCGGTGCGGCTCTGGCGCAGCGGTGCCTCCCCCTGTGTGCCGGCGCATTGCTGGCTACACCTCGAGGCCGGCTCCTTCTTCCGGCTCACCTCCGGCTGGCTGCTCTGGCGCCGCAGCCGACTGGCCGCCTTGGCCCGCTCCGGTTGGCGCTGCCGGCGGCGCCCCCTCCACGAAGATCACGGAGTCCTATCTCCGCTCCAGCACCTGCGGTTCTTGGTCGACCTCCTCCAGCGGAGGCACAGGAATGTTGGGGGCCACGGCGCGGAGGGGAATGGCTAGCAGCGGAGGCTGGTTGTGCGAAGCCTTCGCCTCCGTCTCCGCAGCTACCGCCTCCGCCCGGGCCTTGGCTGCTGCATCGGCCCGCTCCTTCGTCGCCTGGGCGGCCCTTCGCTCCGACGCCTCCCGCTCCTCCCGCACCTCTCGTGCGTTCAGCTCCGTGGCCTCCCTGAGGTCGGCGCGGGGATCCACGCGGCGGGAGCCCGAAGACCCTCCAGTCGGCCCGACTACGGAGCCGCCCGAACCCCGCTCAAGGGAAAGTGGCGCCCTGTCCGGCGAGCAAAGAAAGGTTTAGAAGAGTTTTCAATCGAAAAGAACGACAAAAAAACGTATCCAAGCATTCGACGACTTACGCTGAGATCGCCTGCGGCTGCTTCACCGCCTTGCGGAAGCGGGCCGCCTTCGCGGCCGCCTCATCTCGCTTGGTCGCCGCTGTGGAAGCCTTGGACTTCTTCGGCCGGCTGCCGAAGAGGATCGACACGGCCGACACTTCTGGGCGCCGCCGCCAGCAGCCGGCGCGGCGGACGAGCTCGCGCCTTGATGATCAGGCGCCGGCTGGCGGCGCGGGGTGACTTCGACTTCGGCATCATCCGGCCAGTCCTCGAAGCCGGCCGTGAGCCCTGCGCCTCCGGCCTCGTCGCTTTCCCCCACGATGGCGTCTTCCATGGCGGCCGCTCCCAAGTCCGGGTCGTCGGCGTCGTCCACCGTGCGATCAGGGAGGAGCTGGCGCTCTATCCCTGCGGCCCCGGTCGTCGGCAGAAGGAGAGGGTTCTGCTAGGGACAAACCGACTGATCATAGGCCGGCTATCATAAGGCCGGCTACCAAAGGAAGAAAAGAAGAAAGAACTTACGACGGGCGGAGGGTTGGCGCGAGAGTACGGCCCCTTGCTGTACCGCCAATCCTCGGCGAGCTTGTAGTCGGAGATATAGTTCACCATGTAGGAGACCTCTGCATGAGGCATCTCCCTGGTGCTCAGCCGGCTTGGGTCGAAGCGGCCGCTCATCTGACAAACCATGTGAGGCCGGCTTTGGAGGGGAAGAACCCGGTGCTCCACGAAGGCGGCCACCAAGTCGGCTTCGGTCAGGTCCTCCGACTGGATCATCACCCGAAGCCGGGAGACGGCTGCGTTCCCGGCCTGGGACAACGACCTGGCCCGGTAGCGCCACGAAGGTCGCCTCCCAGCCGGCGGGCCGGCTTCGTAAGCCGGCAGGTTGACGTAGTCGCCCTGCTCCGCGACATTCTTCACGTAAAAGTATGACTTCTGCCAGAGCTTCACCGACTGGATCAGCGGGATGGGCGGGAAGGGGTTGTTCTCGCTCGCCCGCCTCATGGCAATGAAGGCTCCGCAAGGGGCGGGCACGCCCGCGACGACGGTCCCGAGCTTGCTTTGGAAGAATTCCGCCCAGAGCTCGAGCGTGGGGAGGACCCCAAGGAAGCCTTCGCACGGCGTGACGAAGGCCGACAGCAGCATCACCGCGTTGGGCGTGAGGTGATGCGGTTGGAGGTTGTAGAATTCGAGGAAGGCTCGGAGGAACCCGCTCGCCGGAAGGCCGAAGCCGCGCAGGCAGTGCGAGCGGAAGATCACCCGCTCGTCCTCCTCCGGTGCCGGCGAAATCTCCTCCTCCGGTGCTAGACGAACCCGGACGAAGTCCTCGCCGGGCAGACGTCATGTCTGGCGGAGGAACGCGACGTGGTCCTCATGGACGTTGGAGCCATCCCACGAGCTTGACAGCGCCATGAGGCAGCGCGGTGAGAAGCAAGACGATGCGGCGGCGGAGCGGCGCGGCAAGAGCTACTGTGGCAGCGGGAAGGAGAAGAAGGAAGACGAGAAAGGGCGGAGTGAGGGAGAGCGCGCGAGCCTCTGCCGCTCCCCCTCCTCCTCCTACTTGTAGACCGCGCGGCGGAGCCGAGGAGGCGCGGCATGGGAGAACATGGGGATCAACTGCGCCCACTCCCCCACGTCCCGCGATTATTACGCCTTGATGGCAGAATAAAACCGCCGTGAGAAGGTGAGAGGTCCATGTGGGCCGCAGAAGATCCACGCTCGGGCGGAGGCCTAGTAGTGGCGGGCCCGGGCCTGCGGCGGCGCCCCGTCGCGCGTGTGCATTGGCAGGGTTTCCTTGCCACGTGGCCCGCGGGATGGCCTGCGGACGGCTCGCAGGTCGACCGCGTTCCCGCCTACGAGAAACGGAGCTTTCCGAAGTCGGCGTGCACAAACAAAGCCGGCCCCTCAGGATAGGAAGCTGACCAAGCTTCTCGTCCCTTTATCAGCCTCGAAGCTCGCTCAGCTTCGGGGACTACTGTCGGAGTAAGTGACCACGGGTAGCCTAGCCGGCTCCCCCTGGCCTTTCTGAAAAAATTACGAGCCGATCCGGCTCTCAAGAATCCAAGACATGGGGCCGCCTTCCCCTGGCCGGCTGTCTCGCAGGCCGGCTATTGGAGGGCGGCCCGGCTTCAGCCCTCATGAAGAAAGCCGCGGGAGCGCTGGCTCCAAGGAGCCGGCTGCGAGAAGGCCGACTCCAAGGAGCCGGCTCCCATAAAGCGGTCAAGACCGTACCCTCGAAGTCTGCACCCACGTAACGGCGATGTGACGGGGCGTGGCTACAGTGAAGCCTGCCACCCTCGAATCCCGGAGCGCGCCTGGCACAGTGCGCCGTACGGGTGGCCATGACCCATCCGGCGCAGCACTGTTGCCACGTTGATCCTGACGTCATCCACGACGGGCCACCGGTACGGCCCACGGGCGGTGGGCCCCTTCGTGCAGAGAGACGCCCGAAGGCGGCCTGGCCTCCCCCAGTCGGCCCAAGACGGAGCCGGCTCTCTCCAGCCGGCTTGCCACCCCCTCGAAGGAGACGCCCCATTAAGGAGACAAGACGCGGTGAGGCTACAGTGGTCACCCGCCGGACGGCGGCACTGTAGCCACGCTTACCTCGGCGAAGCCCTTGTCACCAAGATTGAGCAACAGTAACCAGCCACCGACAAGGCCCTGGACCGTGCGGCCTGCCTGTCGACCAAGGAGCCGGTAGCCGGCGGGACCCACCAGCCGGCGGGCCCCAGCAGCCGGCGCAGAAGCCGGAGAGCGAAGACACAGACGGCTGGGCCCCACGCCCAGCCGGATTACCATTGTACCCCCGGGGGGTAGGCCTATATAAACCCCCGGGACACCCATGCAAGGAGGATGGATCCCTGCTAGTTTTAGCCACCACGTAGGGAGGAGAAAAGAGCAAGCAGAGCCCTTCTTCCTCCTTTCGCCAAACAGCTCAAGGAGCATCGTGTAGCTACTTGTTCATGTAGTGATCATGCGGAGACCCCGCAGAACAGCAGTAGGGGTGTTATCTCCACGGAGAGCCCCGAAGCTGGGTAAGATTCGCCGGCGTGCATGTCTTCGCCTAATCCCGTTTTCAGGCACCGGCGATGTTTTACTGGCTCCCACAATGATAAGCCATCCGTTGGCATATGTCGCACCTACCACCCGACACTACCCGGCCGCGCACAAGGACGAGCTGGAGCGTCAGTGCGCCGCCATGCTCGCCCAGGGCATCATCCGCATGAGCTGTTCCGCATTCTCCTCGCCGGTCCTGCTGGTCCGCAAGCCCGACGGGTCCTGGCGCTTTTGCATCGACTACCGCGCCTTGAACGCCATCACCGTCAAGAATGCATTTCCGATTCCGGTGGTGGACGAACTCCTCGACGAGCTCCGGCGCGCTCGTTTCTTCACCAAGCTTGACTTGCGCTCCGGCTACCACCAGGTGCGGATGCGAGCGGAGGACATCCCCAAGACCGCCTTCCGCACCCACGACAGCCTCTATGAATTCCTGGTCATGCCGTTCGGCCTCTGCAACGCGCCGGCGATGTTCCAGGCACTCATGAACGATCTGCTACGGCCGTACTTGCGCCGTTTCGTGCTCGTCTTCTTCGACGACATCCTAGGTCCTGCTGTCTTGGGCACCGAGGTCCTTGACATACCTCCGCTGGGAATCCGCCACGCGATTTGAATACCGTTGTGAATCGCGGGAGATAACGCTGATTAGTCTACACTTTCGCTGCATCGCAGGCCTTCCCCTAAATCCTTTCTCCCGTGATTTTAATCGTTGGTCATATATACCTCAGCTGTGTTTGCATACTTCTGGTTGTCATGGATCATTGGACAGAAAGTTTTGTTTATTTGAACTAGCTATGATAAACCTAGATCAAGTTGTGAGTTAAGTGCAGTCATGCACACCATTTTGGTTTAGGCATCTAATCAACATGACATTTCAACCATGCTAAACTGCACTTTTAAGAGATGCAAATTTTGCTGAGTAATAATGTACGTTTATCTTACTGAAGTTGCATAGAATGCTGCACTGTAATTTTTTTTTCTCGTTTCTCTTTTATATAATTATTAGTGAATGCTAATATATTGCATGGTTATGCTTACTACCTTCTGGCACATTTTTCTGTTAGGCGGTAGGAGTAGGTATCTTCTTTTCTGGAATCGCAAGATGAAAGAAGAAAATAACAGATGGTTATGTTAGTTGAATATATACCTTTATTATGAACAAAGAGTTTGAACTCTGAAACTCATCTCTTGTTGCAAAAGAAAACCTAACCCGATTGCAGAGAAAGAAGAGACCAACTTAATAATGCTGTAAGCATGTAATGTTCTTTGGGTGTGCTTTAGCAAAACTGATGTTTCTTTTGGTTGTCGTTTATTTACCTCTAGGTGTTACTTCGCTCACTGGAAGCTACACAAATTTTATTTGGCCTCTATTAGCAGTAGGCATCCGATATCGTGAGATAGTGGAGCCCGACTCGAGGGCTAATACAGAAAATAAAACTTGATATTTGTAGCATATTAAACATGCGTCTCATGTAAAGTCTAAAAATAAAATACAGAAAGACCATTATAAGGTTTTGAAATTTGACATGCTTTATTTTCACAAATAGATAGAAACTTGATCTTCTTAATCCAAAAAGCCTATACTATGTTCAATTGTTCATAACTTTATTATGCTACAACTTGTGTATCTTTTTGTACCGATCGCTGATGGAAAGAGGGGTGCTGGGGGTGCAGGCACATTACACTGGGAAACAGCTGGGCTTCTTCTAGGCGAACAGTCCCTCTGTAGGTTCTTCTGGCCAAGAGCAAGATCAACCCAAAGAGGATGTGCACAATCTATGATGCCAATTCTCTGTTCAGTTGTTGGCAAGGCGCGCATTTGGAGGAATACCAGTTCAGGCATTTGGAGGAATTCTCAGCTCGACGCACAGACAGGGCTGCAGCCTGCAGGTTTACCGCACACAGGTTCAGAAGCGCAGGTAGTGTTCAGAGAAGGGGGTTGTAGAACCAGCAGTGTCCATTTGCTCCGTGGTGGCGTCGGCTTCACCGTGGACGCTCACTCTGCTCATGTGATCATGTCATGCTGCTTGCTTCAGTTAAACCGTTTTCTTTTTCTTCCGTGGCGTAACACAAGTCAGAAACGAAAGCTTTCCAACACTGGACAACAGTACTGCACCCCGGTTTTGCCAGATGTATATTGTCAATCTGTCATCCCTTTATGCACGTATATCTATATTTTTTATGAGACTTTGAATTTGATAGAGGACTGGAACTTCGGTATTTGGTTTCTCTGGAAGTTGATAGAGCAACACATTTGCTCCGGTCTGTTCTCCAGGTTCTCCAAAATCAAATGAAGTCCATTTCGTAAGTCCTTATTAGATTAAGCAACTTCTTACATACCGTTTGACAATTTTATTTACAATTTCCATCAGCAATTCATCTGGCTGATTCTGCAGGTGATCTCATTGATCCGAATGTAAGTAAAGTTGGCGAATGATGCCTGTGCCATTGGGTTATGGTACCTGGGTCTAGGGAAGTTGTTCTCTCTTGCATCTGTGTACCGCAGGTGTGATTCTTTGGTGGATTTGTCTCATAATCACATGGTCTTCCTCTCTCCAAATGATTGGCTGTTTTATCTCTCCTTAGTTAGGGGGTCTTTGGTTAGGCTTTTGGCTCTGGCTTTTGACTTCGAAGTTTTTTCTTTTGCTTCTAAACCAAAGTGCAAAAGGCAAATAAAAGTCCAATCAAACACCCTTAGTGTGACCCCATCGCCTATATCTGATCGAAGTCCAATGCCACGGACTGTATCACTTTCAATCAAAACTAGGGTGTGATTCACCTTCTATTTGAAAACCCTCTATCGGTTAGAGCATTAAAATTTCGGTTTTGCTCCTCTAAACTGCACCCAATCAGTCTCTTATATGCATTAGAGGAGTAAACTTTTTACTCTATGTTCACCCGAACTCTTAAATATACTCGGCCGCCCACCTCCGAATTAAAAATGTTTCCCCTCCCACCGCTCGACCTCATCCATTCCAGTGCTGCCCAATCCCTACTTGAGCACACTGCATCCCGTCAACGCGCCCTCGCAGCGTGCCCCCGCATCCAATCCGGCATCATCCCGTCGCCCACATGGCCGGATCCATCCAGCTTAAGTCCCCTGCACCGATTAGAAGTGTCAATCCAGACCACCACCGCAACCATCTAGAGCCCGAGGTCGTGGCGGAACCTCCCGCGGCGACGCGTGCTCCTCCCAGTTCCCGACCTGCCATCGCCGCCGCCGTCACAGAGGAGGTAACTCGCGTGTCGTAGCGGTTGTGGGGAACATGGGTGGCCGGCAGAAGGGACCCCAAAACCCACATGCACATCTGGATCACCTCCTACCAGTCTGCAGCGCAGGGAGCGCAGGCGTACGACATCCAGCCGGTACGCCTTCACGACACGTCGGCGCGGCTCAACTCCCCCTTTGATGACGCCGTGTCTGATTTGGCCCCCATCGACCATCGAGTGGCCTCCCCACGCGAGTTGTGGGAGGACTGGGAGGCCCGCGAGTGCCTCAAGGCAGAGCATGCCGACAAGGAGTACTTGGCGGAGCTCCACCGCTTGTATCCAGAGCACACCGAGAAGGAGCACCGGCAGTTCGAGCCGTACAAGTTGGGGAAGACTGACAGAGCCGGGTCGTCCAGTGTGCCAGTCATCGACCTTTGCTCCAGCGACGGCTTCGGGTCTGAAGGCAGCGGTAAAGACGAGGACGTCAACAGTGAGCTGCATTGGGAGAAGATCATGGCCAAGGAGGACTAGTTTTTTTTTAGTTTTTATGCAATTAGTTTAGATTTTGTTTAAAATTTTGTACTAATATAGTTTATTCTACTAGTTTGAATCGAGTTTGATGGACTAGTTTGAATCAAATTTGCATTAATTTGTGTTCAATTTTTTTAGGGAGTTAAGTTTAAGAGATCAGCTAGGAACCGCTAAAATTTAGAGGAGTAATTTGAGGAGTTAAAAGATAAGAGCATATAGAGGCCTAGAGATGCTCCAAGATGTGTGCATAGAGACGGACTAGTGTGGAAACCAACTGAAAAAATAATCATGGGGAGGCAATAGCCTAGGTTAATGAAGCAAAATCTTCATAAAGGAGAACAGGTGGTGGCTCCGTACAATTCGATTTTCACTAGAAGTTACAATGCTAAAGGCATCACATGTTAATGAACTTCCTGTTGATGTTGATTCTTGTCTCACTGCTCTTCCGCTTGCCAGAACCCATTTATCACATTGAACACATCAGAGCATCAACAATGCATGACGCTTATATGGACACTTAGAAAGAAAAAACAACTATTAAAAAATAAAAAAGGCATCTTAGCGCCTTCTCTTCCACCGCCAGAGGCTAATTAGGGGCGCTAATTATCGATCGGCAACGAAGGCCAGCCGCTCCTTGGGTTCGTGCTCGAATAAACAACAAGCCGGGAATGCCTTCTTTTGCGTCCCTGTGGCATCTGGCGCCAGGAATTTCCAGGGCAACCGCAGATTGACCGGGAAGTATTTCCTGATGCCTTCTATTAGCGCCTAGCGTTGGAGGTGCTCCTAAAGAGTGAAGATCGGTACTTTTGTTAGCAGAGGTGATATCATCCACACTTAACCTGAAAGGCCAAAGGTTAACCTCTCAGTCGAGTTTCACTTAACATATCAGTTTTCCTCTAATGTCTCAACTCACATATAAGACACTTATTTCTTTTCTTTTGGCAATACTACATGAACGTAACATAGGTATCGTCAAACATGTCCTCTGTATCGATGCATTCCTTGATATCTCAATTTATAGACCCTGGTAACATGTTGTTCACGCTTTGATTATGCAAATGGCCGTGCATTGCATGAATACAGTTGGTTTAACCCATGGCAAGCAAGCAGCATACGGGGTGGAACTGCACCAAAGAGCTCAGGCTATAGGAATGATCGATTCGACCGTCTGAGTTGTATTTTTTTTCCTGTTGAGCATTCAAATTTTGATCTGCATGTTCTCGTAGCAAGGTGGAGACACAGACATCCAAATGGCATCTGGAGGAAAAACTTGAAACACTTCCAAATTGTTTTGGATTGTTCATTCATTTACCGAAACATGGTTTCATCCAACTTTGTACATAAAGCCCAAACAAACGAACCGATACAAAGTGTCGAGAAAATCCTCATACAAGCAGATAAAAAAAGGGCATATGAGCGAGTGGCACAAGTGCTATCAATCCAACACCGAGTGTAAAAACAAGAGACACCACACCTAACAAGAGGCAACTGTGACTACTGAATAGGACTAGAACCGCACTGCCTTGAGAAACTATTGGACGTCATTGTACCGAACACACACCCAACCACTTATGTCATGCTCAACCCGGAGCAACGGTTGGAGCTGCTCGAGGAGATCCGGGCAAGGAGCAAAGCTCGCATTTGCAGCCGGGCTGCCTCCAAACTCGCTAGAGTCAGAGGAGGAGGAGGCGCAGAAGCAGGCACCGGACGCGGAGAAGGAGGAGGACGCAGGCAAGGCGGACCCGGTGTCCCTGGCTGCAGGCTTCACCATGGCCGACGCGTTGATGGAGCACAAGGTCGCCCAAGAGGAGGAGGCGGCTGAGCAACAACACATCTGTTGAAAATATGCCCTAGATGCAATAACAAAGTTGTTATTATCATATTTCCTTATTCTTGATAAGTGATTTTTCTCTATGTTATATTTGTATGAACCGGAAACTCAAATACATGTGTGGATACATAAACAAATACGATATCCCTAGTAAGCCTTCACTCGACTAGCTCACTGATTAAAGATGGTTAAAGTTTCCTAACCATGAACATGAGTTATCATTTAATAATCAGGTCATATCATTAGGAGAATGATATGATGAACAAACTCAATCATAAGCTTAGCATTTGATCGTGTCAATAAGTTTCTTAATGTCAAATATTTGTTCCTTAGACCATGAGATCATGCCACTCCCTAGTACCAGAAAAATGCTTTGTCACTAGTAGAAAACAGGGCTTTGGTTCAGGCCGGGTCAGCCCATTAGTCCCGGTTCAGTCCAGAACAGGGACCAATGGGGGCATTGGACCCGGTTCGTGAGCCCAAGGGGCCGGCCGGGCCACGTGGGCCATTGGTCCTGGTTCATCTCGACCTTTTGGTCCCGGTTGGTGGGACGAACCGGGACCAATGGGCCTCGCTCTTGGCCCACCACCATTGGTCCCGGTTGGTGGCTTGAACCGAGACTAAAGGGGTGCCTATATATACCCCCTCGCGTAAGAGCAGAGCACACTGATCTGTTTTTTTTCTGGTCGAGGGGGAGAGGGCTTGGTGGTGCTCTAGCTCACCTCCTATGCACACAAGGTGTTCGATGGAATGCCCGAGCCACACTACTTAAGCTTTCTCCTCTCCAAGCTCGACCTCCAAACTCCATTTTCCTTAATATTTGTCTAGATTTAGCGGTCCGTCACGCCCCGTCCCCGTCTTCACCGCCGTCGATCACCCGCGCCGAGCTCATCGCCGGCACCACCGTGGTGAGCCTCTTGTTCTTATCTTCTTTCTGAAAGGAAAAATATTCTTACTTGTATGTTTACATAGATACTTGTATTATTTTCTTACTTTTATTATTGCATCTTATATAGTGCGATGGTTTTGGTATCCGCCCCCATCGGCCCTCGTCTTGTCTATGATTCGGATGTGGTATATATATATTATCTTTATAACTATTGGTTCATTTATTGTTTATGAAAATTATGCCGACCAACGTGACATAGATTTTATTTATGTAGGATGTATGTGAATCAGAAATGCCAACCGACCCTATTGTCGAGAGGTTAAATTTAGTTAAAGAAGAAAACAATTTGTTGAAGGAAAAAATAAAAAAAATTGAGGAGGAGAAGATGATATTGGAGTTGCATGTTGCGGATGTCGTCGATGATCACAAGATCAAGATGGATGCAATGCGCTTGAAGATTAGAAAGATTAGAAAATATGCCATTCATACCGAGGCTTGGTATCATTATGCCGTTGGATCAATTGTTACCTTGGTTGCGATTATGATTGCATTTGTTTTCGCATTGAAATGTTTTACATAGTTTCAATGTATGGTTTAATTAATTAGATGCTCTGGAGAGCTATATGTTAGATGAGAACTATGTATGCACTTTGGTTTTAATGTGATGATGAACTTCTATTAATTTGGACACTTAATTATATATAATGCACGCAGATGAACCGGCAATGGATGTACGGTGACAGACACACCTCCGAGTACATTAAGGGCGTGCATGAGTTTCTCGATGCGGTTGAGGCAAACAAGCAGAATGGTTTTATGTGTTGTCCATGCACTGAATGTGGGAATACGAGGTCTTACTCTGACCGGAAAATCCTTCACTCCCACCTGCTTTGTTTCATGCCACACTATAATGTTTGGACGAGGCACGGAGAAATAGGGGTTATGATGGAAGACGGCGAAGAAGAAGAGTACGATGACAACTATGTGCCCCCTGAATACGGTGATGCTGCAACGGGGGGAGCTGGTGAAGATCAAGAGGAACCAGACGATGTGCCCAATGATGCTGCAACAGGTGAAGCTGCTGAAGATCAAGAGGAACCATACGATGTGCCCGATGATGATGATCTCCGCCGGATCATTGTTGATGCAAGGACGCAATGCAAAAGTCAAAAGGAGAAGCTGAAGTTCGATCACATGTTAGAGGATCACAAAAAAGGGTTGTACCCCAATTGCGAAGATGGCAACACAAAGCTCGGTACCATACTGGAATTGCTGCAGTGGAAGGCAGAGAATGCTGTGGCTGACAAAGGATTTGTGAAGCTACTGAAAATATTGAAGAAGAAGCTTCCAAAGGATAACGAATTGCCCGACAGTACATACGCAGCAAAGAAGGTCGTATGCCCTCTAGGATTGGAGGTGGAGAAGATACATGCATGCCCTAATGACTGCGGTGCATACAAGGATCTGAACGCATGCCCGGTATGCGGTGCATTGCGGTATAAGATCAGATGAGATGACCCTGGTGATGTTGATGGCGAGCCCCCCAGGAAGAGGGTTCCTGCGAAGGTGATGTGGTATGCTCCTATAATACCATGGTTGAAACTTCTGTTCAGAAATGAATAGCATGCCAAGGTGATGCGATGGCACAGTGAGAACCGGAAGAAAGATGGGAAGTTGAGAGCACCCGCTGACGGGTCGCAGTGGAGAAAAATCAAGAGAAAGTTCTCGGATGAGTTTGCAAAGGACCCAAAGAATGTATGGTTTTCTTTAAGCGCGGATGGCATTAATCCTTTCGGGGAGCAGAGCAGCAATCACAGCACCTGGCCCGTGACTCTATGTATGTATAACCTTCCTCCTTGGATGTGCATGAAGCGAAAGTTCATTATGATGCCAGTTCTCATCCAAGGCCCTAAGCAACCCGGCAACGACATTGATGTGTACCTAAGGCCATTAGTTGAGGAACTTTTACAGCTGTGGAATGGAAACGGTGTACGTACGTGGGATGAGCACAGACATGAGGAATTTAACCTAAAGGCGTTGCTGTTCGTGACCATCAACGATTGGACCGCTCTTAGTAACCTTTCAGGACAGACAAACAAAGGATACCACACATGCACGGACTGTTTAGATGACACTGAAAGTATATACCTGGACAAATGCAGGAAGAATGTGTACCTGGGCCATCGTCGATTTCTTCCGACCAACCATCAATGTCGAAAGAAAGGCAAGCATTTCAAAGGCGAGGCAGATCACCGGAAGAAGCCCGCCATGCGTACCGGTGATCACGTACTTGCTATGGTCAATGATTTACACGTAATCTTTGGAAAGGGTCCCGGCGGACTAGCTGTTCTGAATGACGCTGAGGGACACGCACCCATGTGGAAGAAGAAATCTATATTTTGGGACCTACCCTACTGGAAAGACCTAGAGGTCCGCTCTTCAATCGACGTGATGCACGTGACGAAGAACCTTTGTGTGAACCTGCTAGGCTTCTTGGGCGTGTATGGGAAGACAAAAGATACACCTGAGGCACGGGAGGACCTGCAACGTTTGCACGAAAAAGACGGCATGCCTCCGAAGCAGTATAAAGGTCCTGCCAGCTACGCTCTTACGAAACAAGAGAAAGACATCTTCTTTGAATGCCTGCTCAATATGAAGGTCATGACTGGCTTCTCGTCGAATATAAAGGGAATAATAGATATGCCAGAGAAAAAGTTTGAGAACCTAAAGTCTCATGACTGCCACGTGATTATGACGCAACTACTTCCGGTTGCATTGAGGGGGCTTCTACCGGAAAATGTCCGATTAGCCATTGTGAAGCGATGTGCATTCCTCAATGCAATCTCTCAGAAGGTGATCGATCCAGAAATCGTACCAAGGCTAAGGAGTGATGTGGCGTAATGTCTTGTCAGTTTCGAGCTGGTGTTCCCACCATCCTTCTTCAATATCATGACGCACGTCCTAATTCATCTAGTCGACGAGATTGTCATCCTGGGGCCCGTATTTCTACACAATATGTTCCCCTTTGAGAGGTTCATGGGAGTCCTAAAGAAATATGTCCGTAACCGCGCTAGGCTAGAAGGAAGCATCTCCATGGGCCATCAAACAGAGAATGTTATCGGGTTTTGTGTTGACTTCATTCCTGGTCTTAAGAAGATAGGTCTCCCTAAATCGCGGTATGAGGGGAGACTGACTAGAAAAGGCACTCTTGGAAGTGACTCAATAATATGCAGGGACGGATATTCTTGGTCTCAAGCACACTACACTGTTCTACAGAACTCTACCTTGGTGACCCCGTATGTCGATGAACACAAGAACAGTCTGCGCTCCAAACACCCGGAGCAATGCGACGACTAGATTACATGTGAACACATCAGGACTTTCAGCAGTTGGTTGGAAACACGTCTCAGAGGTGACAACACTGTTTTTGAGGACTTGTACTTGTTGTCCAGGGCACCATCTTTGACTATATTGACTTACAAAGGATACGAGATAAATGGGAATACATTTTACACGATCGCCCAAGATCAAAAGAGCACCAACCAAAATAGCGGTGTCCGCTTTGATGCAGCAATGGAGAGCCGAAAGGACACATATTATGGTTACATAGTGGACATATGGGAACTTGACTATGGACATGATTTTAAGGTCCCTTTGTTTAAGTGCAAATGGGTCAATCTGTCAGGCGGCGGGGTACAGGTAGACCCACAGTACAGAATGACAACAGTGGATCTGAAAAATCTTGGGTACACTGACAAACCGTTCGTCCTAGCCAATGATGTGGCACAGGTTATCTATGTGAAGGACATGTCTACCAAACCGAGAAAAGGAAAAGATAAGGAAGCGAATACATCATACGATGAGCCAAAGCGCCACATAGTTTTTTCAGGAAAAAGGGACATCCTGGGAGTGGACGGCAAGACAGACATGTCTGAAGATTGTGAAAAGTTTCATGAAATTCCTCCCTTCAATGTCAAGGCTGACCCAAGCATCCTGATAAACGATGAAGATTATCCATGGTTACGGCGCAATAAGCAAATGACACAAGCGAAGAAAAAGTGAAGACTTTCTCCCGCAACTATTATGATGATACCATGCCAACTTTGTAACACACGAGTATGCTATGCCAACTTTTTCAGAGTTCATTTGAAAACTATGAATTTAGGTCGAATTTTCTCTATAGGTGCATCTATGTTCATTTTTTTAGTAAAGTTAATCACAAACTTGTGATTCACACAAATTTCAAAGAATTCAATTTTTAACTATTCAAATTTGAAAACTAATGTCACTAACAGAAAGTTTATAATTTTTTCTAAAACTAATGGCACTAACAGAAAGTTTATAATTTTGCTGACCTAAAAGAAAAAAGAAATAAAAAAAAAAGAAAAAAAAAAAGAAAATAAATAATGTAGAAAACAAAACAAAAAATCTGGAAAACAAAAAATAGCAACAATAAGTATTTTTTTTGTAAACAGAAACAAAATAAAATAAATAAAGCAACAAAGAAAACAAAAAAACTAAAAAAGTGTTTTAAAATTTGAAAACTAATGGCACTAACAGAAAGTTTATAATTTTTCTAAAACTAAAAGAAAAAAGAATAAAAAAATAAAGCAAAAAACTAAAGAAAATAAATAATGCAGAAAACAAAAGAAGAAAACTGGAAAAAATAGCAACAATAAGTATTTTGTTGTAAGTAGAAACAAAATAAAATAAATAAAGCAACAAAGAAAACAAAAAAACTAAAAAAGTGTTTTCAAATTTGAAAACTAATGGCACTACAGAAAGTTCATAATTTTTCTAAAACTAAAAGCAAAAAAGAATTAAAATATAAAGCAAAAAACAAAAGAAAATAAATAATGTAGAAAACAAAACAAAAAAACTGGAAGAAAATAGCAACAATAAGTATTTTATTGTAAGTAGAAACTAAATAAAATAAATAAAGCAACAAAGAAAAAAAGTGCCACCTATTGGGCCCCCACGGCCTGGATACGACTAGAAACCCTACCATGGGCCAGGATTCAGGCCCGCAGGAGGCCCAGTAGGCCCACAGGCACACAGCGCAGGGTTAGGCCCGAAAGCCTTCATTTTAGAGGAGCTCGAGAGGTAAGGCGCAGTAGCGCTTTTAAACCACTCTCGAGCTCTCTCAGCTAGCGAGGTGGGACTAAACTTTTGGCGTGGGGCAGCACAAGGTCTTTGGTCCCGGTTGGTGCCAGCAACCGGGACTAAAGGGGGCGTTGGTTGAAGGAAATATGCCCTAGAGGCAATAATAAAGTTATTATTTATTTCCTCATATCATGATAAATGTTTATTATTCATGCTAGAATTGTATTAACCGGAAACATAATACATGTATGAATACATAGACAAACAAAGTGTCACCAGTATGCCTCTACTTGACTAGCTCGTTAATCAAAGATGGTTATGTTTCCTAACCATGGACAAAAGAGTTGTTATTTGATTAACGAGATCACATCATTAGTTGAATGATCTGATTGACATGACCCATTCCATTAGCTTAGCACCCGATCGTTTAGTATGTTGCTATTGCTTTCTTCATGACTTATACATGTTCCTATGACTATGAGATTATGCAACTCCCGTTTGTCGGAGGAACACTTTGGGTGTTACCAAACGTCACAACGTAACTGGGTGATTATAAAGGAGCACTACAGGTGTCTCCAAAGGTAGATGTTGGGTTGGCGTATTTCGAGATTAGGATTTGTCACTCCGATTGTCGAAGAGGTATCTCTGGGCCCTCTCGGTAATGCACATCACATAAGCCTTGCAAGCATTGCAACTAATAAGTTAGTTGTGAGATGATGTATTACAGAACAAGTAAAGAGACTTGCCGGTAACGAGATTGAACTAGGTATTGGATACCGACGATCGAATCTCGGGCAAGTAACATACCGATGACAAAGGGAACAACGTATGTTGTTATGAGGTATGACCGATAAAGATCTTCGTAGAATATGTAGGAGCCAATATGGGCATCCAGGTCCCGCTGTTGGTTATTGACCGGAGATTTGTCTCAGTCATGTCTACATTGTTCTCGAACCGTAGGGTCCGCACGCTTAACGTTACAATGACAGTTATTATGAGTTTATGCATTTTGATGTACCGAAGTTAGTTCGGGGTCCCGGATGTGATCACGGACATGACGAGGAGTCTCAAAATGATCGAGACATAAAGATTGATATATTGGAAGCCTATATTTGGACATCGGAATCGTTCCGGGCGAAATCGGCATTTTACCGGAGTACCGGAGGGTTACGGGAACCCCCCCGGGGGGTTTATTGGGCCTACATGGGCCTTGAGGGAGAATAGAGAAGGAGGCAGGAGGTGGCCGCGCGCCCCTCCCCTTCCTAGTCCGAATAGGACAAGGGAAGGGGGGCGGCGCCCCCCCTTTCCTTCCTCTCTTCCTCCTCTTTCCCCTCTCTCCTTGTCCAACTAGGAGTCCTACTCCCGGTGGGAGTAGGACTCCCCTTGGCGCGCCCACCTTGGCCGGCCGCCCCCTCCCGCTTGGCTCCTTTATATATGGAGGCAGGGGGCACCCTAGGACACACAAGTTGATCCTCGTGATCGTTCCTTAGCCGTGTGCGGTGCCCCCTGCCACCATATTCCACCTATCGTTGTAGTGCTTAGGCGAAGCCCTGCGTCGGTAGAACATCATCATCGTCACCACGCCGTTGTGCTGACGGAACTCATCCCGAAGCTTTGCTGGATCGGAGCCCGGGGAGCGTCATCGAGCTGTACGTGTGCTAAGAACTCGGAGGTGCCGGAGTAACGGTGCTTGGATCGGTCGGATCGGGAAGACGTACGACTACTTCCTCTATGTTGTGTTAACGCTTCCGTTGTGATCTACAAAGGGTACGTAGATCATACTCTCCCCTCTCGTTGCTATGCATCACCATGATCTTGCGTGTGCGTAGGAATTTTTTGAAATTACTACGTTCCCCACAGTGGCATCCGAGCCTAGGTTTTATATGTTGATGTTATATGCACGAGTAGAACACAAGTGAGTTGTGGGCGATATAAGTCATACTGCTTACCAGCATGTCATACTTTGGTTCGGCGGTATTGTTGGACGAGACGACCCGGACCAACATTACGCGTACGCTTATGCGAGACCGGTTCTCCCGACGTGCTTTGCACATAGGTGGCTTGCGGGCGACTGTCTCTCCAACTTTAGTTGAACCAAGTGTGGCTACGCCCGGTCCTTGCGAAGGTTAAAACAGCACCAACTTGACAAACTATCATTGTGGTTTTGATGCGTAGGTAAGATTGGTTCTTGCTTAAGCCCGTAGCAGCCACGCAAAACTTGCAACAACAAAGTAGAGGACGTCTAACTTGTTTTTGCAGGGCATGTTGTGATGTGATATGATCAAGACATGATGCTAAATTTTATTGTATGAGATGATCATGTTTTGTAACCGAGTTATCGGCAACTGGCAGGAGCCATATGGTTGTCGCTTTATTGTATGTAATGCAATCGCGATGTAATGCTTTACTTTATCACTAAGCGGTAGCGATAGTCGTGGAAGCATAAGATTGGCGAGACGACAACAATGCTACGATGGAGATCAAGGTGTCACGCCGGTGACGATGGTGATCACGACGGTGCTTCGGAGATGGAGATCACAAGCACAAGATGATGATGGCCATATCATATCACTTATATTGATTGCATGTGATGTTTATCTTTTATGCATCTTATCTTGCTTTGATTGACGGTAGCATTATAAGATGATCTCTCACTAAAATTATCAAGAAGTGTTCTCCCAGAGTATGCACCGTTGCCAAAGTTCGTCGTGCCCAGACACCACGTGATGATCGGGTGGGATAAGCTCTACTCCATCTACAACGGGTGCAAGCCAGTTTTGCACACGCAGAATACTCGGGTTATACTTAACGAGCCTAGCATATGCAGATATGGCCTCAGAACACGGAGACTGAAAGGTCGAGCGTGAATCATATAGTAGATATGATCAACATAATGATGTTCACCATTGAAGACTAATCCATTTCACGTGATGATCGGTTATGGTTTAGTTGATTTGGATCACGTGATCACTTAGAAGATTAGAGGGATGTCTATCTAAGTGGGAGTTCTTAAGTAATATGATTAATTGAACTTAAATTTATCATGAACTTAGTCCCTGATAGTATCTTGCTTGTTTATGTTGATTGTAGATAGATGGCCCGTGCTGTTGTTCCGTTGAATTTTAATGCGTTCCTTGAGAAAGCAAAGTTGAAAGATGATGGTAGCAATTACACGGACTGGGTCCGTAACTTGAGGATTATCCTCATTGCTGCATAGAAGAATTACGTCCTGGAAGCACCGCTGGGTGCCAAGCCTGCTGCTGGAGCAACACCAGATGTTATGAACGTCTGGCAGAGCAAAGCTGATGACTACTCGATAGTTCAGTGTGCCATGCTTTACGGCTTAGAATCGGGACTTCAACGACGTTTTGAACGTCATGGAGCATATGAGATGTTCCAGGAGTTGAAGTTAATATTTCAAGCAAATGCCCGGATTGAGAGATATGAAGTCTCCAATAAGTTCTATAGCTGCAAGATGGAGGAGAACAGTTCTGTCAGTGAGCATATACTCAAAATGTCTGGGTATAATAATCACTTGATTCAATTGGGAGTTAATCTTCCAGATGATTGCGTCATTGACCGAATTCTCCAATCACTGCCACCAAGCTACAAGAGCTTCGTGATGACCTATAATATGCAAGGGATGAATAAGACTATTCCCGAGCTCTTCGCAATGCTGAAAGCCGCGGAGGTAGAAATCAAAAAGGAGCATCAAGTGTTGATGGTCAACAAGACCACTAGTTTCAAGAAAAAGGGCAAAGGGAAGAAGAAGGGGAACTTCAAGAAGAACGGCAAGCAAGTTGCTGCTCAAGAGAAGAAACCCAAGTCTGGACCTAAGCCTGAAACTGAGTGCTTCTACTGCAAGCAGACTGGTCACTGGAAGCGGAACTGCCCCAAGTATTTGGCGGATAAGAAGGATGGCAAGGTGAACAAAGGTATATGTGATATACATGTTATTGATGTGTACCTTACTAGAGCTCGCAGTAGCACCTGGGTATTTGATACTGGTTCTGTTGCTAATATTTGCAACTCAAAACAGGGACTACGGATTAAGCGAACACTGGCAAAGGACAAGGTGACGATGCGCGTGGGAAATGGTTCCAAAGTCGATGTGATCGCAGTCGGCACGCTACCTCTACATCTACCTTCGGGATTAGTATTAGACCTAAATAATTGTTATTTGGTGCCAGCGTTGAGCATGAACATTATATCTGGATCTTGTTTGATGCGAGACGGTTATTCATTTAAATCAGAGAATAATGGTTGTTCTATTTATATGAGTAATATCTTTTATGGTCATGCACCTTTGAAGAGTGGTCTATTTTTGATGAATCTCGATAGTAGTGAAACACATATTCATAATGTTGAAGCCAAAAGATGCAGAGTTGATAATGATAGTGCAACTTATTTGTGGCACTGCCGTTTAGGTCATATCGGTATAAAGCGCATGAAGAAACTCCATACTGATGGACTTTTGGAATCACTTGATTATGAATCACTTGGTACTTGTGAACCGTGCCTCATGGGGAAGATGACTAAAACGCCATTCTCCGGTACTATGGAGAGAGCAACTGATTTATTGGAAATCATACATACAGATGTATGTGGTCCGATGAATGTTGAGGCTCGTGGCGGATATCGTTATTTTCTCACCTTCACGGATGATTTAAGCAGATATGGGTATATCTACTTAATGAAACATAAGTCTGAAACATTTGAAAAGTTCAAAGAATTTCAGAGTGAAGTTTAAAATCATCGTAACAAGAAAATAAAGTTTCTACGATCTGATCGTGGAGGAGAATATTTGAGTTATGAGTTTGGTGTACATTTGAAAAACTGTGGAATAGTTTCGCAACTCACGCCACCCGGAACACCACAGCGTAATGGTGTGTCCGAACGTCGTAATCGTACTTTACTGGATATGGTGCGATCTATGATGTATCTTACTGATTTACCGCTATCGTTTTGGGGATACGCTCTAGAGACGGCCGCATTCATGTTAAATAGGGAACCATCAAAATCCGTTGAGACGACGCATTATGAACTATGGTTTGGCAAGAAACCAAAGTTGTCGTTTCTGAAAGTTTGGGGCTGCAATGCTTACGTGAAAAAGCTTCAACCTGATAAGCTCGAACCCAAATCGGAGAAATGTGTCTTCATAGGATACCCAAAGGAGACTGTTGGGTACACCTTATATCACAGATCCGAAGGCAAGACATTCGTTGCTAAGAATGGATCCTTTCTAGAGAAGGAGTTTCTCTCGAAATAAGTGAGTGGGAGGAAAGTAGAACTTGACGAGGTAACTGTACCTGCTCCCTTTCTGGAAAGTAGTACATCACAGAAAACTGTTTCAGTGGCACCTACACCAGTTAGTGAGGAAGCTAATGATGATGATCATGAAACTTTAGATCAAGATACTACTGAACCTCGTAGATCAACCAGAGTGAGATCCGCGCCAGAGTGGTACGGTAATCCTGTTCTGGAAGTCATGCTACTAGATCATGATGAACCTACGAACTATGAAGAAGCGATGGTGAGCCCAGATTCCGCAAAATGGCTTGAAGCCATGAAATCTGAGATGGGATCCATGTATGAGAACAAAGTATGGACTTTGGTTGACTTGCCCGATGATCGGCAAGCAATTGAGAATAAATGGATCTTTAAGAAGAAGACTGACGCTGACGGTAATATTACTCTCTATAAAGCTCGACTTGTCACAAAAGGTTTTCGGCAAGTTCAAGGGATTGACTACGATGAGACCTTCTCACCCATAGCGATGCTTAAGTCTGTCCAAATCATGTTAGCAATTGCCGCTTTTTATGATTATGAAATTTGGCAGATGGATGTCAAAACTGCATTCCTGAATGGATTTCTGGAAGAAGAGTTGTATATGATGCAACCAGAAGGTTTTGTCGATCCAAAGGGAGCTAACAAAGTGTGCAAGCTCCAGCGATCCATTTATGGACTGGTGCAAGCCTCTCGGAGTTGGAATAAACGCTTTGATAGTGTGATCAAAGCATTTGGGTTTATACAGACTTTTGGAGAAGCCTGTATTTACAAGAAAGTGAGTGGGAGCTCTGTAGCATTTCTGATATTATATGTGGATGACATATTACTGATTGGAAATGATGGATAGCATAAAGGGATATTTGAATAAGAGTTTTTCAATGAAAGACCTCGGTGAAGCTGCTTTCATATTAGGCATAAAGATCTATAGAGATAGATCAAGACGCTTAATTGGACTTTCACAAAGCACATACCTTGACAAGATTTTGAAGAAGTTCAAAATGGATCAAGCAAAGAAAGGGTTCTTGCCTGTGTTACAAGGTGTGAAATTGAGTAGGACTCAATGCCCGACCACTGCAGAAGATAGAGAGAAAATGAAAGATGTTCCCTATGCTTCAGCCATAGGCTCTATCATGTATGCAATGCTGTGTACCAGACCTGATGTGTGCCTTGCTATAAGTTTAGCAGGGAGATACCAAAGTAATCCAGGAGTGGATCACTGGACAGCGGTCAAGGACATCCTGAAGTACCTGAAAAGGACTAAGGATATGTTTCTCGTATATGGAGGTGACAAAGAGCTCATCGTAAATGGTTACATTGATGCAAGCTTTGACACTGATCCGGACGATTCTAAATCGCAAACCGGATACGTATTTATATTAAACGGTGGAGCTGTCAGTTGGTGCAGTTCTAAACAAAGTGTCGTGGCGGGATCTACATGTGAAGCGGAGTACATAGCTGCTTCGGAAGCATCAAACGAAGGAGTCTGGATGAAAGAGTTCATATCCGATCTAGGTGTCATACCTAGTGCATCGGGTCCAATGAAAATCTTCTGTGATAATACAGGTGCAATTGCCTTGGCAAAGGAATCCAGATTTCACAAGAGAACCAAGCACATCAAGAGATGCTTCAATTCCATCCGGGATCTAGTCCAGGTGGGAGACATAGAGATTTGCAAGATACATACGGATCTGAATATTGCAGACCCGTTGACTAAGCCTCTTCCACGAGCAAAACATGATCAGCACCAAGGCTCCATGGGTGTTAGAATCATTACTGTGTAATCTAGATTATTGACTCTAGTGCAAGTGGGAGACTGAAGGAAATATGCCCTAGAGGCAATAATAAAGTTATTATTTATTTCCTCATATCATGATAAATGTTTATTATTCATGCTAGAATTGTATTAACCGGAAACATAATACATGTATGAATACATAGACAAACAAAGTGTCACTAGTATGCCTCTACTTGACTAGCTCATTAATCAAAGATGGTTATGTTTCCTAACCATGGACAAAAGAGTTGTTATTTGATTAACGAGATCACATCATTAGTTGAATGATCTGATTGACATGACCCATTCCATTAGCTTAGCACCCGATCGTTTAGTATGTTTCTATTGCTTTCTTCATGACTTATACATGTTCCTATGACTATGAGATTATGCAACTCCCGTTTGCCGGAGGAACACTTTGGGTGCTACCAAACATCACAACGTAACTGGGTGATTATAAAGGAGCACTACAGGTGTCTCCAAAGGTAGATGTTGGGTTGGCGTATTTCGAGATTAGGATTTGTCACTCCGATTGTCGGAGAGGTATCTCTGGGCCCTCTCGGTAATGCACATCACATAAGCCTTGCAAGCATTGCAACTAATAAGTTAGTTGTGAGATGATGTATTACAGAACGAGTAAAGAGACTTGCCGGTAACGAGATTGAACTAGGTATTGGATACCGACGATCGAATCTCGGGCAAGTAACATACCGATGACAAAGGGAACAACGTATGTTGTTATGCGGTCTGACTGATAAAGATCTTCATAGAATATGTAGGAGCCAATATGGGCATCCAGGTCCCGCTGTTGGTTATTGACCGGAGATTTGTCTCAGTCATGTCTACATTGTTCTCGAACCGTAGGGTCCGCACGCTTAACGTTACGATGACAGTTATTATGAGTTTATGCATTTTGATGTATCGAAGTTAGTTCGGAGTCCCGGATGTGATCACGGATATGACGAGGAGTCTCGAAATGATCAAGACATAAAGATTGATATATTGGAAGCCTATATTTGGACATCGGAATCATTCCGGGCGAAATCGGCATTTTACCGGAGTACCGGGGGGTTACGGGAACCCCCCCGGGGGGTTACGGGAACCCCCCCGGGGGGTTTATTGGGCCTACATGGGCCTTGAGGGAGAAGAGAGAAGGAGGCAGGAGGTGGCCGCGCGCCCCTGCCCTTCCTAGTCCGAATAGGACAAGGGAAGGGGGGCGGCGCCCCCACCCCTTTCCTTCCTCTCTTCCTCCTCTTTCCCCTCTCTCCTTGTCCAACTAGGAGTCCTACTCCCGGTGGGAGTAGGACTCCCCTTGGCGCGCCCACCTTGGCCGGCCGCCCCCTCCCGCTTGGCTCCTTTATATATGGAGGCAGGGGGCACCCTAGGACACACAAGTTGATCCTCGTGATCATTCCTTAGCCGTGTGCGGTGCCCCCTGCCACCATATTCCACCTCGATCATATCGTTGTAGTGCTTAGGCGAAGCCCTGTGTCGGTAGAACATCATCATCTTCACCACGCCGTTGTGCTGACGAAACTCATCCCCGAAGCTTTGCTGGATCGGAGCCCGGGGAGCGTCATCGAGTTGTACGTGTGCTAAGAACTCGGAGGTGCCGGAGTAACAGTGCTTGGATCGGTCAGATCGGGAAGACGTACGACTACTTCCTCTACGTTGTGTCAACGCTTCCGTTGCGATCTACAAAGGGTACGTAGATCATACTCTCCCCTCTCGTTGCTATGCATCACCATGATCTTGCGTGTGCGTAGGAATTTTTTTAAAATTACTACGTTCCCCACATTGGTCACGGTTCGTGGCACAAAGCGTGAGCAATGCCCCCCTTTAGTCTCGGTTGGTGCCACCAACCGGGACCAAAGGCCGCCGCTTCCCGCCCTTTGGGCTGCTGAAAAGAGGCCTTTGGTCCCGGTTGGTGGCACCAACCGGGACTAAAGGGGGGCATTGGTCACGGTTTGTGCCACGAACCGTGACCAATGCCTTTGGTATATAACCAGGACTTGTGAAATTTTCAGATTTCCCTCGCCAGTTGCCCCCGACGATGCCGACCTCCTCGACGCCGCCAGGCTGCCCCGACGTCGCCCCCGCCGTAGCCGTCGCCTGCACCCTCGCCGGCCGTCGCCCGCGCCCGTCGTCGCCATTGCCCGCGCCCTCGTCGCCGTCGCCCGTGCCCGTCATCGCCATCGCCCCGCCCTCGTCGCCCGCGCCCTCGCCGGCCGTCCCCTGCCCCGACGCGTCGCCGCCTCTGTGAGCACCGCGCGTCTGCCGCCCCCGCCGCCGCCGTGCATTTTTTTATTATACATGTTGTTTTACATGTTTTTAGATTTTCATATATATATATATGTATGTATGTATCTTTTAGATATATGTTTTTGTATGTATGTTCATATATGTTTTTTTATGTATGTTCATATAGGTATATATGTATGTATTTTTTCAATTGTAATGATGTTTTAAAAATGCATATATGCAAAAGTTAGATTTTTTTATTAGAAAACTTTTATCTATATATGTTCTCTGATTTAGTACATTTTAGGATAGTTTCATTTTAAAAAAAGTTTTATATATTTAGGAAGAAGGAATAGAAGGAAGAAGAAGGAAGAAAATGTTTTATATATGAGGGTCGAGAGGGGGTCGACGGTCGAGAGGGGGTCGAGAGGGGGTCGTCGAACATGAGAGGAAGAAAAGGATAAAAAAAGAAGAGGAAGAAGAAAAAAAGGAGAAGAAAGAATAGAGGAGAACTCCTCTATTCTTTCTTCTCCTTTTTTTCTTCTTCTTCCTCTTTTTTTATCGGGAACAAGGGTCGACGAGGGTCGCCGAGGGGTCGAGGGTCGAGAGGGGGTCTAGGGTCGCCGAGGGGTCAAGGGTCGTCGAACATGAGAGGAAGAAGAGGATAAAAAAGAAGAGAAAGAAGAAAAAAAAGAGGAGACGCCCGCGTCACTTGTGGGACGTGGATGTACTGTCCGACACCGACGGCCACATGTATCTCACACCAACGATACTTGCTATTTAGGGTTTCCTCTACCATTCGGCGACCCTCGACGACCCTCGTTTCCGATAAAAAAAGAGGAAGAAGAAGAAAAAAAGAGGAGAAGAAAGATTTCTTCTTCTCTTTTTTTTCTTCTTCTTCCTCTTTATTTTATCGGGAACGAGGGTCGTCGAGGGTCAGGGTCGCCGAGCGGTAGAGGAAACCCTAAATAGCAAGTATCGTCGATGTGAGATACATGTGGCCGTCGGTGTCGGACACTACATCCACGTCCCACAAGTGACGCGGGCTTCGACGCCCACGTCACTTGTGGGACGTGGATGTAGTGTCCGACACCGACGGCCACATGTATCTCACACCCACGATACTTGCTATTTAGGGTTTCCTCTACCGCTCGGTGACCCTCGACAACCCTCGTTCCCGATAAAAAAAGAACTCCTCTATTCTTTCTTCTCCTCTTTTTTTTTCTTCTTCCTCTTCTTTTTTTATCCTTGAAGCGTTGTCGAGGCCACCCCAAACCCTAGAGAAGCAGCGTCGAGGCCACTAATTAATATTAGTTCTACGTTTGCCACTAATATATCCATCGGTCATGTTTGAATAATAATTGCCATGTTGTAAATATTTGTAGAAACTATGGACGCCGCTCGAGACGAAGTACAAGAAGAGTTGTTGGGGGACATAATCGCACGAGGAAGTGATGCCGTCTGCTCGTTGTTTCTCAACGACACCGATGGTCTGGAAGCAGCTGGCTATGATTATGATGGCTCCGGTGACCTAATGCCGGTGCAAGAAGGAGACCTTGAGGACGGCTCCGGTGACCCAATGCCGGTGCAAGAAGGAGACCGTGATGACGTCTCCGGTGACCGAACCGAGTCCGGCCAGGTATATATATTAGTTAAGCTTCTGCTGACGAGCTAATTGATGCATTCATTGTTTTGGTATGTACACATATTAATTAAGTCTTTGTTCTTTTTTCTAGCCCTCCGGATCGAGCACAAGTTCGGTAAAGAGACGAGGCCCAAAGAAAAAGTTGAGTTCGGATGAAAAGTTTGAGATCATAGCAATCGCGCCCGATGGCCAACCGATTGAACCCCTCCGGACAAAGAGCGCATTTGTTGCTCAGTGCGGGGTTTTGGTTAGGGACAAGATCCCGATCAGCATCCAGCAATGGTTAAAGCCGGCTACAGAAGACCCTGAGGTGTCTTATGTCAATGATATGCAGAAAAATGATCTTTGGACTGAGCTGAAGTCAAATTTCACCCTACCGCAAGAGGATGATCCGGAGAAGCCAGTTAAAGAGCAATTAATCAAGTCTTTTGCTCTTAAGAGGATGGCAGAACTATTCAGGAGGTGGAAGAAAGAGCTGAATAAGTTTGTCGAAAATAAAAAGACACCAGAATTCAAGGGCAGATATGAGAAGATCAGAGATCACTGACCGGCATTTGTTGCCCACAAGACATCAGAAAAGAGTAAGAAGATGTCGGCGACAAACAAGCAAAATGCTGCGAAGAAGAAGCATCACCATCGCACGGGGTCTGGTGGCTACCTCATAGCCCGGCCTAAGTGGGCCAAGACTGAGAATGATCTGGCTGATAAAGGGATCGAACCAGAGACAATTAACTGGCCAGACCGTTGCCGGACTTGGTTCTTCGGGGCTGGCGGAACCTTGGACCCTGTATCAGGGAAGTGCATTTGGACGAACAATCAAATGGACATACCAGTCAAGAAGCTTCAATAGTATATCGAAGCAGCGCAGCAAGGGACGTTCGTTCCAGACAGAGAGAACGACGAGCTCACAATGGCCCTCGGGAATCCTAAGCACCCTGGACGGACATGAGGCACGCCAGGCTCCATTCCATGGAAGGTTGGGTTTCCGGACGCAGGCGGTTACAAATGCCAAGAGAGGAGGAAAAAAGTGCAGCAGACCCAAATGCAGGCGCTGCAAAGGGTATAAGCGATAGAGGAACGAGAAGCAAATCGCAACAAACAAACTGCCAAAGCTTCCCCCGAAGCTACCCCGCCATCTCAGCAGAGAAGCAGCGTGGCTTCCACCGAGCTGCTTCAGCCGGAGCATGTCTTGACGGCTCCTGCCAGCTATCCCGTGGATGCTATCACGGAGTCTCAAAATTGCCACCTTATGACGCAATGGATTAATATGAAGGTCAACGCGGCTGTTGGCTCTGTTTTTCCTACTGAACCCGACGCAACTTTTCACTACCGTCCGATTCCATAAGGATATGCTAGGGTGATGGTGGATGAAATAACGGAGGGATTTGAGGACCTCCAGCTTGACCACCCTACCGGTGAAGGGGAGACTCGGCTAGGTTCTGCTCTGAAGACTCCATGCCTATGGTGGAAGGAGCTCATCAACCTTCCGAACTGGACGCCTCCACCTCCTCCTCCTCCTCCGGCGAGTCAGGGCACTCCGCCTCCTCCACCGCCTCCTCCTCCGGCGAGTGACGATCAGGGCACTCGGCCGGCTCCTTCTCTGGCGCGTGGCGGCACCCCGCCTCCTTCTCCGCCTGCGCCGGTGCGCCTGAGCAGCCAACCTCCTCCTTCTCCGCCTCGTCAGCAAGGGCGGAAGAGACCTGCCGCCGCTCCGGCTGCTCCGGCGCGTCGTAGTCCTTCTCCTCCGCCTCGTAAGCAAGTAAAGAAGACAACTGCTCCGTCTGCTCTGCCGGCGTCTAGCAGTACAGCCAGAGACGGGAGGACATACAGATTCAGTCCTTCTCTGAAGACTCTAGAGAAGTTACCATACGAGAGGACCCTGGAGGAGAACACCGAGATCGCGCGAGAAGAAGTGAGGAACTTCTTTGAAGGGGTGAAAGCAAAGAAACATCCACCTCCGGAGGAGAAGGTAGATCCGGCGAAAGCGAAACGCACTCTGGCTGCCCTGACAAAACCACCCAAGTCTCCGCCGAAAGGAAACTATGAGTGCATTATTGGAAAGGAATTTGTCGAAGCGGAGCGGTCGGGAAGTACTGTCAGTGATCAAAGGCTGAAAGAACGACGAGCTGGGAAACAAATTGCACAGCTCGGCGAACAAGCGAAGCAATCGTGCCCCCCCGCTCAAGGTGCCTAGCGACATCGTTGCTAATGATCCGAGGATGGTGCCTGGTTATAGCAATCTTGGAGATTACATGCCCGATGATGTACATTATGATTTCATGGAGGTGCAGATACAAAGATACGAGTAAGGGAAGCCTCTCGTCAAAGATGAAAGATCTCTATCAACGATGATGCGAAGATTGCATGATTGGTACTTGAAAATCTGCAGAGAGTCTGGGGGGAGGAGTACTTTGTATGTGAGAGTTAAAAAGGAGCATGACCTCGTTGGAATTGATCTGTTGCCTGTTCCATTTGAGGAGTTCTTTCAGTTTTTCAATCAATTGGCCCTCGATAAAGCAACAGTCACCTGCTACTGTTTGTAAGTAGTACTACTTCTGTCATTAAGTCTCTCTATATAGCTAAACTCTTTCATTGCATGTATTTATAATTATCCTCACTATATTATGCATATTGAAGATTGTCGAATTAAAGAAACGACAAATCGGTGATATTGGGTTCATTAACACAAATATCATAGATGCAACTCAGGTTAAATTTCATGCCGCAGATACCGAGGCCAACTTGCTACGATCGTTGGTAATAAATGAAAACAAAGATATAATACTCTTTCCTTACAACTTCAAGTGAGTGTTACTGTCTTGTGCGTATTCGGTTTTCCTTATATATTAGTCAAGGTTATAGTAATGTAATTGATGAGTTATGCATGCGTGTGCAGTTTCCACTATATTCTCCTAGAGATTAAGCTTGAGCAGGGACTAGTAACCGTCTTAGACTCAAGACGAAAAGATCCCCAGGACTATGCGGATATGACTCAAATGCTCGAGAAGTAAGTTAAATCGATCATTATCCACCATATCAGCAACTTTGTTCATTTCCTGATATATCAAGTAATTGTTTTCTTTGTCTGGCAGGGTTTGGAAAAAATTCACCAAAAAAGCTCCGGGACTCCTGAAGAAGCTGCAATTTAGACACCTGAAAGTAAGTACTATAATAGCATGTTCCGTGCATCTCTTATTGATTCAAGCGCTAGTTTCATCAATACCATTTGGCATCCTTGCTTATCAGTTTGATTGACCTTTATTTCTTGTAAAGTGGTTGTGGCAGGAACAAGGGAATGATTTCTGTGGATACTATGTTTGCGAGTCCATCCGCCACACGACCTGTGAGCGGGGCTACTCTGACGAACAATATGAAGTGCGTAAATAACAACATTCACAATTTTATTTTATTACCATCATTTGTGTTGAGTTTCATTCATATATATATATATATATGTATGTATGTATGTATGTATTGACCCCCTTCTTCAAATTAGATGTTTCAGAAGCGGGATGAACTCCTAGCACCAGCTCGCATGCGAGCAATTCAAGAGGAATTGGCGGCATTCTTTCTTGACCACGTGATCGCTGAAGATGGAGAATACTATGTGGACCATGAGTCCGTATGTTAGAAGATTATATTTGTAAGAGAGAATTATTGTATATATGTAGTCGGTAGTGTCGGCTAGATATACGAGAACTTGTTGTTCGGCCAATCTCTCGGAGGAGAGGTGGTCGATATCACTTCTCTCTGTATGCATATATGTTCATGACGATCTTCTATTTCCTTCGTTTGCTTACTAGCTAGCTAGCGTGTCTAGTCCTCTCTATACGTATGTATAGTACGTAGCGTCGACCAAGCATGGACATAAAAGAGGACACTTCTCTCTATTAATTATAGCTAGCTAACACAATATATGAAACACCTAAATTAACCCCCAAAACCCCCCAACCCCCCCCCCCTTAAAAAAACAAAAACTCCAGCCACAGAAATGCTGACGCGTGGATGGCTATTGGTCCCGGTTGGTGTCACCAACCGGGACCAAAGGCCCTCCTGCCTGGGCTCCGCGCACAGGCCACATGGAGGCCCATCTGTCCCGGTTCTGGATTGAACCGGGACTAAAGGGACAGGGCATTAGTACCGACCCTTTAGTCCTGGTTCAGGAACCGGGACAAAAGGCTCTTACGAACCGGGACAACAGACCCTTTTTCTACTAGTGTGTGGGCATCAACTGTTCGTAACTGGGTGATTATAAAGGTGCTCTTCAGGTATCTCGAAAGATACTAGTTGGGTTGCATGGATCAAGACTGAGATTTGTCACTCCATCTGACAGAGAGATATCTATGGGCCCTATCGGTAATTCAACATCCTAAGTAGCTTGCGAGGATGTGACTAATGTGTCCGGTCATGGGAAAATTGTATTAAAGAAGGAGTAAAGAGAACTTACCGGTAATAAGATTGAACTAGGTATGATGATACTGACGATCAATTTTTGGGCAAGTAACATACTGCCAGATAAAGGGAATTGTATACAGGATTACCTGAATCCTTGATATCGTGGTTCAACCAATGAAATATCTTCATGGAATATGTGAGAACCATTATGGGCATCCATGGTTCCACTATTGGTTATTGGTCGGAGATGTGTCTTGATCATGTCCACATATTCTCGAACCCGTAGGGTCACACACTTAACGTTCGGTGTTTCTAGGGTTTGATAAGATAATAAGATGGTGTTGTCCAATTTTGATTCGGAGTCTTGGATGTACATCATGAGGAGCTTCGGAATGGTCCGGAGATAAAGAAAACATATATGAAAAGTATTTTCGGGGTTGCCGAAAAAGTTTGGATTTTTCGGTATTGTACCGGGAAGGTTCTAAAACGTTCCGGAGTGGGACCCACCTATGTGGAGGGACCCACATGGACGTGGGTGGTGGACCAAGATGCCACACCTCTGGTTCATGTGCACCAAAATTCCCCCTAAAAGGAATAGGATCAAACCCCGAAGGGATAATATCAAGATCCCTAAAAATGAGGGATCACCATCGGTGGTGAAGGAAGGAGGAGATTTCTTTCTACCTTCGGTGCGCAGACCCTAGAGGCTTGGAGGAGGGGCCAAGCCTCATCCCCACGCCTATAAATAGAGGTGGGAGGGGCTGGCCGCAGGACCTGACACCCCGGTTGCTGGCCGCCTCCCTCTCGTTCCATACGCCACTCATCCGCGCAGTTCTTAGCGAACCTCTGTCGGATTTCCACCATACTTTTGCCACCACGCCGTGGTGCTGCTGAGATCGATCTCATGCACCTCTGCTGCCTCGCCTCATGGATCAAAGGATGAGACGGCATCAAGCTGCACGTTGTGCAATTCGGAGGCATCGTTCGTGGGGTGCTACATCGGATTGATCCGGCGAAAGTACGACTACATCACCCACGATCTTTAGATCGTTAAACGCACGTGTTCTACAAGGGTATGTAAATCTTTTCCCACTCGTTGCTAGCATCTAGTAGATTGATTCTTGGGTTTATTCTGTCTCTCGTAGGAAAGTTTCGTTCTTCTTGCAACAAATCCCATCACCATCCTCGAGTCCATCCGGTCGGAGTTCGAAGTGGAGGCCAACCGCCACTTACTCTATCACACGGCCGTGGGGCGCGACGAACACTCTGCGGCCATGGACAAGGCGGCCAAAAAGTAGGAGGCCGGTCCGTTCGGCACCACCGGCACGGACGTCGTCTACATCTCCAACGACGAATAATACTAGTAGGGTAGTTCATATCTATGTACGTAGTATGTTGGTTATTTTGTGTCTGCATGAGTTGTATGGATTTGTGGGTGTTAATTTGAGATACATGGTTGCGGCGGAGGAAATATGAGGGGTGATCGGACGGGCCTGATTTCGCGGACATACGAGGGCTCATATTTGACGGATGTAGATGCTCTCAGCCGTTCTATGTTGAATGGACCGCATGGTTGGCTCGCTCGTTAGTACTGTGGGAGATATTATTGTAGAATTAGATTTTGTGTGTGTGTCTCTCTCTCTCACACACAGACACACTTTTCCAAGTGATTCAGAGAGAGAGAGAGAGAGAGAGAGAGAGAGAGAGAAAAGGTTCTTCACACACACGCACACAAAGGTCGTCCTGTAATAACTGATTCAGGGCGGACATAGTGCTCCTGGCTAGCCACTGTGCATGTACACAAATTTGGACACGAGGATGCTTCCCGGAAGTTGCTTGGGCGCACCATGCATATAGAGGCACAGGCACGCACCCGCCCGGGACCCCGCTGACGCACTCTTCATCTCCATCCAACCGCGTGTGGCTACCTCCTTCGTACGGCCCCTGCAGCCTGCCCTCTTCTTCTTCTCTGTGCGATCGAGCTGAGCCGTGGGTTGGCGATTGATCGGAGTTGGCTCAACAATGCTGGATCGATCAACGACCATCTGAAAGAGCAGCGGTGCGTACATCTATATTGCATGCTAATTAATCAGTTCTGAAGGCTAATTGCCTGCGTATATCTGCTGCACCGGCTATGGATCTTTGACAGCTCCCCGTTTCTCACCCCGCCCCCTCCGTAGGTTGCCGGAGAAGCTCGTCGGGAGAGACTGCTGCCTCAGCGCTTGAACAGCTGGACAACCGCTTGATCGGGCCGGCTGGCGCTGGATCGATCGGCAAGCTCGATCAAAGGCGCCGCCTTGTACTTCGCTTCCTTGGCAGTAGTACGTGCTACAGAGTCCCGCCGCCGTCTCGGCGACCTACGGAGAGGTGAAACGCAGAGCTCAGCTCACTCCCTTGCTGTCCATTTGTCCATCTTTTATCTGTTTTTTTTATTATGTTATGGAATAAGTACTTTCTCTCCCGTCTTTCTCGTGTGACGCTATTTCGTATTTTGAGTCAAATTTGAATCATAAATTTAAATGATAAAATACTACCTCCGTCTGTCTTACGCAAGTAGCATCAATTTTCTTACTAGTTGAGACGCTTATTTTGGGACAAAGGAAGGTATTAGTTATACTCCTATAAAACAATAAATTGTGGCAAACTTCTTTTGATTTTTAGTACTACTCCCTCCATTCCACAATGTAGTGTTTCCTCTATCCCCGTGCTTCAATTTTGACCGCGAATTTAACTACCAAGACCGATTGCGGCGGGAGCAAAAATTATATCAGTGAATTCGTATTCGAAAGAAGTTTTTAATTATGTAATTTTTTCGTCTGCCGCAGTCGGTCTCGTACGTTAAATTTATGGTTAAAGTTCGACCTCGGGAAGCGCGGGCGCACTATAAGGGCTCCATTGATTCAAAGGAATTGCATAGGATTTTTGGAGGATTTGGACCCTTAGGAATTTTTTCTGTGATGCTCGTTTGATTCGTAGAATTGACATCCTTAGAAATTTTCTCATAGGATCCATTTGTACTACATTCTGGAGGAATATTTCCATCCACTCAAACCTCTTTGTAGAATTCCTTTGTTTTTCTGCGCTATCAAACATTCTTTCAAATCCTATAGGATACTATAAGATATGGCGTCCTATTCCTGCATTTTTCCTATTCCTTCATTTTGACAATCCTGTGAATCAAAGAGGCCCTAATTTGGAATGGAGGGAGTAGTATTTAAGCTTTAGGTGTTACAGTACAACTAGAGTGCATGCCATGACCGTCTTACACAAGTACCATCGATTTTTCGCAGACTACCGAAATCAATCATAAACATAAATACTACTAGTATATGTACTATTACATAATTAATCCTAACACAATGGTCAAAGTCCTGTTTCAAAAAATGAAGTCAGATCATCCTAGCTAAGCTAGAAAGAAAAGGACGGCCCGGATAAATGGCGACAGTGACGCGAATAAAGGACACCACGATCTGTACAGGTGATGGCGACGTGGAATCGATTGAAAGAAAAGCCGGTCTACGTACGGAGATCATTCCAATTTCCAAGACAAATCGTGGCTAGTCACTTCATCTTTATATCTGCGCATATACACACACACACACACGGCCACTTGCAACGCGAATTAATTTGGGAAACCCACGAACGTCTCGCCTGCAGGATCCAAAAGTTCCTGAACCATTAAGCGCGTACTTTGTGTTTCTGATTTGACTGAAACCTCCAACAAAAGCCAGGTGGAAACTAACCTATAGTCAATAACCCAACCATTATTGATGTGACAATAATCATCTGTACGTTGCTGAGTAGGGTTAATTACAGTGACCTCCTGATTTTGTGGTCATCTAATGTCCTATTGCAGATTGCTCCTGGGCTCCTGTGGCTGGCAGCTGCTCACTGAGCCATGAACGCAATGGAGCCCGCGGAAGAGGTGGAGATTTGGGCGCCCATCTTGGCTGACCCTCTTGATTGGCCTCCATCTTCTGTCACTGTTCTTCTTCCAAGTCAGGTACTCCCCACATTTCCTTTCTTCATCAGCCGGTTCCCTTCTCACATGTTTATGCTAGACGCACCAAGAGTAGTGAACATTGCACCAACTAAACCCATCGTCCGTCCAACCATCTGCAATTCTGCATCCCCATCACTAAAAATAGAAATCAAGGTATATGTACTTGTTTTTATTCATGACAGGTGGAAGAATATTTTAGTTCTATGTATGGCGTTGATGACATGGAGATCAAACAATTTGCACAAGAGCCCGAAGGTGAGCAATGGCGCCAGCAATATCTGGGAGGTACCATGTCAATATTCCATCCTATCTGTTTCCAGTTACACATGTGAATAGATTCAGTTTGTATATTCGCAAGCTAATCAAGCTAATATACACATATTTGGTGTCTAGACCTCATAGTAAAGGAAAATTGGAGGCGTGGCCCACGAGGTCCTCGCAGGAGGAGGGTATTTCCTTCAGGAAGCGGAGGAATGAATTTTCACCGTCGGAAAAACAACGAACATTGGACACATGAAGAAGTGAAGAAGCTGGTTAAGGGTGTCAAGACATATGGTGCTGGGAAATGGACCATGGTGAAGAGTCACTACTTCTCATCGTCAGTTCGAGACCCAACACATCTCAAGGTATGTGTAGACGTTATGGGCACACATTCAAATTGTTTTTGTTAGGTTGTTGGCGGAGAATGCCAAAGTTGACTAAAAATATATTGATTCATATAACATGGTGTTTCATGTTTTAGGACAAATGGAGGAACCTTTTGAGAGCTTGTGGGGTCATGTGCGCCTCCAAAAGGAAGGTCATATTAATTATGTTGTATTCTCTACGTAGTTACTCCATGACAAATTCCAAGTATATTGCATTATCAATTTATCATACATGTATTGATTTTGTCTTCGCAAAAAAAAAACATGCATTGAATTTGATGCAGGAAAAGGCACAAAAGACTATGTTCCTGCCCCTAGATACAAACTTGATCGAACAGATCCAAGGGTTAGCTATTGATTCAGCCTTCGCATCCAAAATGAAGAAATGCCATGGGAAAGGAACAATCCGTCTGGAAATGATAACGAAATGATGGTCAAGGCTTTATAAGTTTACATAGGTTAACCTAGCAACCTCTAAATGTGTTAATTCTTTTGAAATTGGGAAGCATATGCATATATTATGTAAGAAAAGGCAGAGAATCATGTGCAACTGGCCCTGCCTTTGTCCTTGCATATATACCGTAGGTAGAAATTATGTATTGTAAAAAAAATGTGTGGTCGGTGCTCTAGCCGATTCCAAGCTTCTTGCTTCTTCTTAGTTTTCCTTCTCCTTGATGTAAACGTTACACGATCAACTTGTTAATGCATTCTTACTAAGAAAACTAGAAGACACCTCGCGTGTTGCGGCGGGAATCCTTAAGAAATTTTATAGGAATTATGGGTTGAGAAACAAAATAAACTAGAGAATAGCATGATTGCTGCTGCTGGTATTAGTTGATGAAAATTTGGGTTGATAATATCCAAAATTAGACATACATATGACTTATTATATTTTATTATGTATATTTGTAAAATATTTATTGAATATAAACAAAATAATCGAATGCGAAACATTTGCCCTTGCATGATTGAATGTTATGTTTTTTTTCATGCATGATTCACTAGTAGAAAAAGGGGCAAATGTGAAGCACATTAGTGCTGGTTTGAATTTGAGCCGGCACTAATATGACCATTAGTGCCGGTTCCAATGGCTAGGCGGGCGGACATCATTAGTACCGGTTCGTGGGCAACCTTTAGTACCGGTGTTGGGGAACGTAGTAATTTCAAAAAAAATTCTACGCACACGCAAGATCATGGTGATGCACAGCAACGAGAGGGGAGAGTGTTGTCTACGTACCCTCGTAGACCGAAGCGGAAGCGTTGACGCAACGTAGAGGAAGTAGTCGTACGTCTTCCCGATCCGACCGATCCAAGCACCGTTACTCCGGCACCTCCGAGATCTTGGCACACGTTCAGCTCGATGACGTTCCCCGGGCTCCAATCTAGCAAAGCTTCGAGGAAGAGTTCCGTCAGCACGACGGCATGGTGACGATGATGATGTTCTACCAGCGCAGGGCTTCGCCTAAGCACTGCAACGATATGACCGAGGTGGAATATGGTGGCAGGGGGCGCCGCACACGGCTAAGGAACGATCACGAGGATCAACTTGTGTGTCTATGGGGTGCCCCCTGCCCCCGTATATAAAGGAGTGGAGGAGGGGAGGGCCGGCCCTCTCTATGGCGCGCCCTAGGGGAGTCCTACTCCCACCGGGAGTAGGATTCCCCCTTTCCTAGTCCAACTAGGAGTCCTTCCATGTAGTAGGAGTAGGAAACAAGGAAGGGGCGCAGCCCCTCCCCCTAGTCCAATTCGGACTAGGCCTTGGGGGGGGGGGGGGGCGCGCGGCCTGCCCGAGGCAGCCCCTCTCTCTTTCCCGTATGGCCCAATAAGGCCCAGTACTTCTCCCGGCGAATTCCCGTAACTCTCCGGTACTCCGAAAAATACCCGAATCACTCGGAACCTTTCCGATGTCCGAATATAGTCGTCCAATATATCGATATTTACGTCTCGACCATTTCGAGACTCCTCGTCATGTCCCCGATCTCATCCGGGACTCCGAACTCCTTCGGTACATCAAAACTCATAAACTCATAATATAACTGTCATCGAAACCTTAAGCGTGCGGACACTACGGTTCGAGAACAATGTAGACATGACCGAGACACGTCTCCGGTCAATAACCAATAGCGGGACCTGGATGCCCATATTGGCTCCTACATATTCTACGAAGATCTTTATCGGTCAGACCGCATAACAACATACGTTGTTCCCTTTGTCATCGGTATGTTACTTGCCCGAGATTCGATCGTCGGTATCCAATATCTAGTTCAATCTCGTTACCGGCAAGTCTCTTTACTCGTTCCGTAATACATCATCTTGCAACTAACTCATTAGTTGCATTGCTTGCAAGGCTTAAGTGATGTGCATTACCGGGAGGGCCCAGAGATACCTTTCCGACGATCGGAGTGACAAATCCTAATCTCAAAATACGTCAACCCAACATGTACCTTTGGAGACACCTGTAGAGCACCTTTATAATCACCCAGTTATGTTGTGACGTTTGGTAGCACACAAAGTGTTCCTCCGGCACACGGGAGTTACATAATCTCATAGTCATAGGAACATGTATAAGTCATGAAGAAAGCAATAGCAACATACTAAACGATCGGGTGCTAAGCTAATGGAATGGGTCATGTCAATCAGATCATTCAACTAATGATGTGATCCCGTTTAATCAAATGACAACTCTTTGTCCATGGTTAGGAAACACAACCATCTTTGATTAACGAGCTAGTCAAGTAGAGGCATACTAGTGACACTCTGTTTGTCTATGTATTCACACATGTATTATGTTTCTGGTTAATACAATTCTAGCATGAATTATAAACCTTTATCATGATATAAGGAAATAAATAATAACTTTATTATTGCCTCTAGGGCATATTTCCTTCAGTCTCCCACTTGCACTAGAGTCAATAATCTAGATCACATCGCCATGTGATTTAACATCAATAGTTCACATCTTTATGTGATTGGTTCACATCTCCATGTGACTAACACCCAAAGGGTTTACTAGATTCAATAATCTAGTTCACATCGCTATGTGATTAAGACCCAAAAAGTGATCATGTTTTGCTTGTGAGAGAAGTTTAGTCAACGGGTCTGCCATATTCAGATCCGCATGTATTTTGCAAATTTCTATGTCAACAATGCTCTGCATGGAGCTACTTTAGCTAATTGCTCCCACTTTTAATATGTATCTAGATTGAGACTTAGAGTCATCTGGATTAGTGTCAAAACTTGCATCGACGTAACCCTTTACGACGAACCTTTTGTCACCTCCGTAATCGAGAAACATATCCTTATTCCAGTAAGGATAATTTTGACCGCTGTCCATTGATCTACTCCTAGATCACTATTGTACTCCCTTGCCAAACTCAGTGGTAGGGTATACAATAGATCTGGTACACAGCATGGCATACTTTATAGAACCTATGACCAAGGCATAGGGAATGACATTCATTCTCTTTCTATCTTCTACCGTGGTCGGGCTTTGAGTCTTACTCAATTTCACACCTTGTAACATAGGCAAGAAACTCTTTCTTTGACTGTTCCATTTTGAACTACTTCAAAATCTTGTCAAGGTATGTATTTATTGAAAAAACTTATCAAGCGTCTTGATCTATCTCTATAGATCTTGATGCTCAATATGTAAGCAGCTTCTTTGAGGTCTTTCTTTGAAAAAAAACTCCTTTCAAACACTCCTTTATGCTTTGCAGAATAATTCTACATTATTTCCGATCAACAATATGTCATTCACATATACTTATCAGAAATGCTGTAGTGCTCCCACTCACTTTCTTGTAAATACAGACTTCACCACAAGTCTGTATAAAACTATATCCTTTGATCAACTTATCAAAATGTATATTCCGACTCCGAGATGCTTGCACCAGTCCATAGATGGATCGCTGGAGCTTGCATATTTTGTTAACACCTTTAGGATCGACAAACCTTCTAGTCGCATCATATACAACTCTTCTTTAATAAATCCATTAAGGAATGCAGTTTTGTTTATCCATTTGCCGGATTTCATAAAATGCGGCAATTGCTAACATGATTCGGACAGACTTAAGCATAGATATGAGTGAGAAACTCTCATCGTAGTCAACACCTTGAACTTGTCGAAAACCTTTTGCGACAATTCTAGCTTTGTAGATAGTAACACTACTATCAGCGTCTGTCTTCCTCTTGAAGATCCATTTATTTTCTATGGCTTGCCGATCATCGGGCAAATCCATCAAAGTCCATACTTTGTTCTCATACATGGATCATATCTCAGATTTCATGGCCTCAAACCATTTCGCGGAATCTGGGCTCATCATCGCTTCCTCATAGTTCGTAGGTTCGTCATGGTCAAGTAACATGACCTCCAGAACAGGATTACCGTACCACTCTGGTGCGGATCTCACTCTGGTTTACCTACGAGATTTGGTAGTAACTTGATCTGAAGTTACATGATCATCATCATTAGCTTCCTCACTAATTGGTGTAGGTGTCACAGAAACTGGTTTCTGTGATGTACTACTTTCCAACAAGGGAGCAGGTATAGTTACCTCATCAAGTTCTACTTTCCTCCCACTCACTTCTTTCGAGAGAAAATCCTTCTCTAGAAAGGATCCATTCTTAGCAACGAATATCTTGCCTTCGGATCTGTGATAGAAGGTGTACCCAACTGTCTCCTTTGGGTATCCTATGAAGACATATTTCTCCGATTTGAGTTTGAGCTTATCGAGATGAAACTTTTTCACATAAGCATCGCAACTCCAAACTTTAAGAAACGACAGCTTAGGTTTCTTGCCAAACCATAGTTCACACGGTGTCGTCTCAACGGATTTAGATGGTGCCCTATTTAATGTGAATGCAGCTGTCTCTAATGCATAACCCCAAAACGATAGTGGTAGATCGGTAAGAGACATCATAGATTGCACTATATCCAATAAAGTACGGTTATGACATTCGGACACACCATTATGCTGTGGTGTTCCATGTGGCATGAATTTGTGAAACTATTCCACATTGTTTTAATTGAAGACCAAACTCGTAACTCAAATATTTGTCTCCGCGATCAGATCGTAGAAACTTTATTTTCTTGTCACGATGATTTTCCACTTCACTCTGAAATTCTTTGAACTTTTCAAATGTTTCAGACTTATGTTTCATCAAGTAGATATACTCATATCTGCTCAAATCATCTGTGAAGATTAGAAAATAACGTTACCTGTCGCGAGCCTCAATATTCATCGGACCACATACATTAGTATGTATGATTTCCAACAAATCTGTTGCTCGCTCCATTGTTCTGAAGAACAGAGTTTTAGTCATCTTGCTCCTGAGGCATGGTTCGCAAGCATCAACTGATTCATAATCAAATGATTCCAAAAGCCCATCAGCATGGAGTTTCTTCATGCGCTTTACACCAATATGACCTAAACGGCAGTGCCACAAATAAGTTGCACTATCATTATTAATTTTGCATCTTTTGGTTTCAATATTATGATTATGTGTATTACTACGATCGAGATCCAACGAACTATTTTCATTGGGTGTGTAACCATATAAGGTTTTATTCATGTAAACAGAACAACAATTTATTCTCTTACTTAAATGAATAATCGTATTACAATAAACATGATCAAATCATATTCATGCTCAACGCAAACACCAAATAACACTTATTCAGTTTCAACACTAATCCCGAAAGTATAGGGAGTGCGTGATGATGATCATATCAATCTTGGAACTACTTCCAACACACATCGTCACTTCACCCTTAACTAGTCTCTGTTTATTCTGCAACTCCCGTTTCGAGTTACTAATCTTAGCAACTGAACTAGTATCAAATACTGAGGGGTTGCTATAAACACTAGTAAAGTACACATCAATAACATGTATATCAAATATACTTATGTTTACTTTGCCATCCTTCTTATCTGCCAATTACTTGGGGTAGTTCCGCTTCCAGTGACCAGTCCCTTTGCAGTAGAAACACTTAGTCTCAGGCTTAGGACTAGACTTGGGCTTCTTCACTTGAGCAGCAACTTGCTTGATGTTCTTCTTGAAGTTCCCCTTCTTCCCTCTGCCCTTTTCTTGAAACTAGTGGTCTTGTCTACTATCAACACTTGATGTTTTTCTCGATTTCTACCTTCGTCAATTTTCGCATTACGAAGAGTTTGGGAATCGTTTCCGTTATCCCTTGCATATCATAGTTCATCACGGAGTTCTACTAACTTGGTGATGGTGACTAGAGAATTCTGTCAATCACTATCTTATCTGGAAGATTAACTCCCACTTGATTCAAGCGATTGTAGTACTCAGAAAATCTGGGCACATGATCACTAGTTGAGCGATTCTCCTCCATCTTTTAGCTATAGAACTTGTTGGAGACTTCATATCTCTCAACTCTGGTATTTGCTTGAAATGAACTTCAACTCCTGGAACATCTCATATGGTCCATGACGTTCAAAACATCTCTGAAGTCCCGATTCTAAGCCGTTAAACATGGTGCACTAAACTATCAAGTAGTCATCATATTGAGCTAGCCAAACGTTCATAACGTCTTCATCTGCTCCTGCAATAGGTCTGTCACCTAGCGGTGCATCAAGGACATAATTCTTCTGTGCAGCAAATGAGGATAAACCTCAGATCATAGATCCAATCCGCATCATTTCTACTAAGATCTTTCAACACAATTTTCTCTAGGAACATATCAAAACATATGAAAGCAACAACGCGAGCTATTGATCTACAACATAGATATGCTAATACTACCAGGACTAAGTTCATGATAAATTAAAGTTCAATTAATCATATTACTTAAGAACTCCCACTTAGATAGAAATCCCTCTAATCTTCTAAGTGATCACGTGATCCAAATCAACTAAACCATAACCGATCATCACGTGAAATGGATTAGTCTTCAATGGTGAACATCATTATGTTGATCATATCTACTATATGATTCACGCTCGACCTTTCGGTCTCCGTGTTCCGAGGCCATATCTACATATGCTAGGCTCGTCAAGTATAACCCGAGTATTCTGCGTGTGCAAAACTGGCTTGCACCCGTTGTAGATGGACGTAGAGCTTATCACACCCGATCATCATGTGGTGTCTGGGCACGACGAACTTTGGCAACGGTGCATACTCAGGAAGAACACTTCTTGATAATTTAGTGAGAGATCATCTTATAATGCTACCGTCAATCAAAGCAAGATAAGATGCATAAAAGATAAACATCACATGCAATCAATATAAGTGATATGATATGGCCATCATCATCTTGTGCTTGTGATCTCCATCTCCGAAGCACCGTCGTGATCACCATCGTCACCGGCTCGACACCTTGATCTCCATCGTAGCATCGTCGTTGTCTCGCCAATCTTATGCTTCCACGACTATCGCTACCGCTTAGTGATAAAGTAAAGTATTACATCGCGATTGCATTGCATACAATAAAGCGACAACCATATGGCTCCTGCCAGTTGCCGATAACTCGGTTACAAAACATGATCATCTCATACAATAAAATTTAGCATCATGTCTTGACCATATCACATCACAACATGCCCTGCAAAAACAAGTTAGACATCCTCTACTTTGTTGTTGCAAGTTTTACGTGGCTGCTACGGGCTTAAGCAAGAACCAATCTTACCTACGCATCAAAACCACAACGATAGTTTGTCAATTTGACTCCGTTTTAACCTTTGCAAGGACCGGGCATAGCCACACTTGGTTCAACTAAAGTTGGAGAGACTGTCGCCCGCAAGCCACCTATGTGCAAAGCACGTCGAGAGAACCGGTCTCGCGTAAGCGTACGCGTAATGTCGGTCCGGGTCGTGTCGTCCAACAATACCGCCGAACCAAAGTATGACATGCTGGTAGGCAGTATGACTTATATCGCCCACAACTCACTTGTGTTCTACTCGTGCATATAACATCAAACCATAAAACCTAGGCTCGGATACCACTGTTGGGGAACGTAGTAATTTCAAAAAATTTCCTACGCACACGCAAGATCATGGTGATGCACAGCAATGAGAGGGGAGAGTATTGTCTACGTACCCTCGTAGACCGAAGCGGAAGCGTTGATGCAACGTAGAGGAAGTAGTCGTACGTCTTCCCGATCCGACCGATCCAAGCACCGTTACTCCGGCACCTCCGAGTTCTTGGCACACGTTCAGCTCGATGACGTTCCCCGGGCTCCGATCCAGCAAAGCTTCGAGGAAGAGTTCCGTCAGCACGACGGCGTGGTGACGACGATGATGTTCTACCGGCGCAGGGCTTCGCCTAAGCACTACAATGATATGACTGAGGTGGAATATGGTGGCAGGGGGCGCCGCACACGGCTAAGGAACGATCACGAGGATCAACTTGTGTGTCTATGGGGTGCCCCCTGCCCCCGTATATAAAGGAGTGGAGGGCCGGCCCTCTCTATGGCGCGCCCTAGGGGAGTCCTACTCCCACCGGGAGTAGGATTCCCCCTTTCCTAGTCCAACTAGGAGTCCTTCCATGTAGTAGGAGTAGGAAACAAGGAAGGGGCGCAGCCCCTCCCCCTAGTCCAATTTGGACTAGGCCTTGGGGGGGGGGGGGCGCGGCCTGCCCGAGGCAGCCCCTCTCTCTTTCCCGTATGGCCCAATAAGGCCCAATACTTCTCCCGGCAAATTCCCATAACTCTCCGGTACTCCGAAAAATACCCGAATCACTCGGAACCTTTCCGATGTCCGAATATAGTCGTCCAATATATCGATCTTTACGTCTCGACCATTTCGAGACTCCTCGTCATGTCCCCCATCTCATCCAGGACTCTAAACTCCTTCGGTACATCAAAACTTATAAACTCATAATATAACTGTCATCGAAACCTTAAGCGTGCGGACCCTACGGTTCGAGAACAATGTAGACATGACCGAGACACGTCTCCGGTCAATAACCAATAGCGGGACCTGGATGCCCATATTGGCTCCTACATATTCTACGAAGATCTTTATCGGTCAGACCGCATAACAACATACGTTGTTCCCTTTGTCATCGGTATGTTACTTGCCTGAGATTCGATCGTCGGTATCCAATAACTAGTTCAATCTCGTTACCAGCAAGTCTTTTTACTCGTTCCGTAATACATCATCTCGCAACTAACTCATTAGTTGCATTGCTTGCAAGGCTTAAGTGATGTGCATTACCGAGAGGGCCCAGAGATACATTTCCGACGATCGGAGTGACAAATCCTAATCTCGAAATACGTCAACCCAACATGTACCTTTGGAGACACCTATAGAGCACCTTTATAATCACCCAGTTATGTTGTGACGTTTGGTAGCACACAAAGTGTTCCTCCGGCACACGGGAGTTACATAATCTCATAGTCATAGGAACATGTATAAGTCATGAAGAAAGCAATAGCAACATACTAAACGATCGGGTGCTAAGCTAATGGAATGGGTCATGTCAATCAGATCATTCAACTAATGATGTGATCCCATTTAATCAAATGACAACTCTTTGTCCATGGTTAGGAAACACAACCATCTTTGATTAACGAGCTAGTCAAGTAGAGGCATACTAGTGACACTCTGTTTGTCTATGTATTCACACATGTATTATGTTTCCGGTTAATACAATTCTAGCATGAATAATAAACCTTTATCATGATATAAGGAAATAAATAATAACTTTATTATTGCCTCTAGGGCATATTTCCTTCAACCGGTTCATGCCACGAACCGGTACTAATGAGTCCAGTGCGGCTGTGGTCAGGCTGGGGCCCCCACGAAGACCTTAAGTACCGGTTTATGGTATGAACTGGTACTAGAGTTTCTTAGTAAGTTGATTTTTAGTCCCACTCGCCAAGAGAGAGGCAGTATGAGCGGTTTATAAGCCGTGAGTGCAGAGACAATGACGAAGAGGCGCAATGCTCACCTGCACGTTGATTAGCTTCAAGCCTTTCGGAATAGCATACATTGCACTGGGCTATGTGCAGTGCAGTCTACACTATTCCGAAAGACTTCAAGCAAATTAACCAGCATTGCACCTCTTTTTTATTTTTAATAACTTATTTGAACTTCGGACTTCTTTTGTGTTCTGTATGCAGCATTCAAAGCGACGTCATCAATTTCCAAAATGTTCTGACATCATTTGTTGTTTTTCGGCCATTTACCTAATTGTTTAGAGAGATAAATGACTGTGAAATTGAAAATCACTACAAAATGAACTCTGAAAATGTTGAAAAAATGGCATGATATCATCATTTCACCCGCATAGCATGTGCGAAAGAGTAGAGAGGGTCACGGCAAAAACTGGACGCACTTCATGTACAAACTGGACAAACTCTTTCGGAGTATCAGGGTTTCGGACGAGAACTCATCTGTTACACGGGCACTTCAATGTTTTTTAAACTTATTTGAACTCCGGAGTTCTTTTGTGTTCAGTATGTAGCATTTAAAGCGACGTCATCAATTTCCAACATGTTCTGACATCATTTGTTGTTTTTCGGTCATTTACCTAATTGTTTAGAGAGCTAAATGACCGTGAAATTGAAAATCACTACAAAATGAACTCTGAAAATGTTGAAAATTGGCATGGTATCATCATTTCACCCGCATAGCATGTGCGAAAGAGTAAAGAGGGTCACGGCAAAAACTGGACGCACTTCATGTACAAACTGGACAAACTCTTTCAGAGTATCAGGGTTTCGGACGAACCGGTACTAATGATTGGGCCTTTAGTACCGGTTCGTGGCACGAACCGGTACTAAAGGGGCCGTTTCCCGCCCCTTGGCCTGGAGAAAATTGGCCTTTAGTACCGGTTGGTGGCTCCAACCGGTACTAAAGACCCCTCCTATATATATGGCACTTACGAAAAATTCAGTTTCATCGACCACTTCTTCTCGATGCAACTTCTTCGCCGCGCCCGTCGCCCATCGCGCGCCGCCCTCGCCGCCCCCGCTGCCCGTCGTCACCGTCACCGCCGTCGCCCCCGCCACCTGTCACCGCCGCCGCCCCCGCCACCCGTCGTCGCCGTCACTGCCGTCGCCCCCGCCACCCATCGTCGCCGTCACCGTCGTCGCCCCCGCCGCCCGTCCCCATCGCATCGTCCACCGCCGTCCGTACGCCGCCGCCCCCTGCTCGTACACACGCACATACGTACACACACACATACACACACACACCCATACACACACATTGTTTTTACTTATTTTCTATTTTCTGTTGTTTAGATTAATATTAGATAAATTACGTAGATAATAATGTTAGAATGTTAATGTTAGCTAGATGAATTATATGGAAAAGATGTTAAATATTAATGTCAATTTTAGATGAATTAGCTAAATATTAATTAGGTATATATATGAGATTTGAACTAGTTGAATTAATATAACTAGTTTATTTTTAGTATGAAAATTAATAGAACAAGTTTTTTTTAGTAAGAAAATTTAGGTATATGAGATTTGATGATCTAATCAAAATATTACTATATAGAACTACCTACTTTATTTTAGTAAGAAATTAATAGAACTTGTTTATTTTTAGTAAATGCTTAGTTGAATTAATAGAACTAGTTTATTTAGTTGAATTAATAGAACTAGTAAGTGTTTAATGTTTCACCTATATATAAACATATATTAGATATTAATGTCAAATGTTAGATGAATTAGATATAAATTATATGTTAGATATATATTTAATTTAGTCATATGAGATTTCATTATCTAATTAATATTTTATTATATAGAACTAGCTACCTTATTTTTAGTAAGAAAATTAATAGAACTAGTTTAGTTGAATTAGTTGAATTAATTAGTTGAACTAGTTAGTTGAATTCGTTCAATTAATTAGGTATATTTTTCGTAAGTGCTTAGTTGAATTAGTTCAATTAATTAGTTGAACTAGTTGAATTAACAGAATTAGTTGAATTAATAGAACTAATAAGTGTTTAATGTTTCACCTATGATTATAGGAATGTCGTCTCACGACGAACACGATTTCATTATGTGCGAATACTGCGAAGACCAGCGCGGCCTGTGCGGCAGAAATTTTCTAGTTGATGATAGACGCTTCAGCATCAAGCTGGATGAGAACTTCGAAGTGGATACAGTAAGTCACAAAGTCTTTTTTCGTAATTAAGCATGACTTATGCTTCATTTAATTCAACTTTTAATTTTAATTTTTCACTATTCTACTAGCGGATCCCCTGTCATGCAAGAATTTTTGTCTTGGATAAGATAGGTTTCAGTCCTAACGAAACTATGGAGGTAAAAAGAGTTTGCTTGAAGACCGAGCATGGTTATACCTTCAACGTCAAATTATACAATGCAGACACATATACCTATTTTGAATGCAAAACTTGGCAAGCACTATGCAAGGCTTATGCATTTGAGCCTGATATGGTTATCACCTTTGATATTCATCCGGAAGATGATATTGAAGGTAATAGAGACATCTGGGTCGATGTGCAGACGCCTCCAGTTCTACCATTATGTGAGTTTCTCAACCATATTTATGTCTTCGATATGAGATTATTTGAACCAGTTGAATAATTAATAGATCTCAATTTATATTGTCAGCTTACTTCCAATCAAGCAAATATGTCCGGCGCTTGATAGACAGGACCGTCCACTGTCCCGGGGCTGAACTAAAATGCGAGGAGACAAGTCATTATGTTTCATGGCTTGAGGATCTTGATGCTGTCAAGACAAATTTCTTTCCTGCACTTAGAAATGTTAGTACTCAAAACGTGCGACCAATAGTGTTCGTACTGAACTACGGTCACATATATTTAGGAAAGATGGTAAGATTTCTACTATTTCTCCTCAGTGCATCTTTTGCATACATTATTTTTAAGCTAAACTTCATTGCTAAGTATGTTACTGTACGATGTTCTTCAACAGGGACTCCCGATGAATGTTGTGCCTGATTGGATCGAGACTAAAGGTACCATGAATATTGTTAGCTTACGACCAAGATATCCTACAATGCACTTTAGTGCATTTAGGATTTCTAATAGCGAGGAATGCTTAATAGTAAAAGACTGGAGCAAAATTGTGAACAATCATAGAGAAGTACTAGGGGGCAGCAATCAGAAGCGCAACCCACAATTAGGAGACAGGTTCATCTGCATGCTCCAATATGATGAATCAGCAAAGCTATACATGTTCTATGCTATTTTACCCGAGAGAGAGCAGTAGGAGTGATTAATTAGCTAGTTCACGCTCTTAGTACTTGTCCTCTCATGTCTGTGTTCTTCGTCCTAAACTTAATCTCAAAGAGTGATTTGCTTTTGTGGTGTTATGAACGCTTATAATATCATTACCATGTTGAACTCGATGATATCTTTGCTATGAAAACCGTTGGTGATGATATATATGATGCAAGAGTTTTTATATTAATATGATGATGATGATGAGTTATTATATCATTTATGAAAGAAACAACATATTAGTTTCAACTGGATGGATTCTAGCTAAGTGATCAAGTATATGCCATATCCATATTACCTCGATCACTTAAGTAGGTGATCAAGTATATATAATATGGATATGACATATACTTGATGACTTAGCTAGGATCCACGCATCCAGTCAAACTAATCTGCGGTACATTCACCTAATGATTTAACAACTCATTATAATGTAAAAAAATCACTAAATTAAATTGAAAACACAAAATTAAAGTAAAAATAAAAAATAAAACCAAAACACACCCAAACATTTAGTACCGGTTGGTGTTACCAACCGGTACTAATGTCCTACGCGCCCACGGAGCTGGCTCGTGCCATGTGGTTTCCCTTTAGCACCGGTTCGTGCTGAACCGGTACTAAAGGGGGGGGGGCTTTAGTGCCCACAATTTAGTGCCGGTTACCGAACCGACACTAAAGGCCCTTACGAACCGGTGTTATTGCCCGGTTCTGCACTAGTGATTGCATGTTGAGGCGGGCCTTATACCATTCTTAATTATATGGTGAGGTGGCATGCTTGCATATTGTGATAAATAAGTTAGTGAGGATGACTCTCTTAGGTTTATAGGATTTTTTTCCACACAAAAAAGATAAAGTAGGGAGAGTTTAACATGCAAAGTACTCCCCTCGTTTCTAAATATAAGACCTTCTCGATATTCCAATATGGACTACATACGGAGCAAAATGGGTGAATCTACACTCTAAAATATGTCTATATATATCCGTTTGTAGTCCTTATCGAAAGATTTAAAAGGGGATATATTTAGAAATGGAGTATAATAGTTTCAATATGAAATAACTCTTGCTATATTTAATTCCCAATGTTTTATGTTGTGGACATGAATAAATCAATTGAGGATCTAATCGAGGAACTAAACTGCATAGATAACTTTTTAATCATGAGCAAGTTTCTGATAATGTATGATGGTTACATTGATCAAACAAAATCAATATAATAACCAATAGTAGATAAAACACATCATAAGTAGGAGTTCAAGCAAGAAAAGGAAGTGTCGATCACCATTGTAGTTTCAATTGCGAAGAGGTCGCAAGTTTACATGGGAAGGAAACATAGTTAGTTGGGAACAATCTTATAATTATAGGAAGGATATGGGTCATGCCGTTTCATACAAATTGAGATGTATGCATGTATCAGCGCATTATGGGAAAGCTTGCTCTCCAATTTAAAAAATATATAAATGGCATCTACAATGGAACATAGTTAAAGGCTTTCTAGTAACCTAATCGGCATGTAAGAATAACCTCACTTTTATCAAGTGCAACTCCTTTGCTGAGGATTACATCATTCGTGTGAGTGCTTGCATATGGATGCCCGGTCGTCCATCTATGAATATGACATTGGTGAAGATCTCATCCTCGAGTGTGTGAACAGATTCACCAAAGCAGTGATCAAGAACTTTGGACCGAAGTAGTTGAGGGCTCCCAGTGATGAAGATACCAAGAGGATTTTGGCAGGGAGTGAAGACAGAGGTTGGATACGGATGCTCGGATCCATTGATTCTATGCATTTAACATGGAAGAATTGGCCCATTGCATGGCAAGGTTAGTACAAAGGCCATTGTCATGACCCAACCATAATTTCTTAAGATAGGCATCATATGATTTGTGGATTTAGCATTCATACTTTAGGGTGCCTCACTCTCACATTGACCTCAATATCCTCAAGTGATATCCGCATTTTACAAAGGTTTGTTACCGGTGAAACTCAACATGGGATACTACCTTTGCCGATGGTACTATCCTCCATGGGACACATTTGTGAAGACAATATTTCAGCGTCCTCAAGTTAACAAGATATCTCACATTGTAATGTGCCAAAAGTCTGCTAGCAAGGATGTTGTGAGAGATTTTTGTGTGCTTCAAAAACACTTTGAGATTGCCCATGGGCCCGCCGAGTATTGCCCATGTGCTTCGAAACACGTGCGTAATCCATATCGCAATGTGAGGTCGCTAGCCCATAGGTGTACACCATCTCCAACGCCATCATGATGTTTTGTAGTGTGATTGCACGGGTAAAGGCAATGTGTGAAAGTGCAACTATCCCTAAGTGGTTTTGGTAATTCCTAACAACATATAGCTCATTGAGCTAATGCTATTTCAAGATTAATATCTCAGGAAAGCTCAATGATTGGCATGGCATGAATGAGAAAAGTGGACCCCTCAAAATGCTAAGGACAAAGGATTGGCTAAAGGTCAAAGCTCAAGACTCTACATTTTCCATTTTAGTGATCCAAGATCATATTGATTCTATAGGAAAAGCCAGTACTATCAAGGAGGGATGAGGTGTTGCTTAATGAGGTTCTTGCTCAAAATGCTTAGTGATATGCTCCAAAACCCTCAACTACTTTCTCACATCCACATATGACCTAAACCAAAAGTCAAACTCGGCCCCACCGATTCTTCCTATCCGGCGTCATCGAGTTTCAAATGTCATAGCCAATGCGACAAACCCTAGGCAAATTGGTCTCACCGATAGGGATCTCGGTCTCACCGAGATGGGGTTGTAATCTCTATGTTTCCCTTTGTAACATTTCAGTCTCACTGAAATGAGCGATCGGTCCCACCAAGTTTACCTGACCAACTCTCTGGTTAGCTTATTACTAAAATCGGTCTCACCAAGTTTGTGTAACCGGTCTCACTGAGATTACGTTATGCCCTAACCCTAACCATATCGGTCCTACCGAGTTGCATGTCGGTAAGGATGGCAATGGGTAGGGTATGGGGCGGGTAGAGCAATACCATACTCATACCCATGTAGTTAATGGGTACAAAATTCTACCCATACCCATACCCATGGGTATGAAACTTTACACATACCCATACCCGATGGGTATCCGTGCCCATTGGGTACCCAATGGGTAGATCAAACAATACGCAAGTTATTCACGTTACATTCATCTATAACACATTTGACAAAAGAACATTGATCTCAACTCAATAACAGATATACGAGTACATGACAATTATCTCAATTCAAATTTACAATTGGTGACAACTTTATCATAGGTTCAATAGCTCACAATTTTAACATATGTGCAATTATGAATCATGGGTAAGTTTCACATGTCATTATAAATGGGTAGGGTATCACTACTAGGGAAAACATTATACACAGAATCTTAGCAGCAACGCGGTTTAAAAATAGGCGCTACTGCTAACTAGCAGTAGCGAGCTTAAAGGTACCGCGCTACTAATAACTAGATAGCAGTAGCGCTCTAGGTGAAACAAGCGCTACTACAATAATTGCCACGGATCCGCCCCCAGGCTAGATATAGTAGTAGCGCCCTTCCCTGGACGCGCTGCTGCTAAAGTACTCAGTAGCAGCGTGTTTCTACAAAACTCGCTGCTGCTAAGTGTTGCACCTAATTAAGTTTAGTCCCATACTGCTAAGCGAACAAGGTGTTTACCACCTTAAATATGTTGACTATTTAGATTCTACATAAAAAGATCAATGATGACCAACATATATTTTTGATGCGTGCTTAGACTTAGCAGTAGCGCTTTTCCTGAAAACGCGCTATAGCTACTTTAGCTATAGCGTGTTTCCTGAAGTGCGCTACTGCTAGTTCGACTTAACCACCCGCCCGCTCAAAATTTCGCTAAGTCCTCCTTCCCCCCACTGTTCCCCTACTCCTCTGTCGCCGCCGCCCGAGCCCAAGCCTGCCCTCACCGCCGCCGCCCGAGGCCGCCGTCAACCTCACCGCCGCCGCCCGCCGCCGCTCTCGACCTCACCGTCGCCGTCGCCTCCCCCACCCCCTCCGCTCTCGACCTCACCACCGCTCTCGACCTCACTGTCGCCGCCGCCTCCGCCAACCCCGCCGCCTCCTCCCGATCCCGAGCCCGCCCTTGCTGCCCCTACCTCTCCGTCGCCGAGCACCTCCCCGCCATCGTCTCTCCCCTCTCTGTAAGCCCCCCACCCCTCCCCCACCCTCGTTCTCTCTGCTTAGTTAGTACTAGATGTTTTTAGTAGTAGTAGATGTTAATTTAGGGTTCATAGATAATGATTTTTAGCAGTAGTAGATGTTAATTAGTAGTAGTGATGGTACTAGTTAACTATTGTATAATGTAGTTTATTTTTACTGTTTTTAGTAAGTGTTTAAAATAATTAGTAAGTAAATTAATAAACTAGTTGAACTACTTTAGTTGTAGTTGAACTAGTTTAGTAAGTAAATTAATAAACTAGTTGAACTAGTTGAATTAATAGAACTAATGTATTTTTAGTAAGATAATTAATATAACTAGTTGAACTACTTTATTTTTAGAAAGAACTAGTTTTTTTTCTATTTATAGTAAGTTTATATTTAGTAAGAACTAGTTGAATTAATAAAACTAGTTGAACAGGTCATATTTGTTGTTATTTTTTAGTTTAAGCAATTATTCGGGATGTATTAGTGATAACTTATACGGTTTTTGCTTTTGCAGAAATCAAGGAGCCCCTCCATCATCCACGCCGTCGTCCCCGTCACTGACCCCCTCCGACATCGAGGTGAGACCAGCCAAATATCCATGTATATCTTGTGTTGCTCAAATAGGATATGTGGTTTCCCAAGTGGCCGTTCATGTTCAGTTTACACCTCCGAGTGGCCTATGTTTTGCCGGAGTGTTGATTAATTTCCGTTCCGACAAATTTCAGGCGCTCGATATGTCCTTTTTTAGCAAAGGTCATGCCGGATTTTCCCGTGAATTTTGGCATGACTTGTGCTAGAATATGTAGGAAATATCGAGTGGCCTAGATTTTCTCAAAAAATAATGATCTAATTTAGGTTTTTTTAGTACATATATTTAATTATACAAGTTTAATCTTTGAATTATGAACGTAGGAAATGTCGTACTCGGATGATGACAGTCTCCCGGGGAGTGCAGCTGGTGCCACAACGATCGAGGTATGTGCGACAGGTTCATTGAGCTGGACGAAGATCGGCGCTTCAGCATTAAGCTCGAGGAGACCTTCGATGTTGAAACGGTACGCAACAACGACAAGTGTTTTTTTCGTAATTAAGCATGACTTCAACTATTTCAACGTCTAATTTTCATCTTTTAAAATTCGACTAGCTTATCCCATGCCATGCAAGACGCTATGTCTTGGAGAGGATGGGCTTTGAAGACCATGAAAATTTTCAAACAAAGAAAATACACCTAAGGACCCATCATGATATCGATTTTGAAATAAATCTGTACAATTCTCAGAGCGTAACCCATTTTGGTTGCCAAAATTGGGAAGCACTTTGCAAAATGTATGGTTTTTATGAGGGTATGATTGTCATCATGGATCTTGGTGATCCTGACATAGAGCAAGACAATATGGACATTTGGGTCCTTGTTGATACGCTTCCGATTCTACCGCAATGTGAGTTTCTCAAACATAGTTATTAACTAATTTATATTGTTTATTTCAAAATAGTTGACAGCTTATTTCCATTGACAGCTTATTTTGAATCTTCAAAGAATGTGCAGAATATGGTAGACAAAACCCACTACACTGATGGATCCGAATTAACTTATAAGGAGAAAAGTCATCTGATTGCTTATTGTACTTATCTTGAGAATTACAATACCTATTATCGAACTCCTCCAAATTATGGTGAATACGTGCCAATAGTGCACGTGTTGAACTACGGTAACTTCTATGGAGATACATTGGTAAGATTTTTTACTATTATGACATCAGTGCATCTATTGCATATTTCTAAAACTAGTACATCATTGCTAACTACGAAGTTATTACTATGTTTTTCAACAAAAAATCCCGATGGATTGTGTGCCTCATCTGATGTATCACAATGGTCGCCTTGCAGTTCTGAACATACAACCAGGTCAATCTAAGGAGCTCACCTGTGCATATCAGATTTCTAAAACCGGTGAACACATGCTAATCAAAGAATGGAAAAAATGTTTGGACATTCGCAAGGAGGTTCTTGGAAATAACATCAAGCGAAAGGCAAGAATTGGAGACATGATAATCTCCATTCTCCATAATGGAGAGTCAGGGGCTATCTTGTTTTTTGCTATTTTACCTTAGAGAATATTGTAGGTCCTAAGAGAATGTAGTAGGTCCTATGAGGTACAATATGTTTATTATGTGATACAATGTGTTAGAGTTGATGATGAGGAGTACTTGTGATTATGACTAGTGACCAATTTGCTATGTGATGTCTCATTGATGAAAACGATCATCTTGAGGAGGTGTTATATGGCAATGATGTATTATGATGATAAGTTGTTAATGATATGATGATGATGATATTTATTATATCATTGTGTGAAAGAACCGCGGATTAGTTTCAAGTGGGTGTCCATCCACTTGAAACTAGTCCATGGTTCTTTCACCCCGTGATGTAATAACTCATTATGATGTAAAAACAATTTCTAAATTACTGTTGTATGAAAACTGTGTAAAGGTGTATGAATACAACATGAAATAAAAAAGAAATAAAATACGAAATAATAGTAGCAGTGCGGGCAGGGAGAAGCGCTACTACTAATTACCAGTAGCGCTCCTCCGGGAAGTCGCTACTACTAAGTCGATTTAGTAGTAGTGTGGGCAGAGGCACGCTACTGCTATACGTTAGCTGTAGCGCCTTATCAGTAGCGCATCGCCCCGCGCTACTAATAGGCCTAAAACCCGCGCTGCTGCTAGGCTTTTCCCTAGTAGTGTATGGGTATATCCATGGGTAAAAGGTTATACCCATGCCATACCCATGAATTAGCGGGTAGGGTATGGATAGTGGCCGTGGGTATAAAACTGTGCCCATACCCTGCCCATGCGGGTACGGTACCCGCTGGTACCCGTACCCATGGGTACATTTGCCATCCTTACATGTCGGTCCCATCAAAAACTCTAACGGTCACTAGCTTTGTTGAATCGGTCCGACCGAGTTTAACCATTCGGTCCCACCGAGTTTGGCAAGTTGTGTGTAACAGTTAGATTTTGTGTGGAGGCTATATATACCCCTCCACCACCTCTTCATTCGAAGAGAGAGCCATCAGAACGAACCTACACTTCCAACTTACTTTTTCTGAGAGAGAACCACCTACACTTGTGTTGAGACCAAGATATTCCATTCCTACCATATGAATCTTGATCTCTAGCCTTCCCCAAGTTGCTTTCCACTAAAATCTTCTTTCCACCAAATCCAAATCCTGTGAGAGAGGGTTGAGTGTTGGGGAGACTATCATTTGAAGCACAAGAGCAAGGAGTTCATCATCAACACACCATTTGTTACTTCTTGGAGAGTGGTGTCTCCTAGATTGGCTAGGTGTCACTTGGGAGCCTCCGACAAGATTGTGGAGTTGAACCAAGGAGTTTGTAAGGGTAAGGAGATCGCCTACTTCGTGAAGATCTACCGCTAGTGAGGCAAGTCCTTCGTGGGCGATGGCCATGGTGGGATAGACAAGGTTGCTTCTTCGTGGACCCTTCGTCGGTGGAGCCCTCCATGGACTCGTGCAACCGTTACCCTTCGTGGGTTGAAGTCTCCATCAACGTGGATGTACGATAGCACCACCTATCGGAACCATGACAAAAACATTCGTGTCTCCAATAGCATTTGAATCCTCCAAACACTTCCCTTTTACATTCTTGCAAGTTGCATGCTTTACTTTCCGCTGCTCATATACTCTTTGCATGCTTGCTTGAATTGTATTAAAATTGCTTGACTTGTCCAAAGTTGCTAAAATCTGCCAAGAACTAAAACTGGGAAAAGGCTAGATTTTTATTTGGTCAAGTAGTCTAATCACCCCCCTCTAGACATACTTTTGATCCTACAAGTGGTATCAGAGCTTTGGTCTCCATTTGCTTTGATTTCCATAGCTTTTGGTGGTCATAGCCTTGGTTTCACAACCTAGGAGAGTATGTCGTCTAGCGAGGGAAATTACCACCGTAGAGGTCCTTACTTTGATGGCACTAATTTTGCTAGTTGGAAGCATAAGACGAAAATGAAAATTCTTGGACATAACCCCACCGTTTGGGCTATTGTGTGTATTGGCTTGCAAGGTGAATTCTTTGATGGGAGAGAACCAAACCATGAAGCTACCGCGGAAGATTTGAAGATGCTACAATAAAATGCTCAAGCTTGTGATATCCTCTTCAACGGATTGTGCCCCGAAGAATTCAACAAAATCAGCTGTCTTGAGAATGCAAAGGAAATTTGGGATACTTTGATTGATATGCACGAAGGTACCGACTCCGTCAAGGAATCCAAGTTGTATGTGCATCAAAGTCAACTTGACAAGTTCAAAATGAAGGATGGTGAAGGTGTCGCGAAATGTACTCTAGGCTTGCTCTTATCACAAATGAGATTGCCGGCTTAGGAAGTGAAGAGATGACCGACAAATTCATCATCAAGAAGATCCTAAGATCCTTGGATGGAAAATATGATACCGTATGCACATTGATCCAAATTATGCCAAATTACAAAGATCTCAAGCCAACGGAAGTCATTGGAAGAATTGTTGCTCATGAGATGTCACTCAAGGATAAGGAGGAGCTCCATAACAAGTCAAGTGGTGCTTACAAAGCCTCATGTGAAGCTCCCACATCATCAAGTGAGAAACAATATTTCAATGAAGAATTAAGCCTAATGGTGAAGAACTTCAACAGGTTCTACAAGAGTAGAAGCAAAGACAGAAGTTCCAAGTCAAGGTCCTACAATGACAAAAGATCTTCTAGTTGAGAGCGAAACTACTACAATTGTGGAAGAGCCGGACACTACTCCAATGAGTGTATGGCCCCCTACAAGAGAAGAGGCGATTCTCCCGAAAGAAGAAGTAGAAGAGAAGAATCACCATCAAGGGAGAGAAGGAGTAGAGATGATCGTTATGAACGAAGACCCTCTCGGAGAAGCAATGATTCAGAAAGGAAGGACAAGTCATCAAGGAGCTACACAAAACGAAGACATCAAGCTCATGTTGGTGAATGGGTATCCGGCTCCGACTCCGACAATCACTCTGAGAGAAGCTATCACTCCGACTCCGAATATACTCAAGATGAAGGTGTTGCCGGTCTAGCACTTGTGTCAACCAACTCCTACGACATATTTGATTCACCAAACGAAGGAATTGGAAGATGCTTCATGGCCAAAGGTCAAAAGGTATCACACACCGAGTATGTTGATTTCAATAGTGATGAAGATGACTTGTTAGGTGATGATGATTTACTTATTAATCATGCTAATCAAGATGAAACGAATGACAATGATAAGGAGAAGATTGAGTCTCTAACTAAAGAACTAAACACTCTTAAGTTAGCTCATGAAACTATCTTAGGAGATCATCGAGAACTTTTAAGGACTCATGAGAAATTACGTTTTGAGAAGCTCAATCTTGAGCAAGAGCATGAGTTCTTAAAGGCAATCAATGATGATCTTCGCAAGAAAAGTTCTTCTTACATTGCCAAGCTTTTACTCCTATCCACTTACATGCCTCAAGTCAAGTCTAGTAACAAGAACAAGAAGGATTCTTCCTCTAGTAGTAACAATAATCATGCTAAATCCAATATTGTTGCTTCTAGTAGTTCTCTTGATTCCACTAATGATTCTCTTAGCCAAGTTACACTTGAGCAAGAAAATAGCTTATTGAAGGGAATCATAGAGAAAGGTGTTTACAAGAGCCTTGCCGGGAGTAAGCAATTCGAGGAAATTGTACGCAAGCAAGGAAGGCGCCGGAAGAACCAAGGTATTGGTTTTGAACGAAAGTTCAATACCAATGGAGTTTAGTGGGAAGAAGATCAATACCCCAAGACGAAGTTTGTTCCTCAATAAGATAAGTATGATCCTACTTCTTTCAAAGGGACACAAGCTCAAGATGATCTTCCACCACAAGACCACAAGGAAAAAGGCATGGACAAGCTTCAAGAGGAAATTGATGCATTTGAAGAAGCTCCTAAGGCCTTGGTCAAGTGGGTTCCCAAGACTACATCAAGTTCCACTTCATCAAGTACAACTACAACTCCAAGGATTCCCATCAAGATGGTGTGGATCCTGAAGAAGAAGAACTAGAGAGTTCTTGAGGGTGACTCTGCCAACATACTTCACTCTTATCATTTTGGCAAGAACAAGTGCAATCAACTTCCACATCTTGCACTAGTTCAAGGAGTCACAAACCCTCTTGTTGGTAAGACAAGGGACAAGGTAACCTAATGCTCTCATAGACATCATCTTGTGTGTGCGTAACTCTATGTCTATGGATATCCTTGTTTGTTCCTTGTGGGACTAACCCGTGTAGGTATTGAAAGTGCAACTCACTCCAAAGGATAGCTCCGAATGATCTACATCAACTTAGAGCATCCACATCTTCAACACCTACATGAAGTCATCATCGACAAAACCCAAGGTTAGTTCATCCCTCTTAGGGGGGAATCTCACATCTAGGGGGAGCTTTACTCTAAGAATTGAGCTAAAGCAACTCTAATGGTGTGAACACAACAATGCTTTATGTAAAAGTGGCAACCCCACTCATGCTTAAAAGATGAGTATGACCTATGATCAAATGTTCTCATTTGACTCCTAAGTCAATATACTCATATATAGATGACCTAGTCATCGCCAATTGCTTGATAGATGCTAGAATTGTTTGTGCATGCTTTGCCACATATTTCATTTGTCATTTTATTGTGTGAGCATGTTGGTTGCATAATTTACTCATTCGAGGACATCCACTTGTTGTTTTGATTGGTTGGTTTCTTTTTCTCTTGCCAAGTGGATGGACAAGAATGCCTAAGAACCTTCTCTAGATATCTAGGCTCTTCTCGTCTCAAACTCTATCCATGCTGCATCACAAAATTTGATCAAGTCAGATTGGAACCACTCTGTGTGAGGAGCACTCGGAGTCCCCGATTCGTCATAGACTTAAACTTCCAAAACTTCTTTGTGCGTTTCGGTCTGACCGATTCATCCATTTTGGTCATACCGAGATCACTAAGTCGATCTAGGTTTTTAATCTTGGTGCAACCGATTTGAACTTTTCGGTCACACCGAGTTGCAGTAACTGCTCGCAGTTATGCATCTCGGTGCCACCGAGTTGTTCCACTCGGTCACACCGACAGGGTCGGGCTATATATACCCACGGGACAAAATTTGGAAAACTTTCCGAACCTCTTCGCCCGCGCTCAGCCTGCTCTGCCTCCCTGGGTCTCCGGATCGTCCGCCTCGTCGCTAGCCGCCTCCAGTTGCTGGTCTCCGCCGCCGTCAACGGGATCATCTCTGCCGTTTCCGCCGTAGCAAGTCCATCCCCGAACTAGGGTATGGACTTGATCTTTGTGTTGTTCTCACTCCGATTCCCCAGCACATTGTTTTGCCATGTATCTTGCCATGATTGAGATCACTCTATCCAATGAAAACACTCCGTAGTTTAGTTGTGGATTGAAAATTTAGGGTTAGGTTTCTGCCGAAACCATCTCGGACCGACCGAGTTGTTGAAATCGGTTCCACCGATTTGGCTCAGGCCATTGCACATGTGATTCTTGGTCTGACCGAGTTCGAGTCTTTGTGAAACCCTAGCAGTCTCGGTGCCATCGAACTATGACTCGGTCTGACCGAGTTCACTAGTTTAGGTTCCAACAGCTGCTTCGGTATCACCGAGATTTCAAATCGGTAGATCCGAAATGCTTTCTGTGGAAAACTAAAACTAAGTTTTTGATTCATTCTTTTGCAAAAACCTCTGCACTTTGTGATGCTCATCCACTCTACCTCATCTATAATCCATTCACAGGGTCTGCTATCAGTGTTTGCATCATGTCAGATCAGAGTGATAGTCAGAACAAGTCTGAGAAGCAAGTGAACTTGAGTGAGGGCACTAGTCCCTCTAGCAGCTTTGATGAAGGAAGCAGAAGTACCCCCAGCAACTTGCCTAAGGCAGCCACCAGGACCAGAAGAAAGAAAACCTCAGATTCTGAGGATGAGGACTATGTGGCTGCTGAGTGATATGTCTCTGTCGTATCTACTTTTCCAAACACTTTTGCCATTATTTTGGACTCTAACTTGTATGATTTGAATGGAACTAACCCGGACTGACGCTGTTTTCAGCAGAATTGCCATGGTGTTGTTTTATGTGCAGAAAACAAATATTCTCGGAATGACCTGAAACTCCACGGAACATCTTAGAAAAAACAATAAAAAATCCTCACCGAAGATGAAGACCAGGGGGTCCACACCATTCTCACGAGGGTGGGGGCGCCCCCCTAGGGCGCGCCCCTACCTCGTGGGCCCCCTAGAAACCCTCTGACGCCAACTCCAACCCTATATATTTGCTTTCGGAGAGAAAAAAATCAGAGAGAAGAAATCATCACGTTTTACGATATGGAGCCGCCGCCAAGGCCTAAAACCTCTCGGGAGGGCTGATCTGGAGTCCGTTCGGGGCTCCGGAGAGGGGGATTCATCGTCGTCGTCATCATAAACCATCCTCCATCACCAATTTCATGATGCTCACCGCCGTGTGTGATTAATTGCATCATAGGCTTGCTGGACGGTGATGGGTTGGATGAGATTTATCATGTAATTGAGTTAGTTTTGTTAGGGTTTGATCCCTAGTATCCATTATGTTCTGAGATTGATGTTGCTATGACTTTGCTATGCTTAATGCTTGTCACTAGGGCCTGAGTGCCATGATTTCAGATCTGAACCTATTATGTTTTCATGAATATATGTGAGTTCTGTATCCTATCTTGCAAGTCTATAGTCACCTACTATGTGTTATGATCCGGCAACCCCGAAGTGAGAATAATCGGGACCACTCCCGGTGATGACCATAGTTTGAGGAGTTCATGTATTCACTATGTGCTAATGCTTTGTTCCGGTTCTCTATTAAAAGGAGGCCTTAATATCCCTTAGTTTCCAATAGGACCCCGCTGCCACGGGAGGGTAGGACAAAAGATGTCATGCAAGTTCTTTTCCATAAGCACGTATGACTATATACGGAATACATGCCTACATTACATTGATGAATTGGAGCTAGTTCTGTGTCGCCCTATGTTATGACTGTTACATGATGAACCGCATCCGACATAATTATCCATCACTGATCCGGTGCCAACGGGGTTTCCATATACTGGTTTACGCTTATTTACTTTCCCGCTGCTACTGTTACAATCACTACAAAATACCAAAAACATTACTTTTGCTGTCTTTACTTTTGTTGCCGCTACCACCACTATCATATTACTTTGCTACTAAACACTTTGCTGCAGATACTAAGTTTCCAGGTGTGGTTGAATTGACAACTCAGCTGCTAATACTTGAGAATATTCTTTGGCTCCCCTTGTGTCGAATCAATAAATTTGGGTTGAATACTCTACCCTCGAAAGCTGTTGCGATCCCCTATACTTGTGGGTTATCAAGACTCATTTCTGGAGCCGTTGCTGGGGAGCATAGCTCTATTCTTTGAGTCACTTGGGATTTATATCTGTTGGACACTATGAAGAACTTGAGAGATCCAAAACCCAAGATCTATCCCTCAACTACGAGGGGAGGTAAGGAACTGCCATCTAGCTCTACACTTGATTCACCTTCTGTTATGAGTAAGTTTGTGACACCTACATCTGCTTCTGCTATTCGTTCTGATATGTCGCATGTTATTGATGATGCCACTTCTGCTATGCATGATACTTATGATGAAACTGCTTCTTTGCCTGATACTACTGTGCCCTTAGTGAATTTCTTAATGAACAAATTGCTAGGGCTAGAGAAAAGGAAATTATTGAATCTGAATACGATGATGATAGTGTTGATGAAAATATGCCTGTTATTCCTGAGGGTTATTTTTTGATATGGAATCTTCTACCGCTATTTTTGCTTGCAAAGATAGATATGAGCTTAACAGGTTATTAATTAAACGGAACAAAGAATCACTTAGAGATAGAATGAAGCCCGACCCTGCTTTTGCTACTTCACCTATATGTGTTCCTGATAAAGATTATGAATTCTCTGTTGATCCTGATATAATTACTTTGGTTGAATCTGATCCGTTTTATGGATATGAATCTGAAACTGTTGTGGCACATCTTACTAAGTTAAATGATATAGCTGCCTTGTTCACTAATGACGAGAGATCGCGTTACTTCTATATACTCAAAATATTTTCCGTTCTCATTAAAGGGTGATGCTAAGATATGGTTTAATTCTCTTGATCCTGGTTGTGTGCGTAGTCCCCAGGATATGATTTATTACTTCTCTGCTAAATATTTCCCTGCTCATAAGAAACAAGCTGCTTTGAGGGAAATATACAACTTTGTGCAAATTAAAGAAGAGAGTCTCCCACAAGCTTGAGGGAGGCTTCTCAAGTTACTTAATGCTTTGCCTGATCATCCTCTTAAGAAACCTGAAATACTTGATATCTTTTATAATGGACTAACCGATGCTTCCAGAGATTACCTGGATAGTTGTGCTGGTTCTCTTTTCAGGGAAAGAACACCGGATGAAGCTAAAATTCTATTGAATAATATGTTGACAAATGAAAATAATTGGGCACCTCCTGAGCCAGCTCCTGAGCCAGTTACTGAGCCTATTCCTAAACCAACTCCGAAGAAGAGAGGTGTTCTATTTCTCAATCCTGAAGATATGCAAGAGGCAAAGAAAACTATGAAAGAAAAAGGTATTAAAGCTGAAGACGTTAAGAATTTACCTCCTATTGAAGAAATACATGGTCTTAATATACCGCCTGTTAAAGAAACATATGATCTTAATTATTTATTTATTGAAGAACCTCCTGATCTCGATATCCCGACAGAGGTAGTAAAGGTAAATTCTCTCTATAGATATGATAAAGCTGAAATTCCTCCTACTAAAATTGCTAGTCAGTTCTTGGATGAGTTTGATAACTTTATGTATAAGCAAGATGACTTCAATGCTTATTTTGGTAGACAATTAAAAGAAAATGCTTATATGATTAGACACTTGGGTGATTATATGGCTGATATTAAAGGTGAACTTAAACTTGTTAGCAAACATGCTTCTATGGTTACCACTCAAGTAGAACAAGTACTTAAGGCTCAAAAAGAAGTGCTTGATGAAATGAATAGTAAGAAAAATGATTATGCTGTTAGAGTGGCTACTAGAACTGGTAGAATGACTCAGGAACCTTTGTATCCTAAAGGCCACCCTAAGAGAATCGAGCAAGATTCTCAAAGAAATAATATTGATGTTCCTAGTTCTTCTAAAAAGAAGAAGAAGAAAAATGATAGAACTGTGCAAACTTCTAGTGAACCTATTGCTGAACCACCTGATAATCCAAATGATATTTCTATGTCTGATGCTGAAACACAATCTGGTAATGAACATGAACCTAGTAAAAATATTAATAATGATGTTCATGATGATGCTCAACCTAGTAATGATAATGATGTAGAAATTGAACCTGCTGTTGATCTTGATAACCCACAATCAAAGAATCAACGTTATGATAAAAGAGACTTTGTTGCTAGGAAACATGGTAAAGAAAGGGAACCTTGGGTTCAGAAACCCATGCCTTTCCTCCAAAACCATCCAAGAAAAAGGATGATGAGGATTTTGAGCGCTTTGCTGAAATGATTAGGCCTATCTTTTTGCGTATGCGATTAACTGATGTGCTCAAAACAAATCCTTATGCTAAATATATGAAGGATATCATTGCTAATAAAAGAAAGACACTGAAAGCTGAGATTTCCACCATGCTTGCTAATTATACTTTTAAGGGTGGAATACCAAAGAAACTTGGAGACCCCGGAGTACCTACTATACCTTGCTCCATTAAAAGAAATTATATTAAAACTGCTTTATGTGATCTTGGAGCCGGTGTTAGCGTTATGCCTCTCTCTTTATATCGTAGACTTGACTTGAATAAGCTGACACCTACTGAAATATCTTTGCAAATGGCTGATAAATCAACTGCTATACCTGTCGGTATCTGTGAGGATGTGCCTGTTGTGGTTGCAAACGTTACTATTTTAACGGACTTTGTTATACTTGATATTCCCGAGGATGATAGTATGTCTATTATTCTTGGAAGACCTTTTCTTAATACTGCAGGGGCTGTTATTGATTGCAACAAAGGCAATGTCACTTTTCATGTTAATGGTAATGAGCATACGATACGCTTTCCAAGGAAACAACCTCAAGTTCATAGTATCAATTCTATTGGAAAAATTCCATCGATTATATTCGGAGGTTTTGAATTTCCTCTTCCTACTGTCAAGAAGAAATATGATATTCTTATTATTGGGGATGTGCATATCCCCGTTGAGGTAACTTAGTGTTATTCGAAATTTCTCCAGTTTCTTGATTATCGGAATGAGTTTGTTAACAAGACTTGATCAACCTTGTTAGTGGATTCTTTTTGATGAGCATGAGATGGATGAAAGTAGAAGCACAAACTTCTGTACCCCACTTTTACTTTCTGTTATTTATATTAACAAAGTAAAAATAGTATTTTCTGTCTGTTTCCTGACTTATCCGTGCAATATAAAAATATCTCGAAAATAAAAGTCCTCAGAATGCCATGCCAATTTAATATGATTTTTCGGGAATATTTGAGGATTTACTGTGCAAAAATTACCGCGGGAGGAGCTGCCACCTAGCCACGAGGGTGGTGGACGCCCCCCCTCTAGGGCGCGCCCCCTGCCTCGTGGGCCCACGGTGGCCCTCCTCCACTCATCCCAGCACCCATCTTCTTCCTCTATCTCACACAAACCCGAAAAACCAACTCAAGCATGAGTTCCAGCCTCTTTTGCTGCGATTTTCGATCTCCTTGCTCAAAGCACCTCTCTCAAAACTGCTTGGGGAGATTGTTCCTTGGTATGTGACTCCTCCATTGGTCCAATTAGTTTTTGTTCTAGTGCTTTATTCTTTGCAAATTTGTGCTGCATAGGTGACCATGTTCTTGAGCTTGCATGTCAAATTTATATGGTTCTAAGTAGTTCTAATGCTTGATATAGGCTCTAGGCACTTGTAGGAGTAGTTGCTATCAGTTTTATTGAAGTTGGTTTACTTTTATTTTGAAGTTACTAAAAATTTCAGAATTTTTCAGAGAAAAACAATATGTTTAGGAAGATGTTCCAAGGTGGTTCCTCTAAGAAGCAAGGACCCAGGATTGCTATGCGCGATGCTGACGAGGATCCACCAAGAGACGCTCCAGTACGGCCTTGCGAATGGCCGTCGGAAAATTTTATGGACCGTGCGGGAATTAAAGAAGAATTCAAAGCATATTTGTGCAATGCCGGTCTTGAGGATTTTGAGGCTAACAAATGCCCCCAGTATCATGATCTCACAAGTTCATTTGTGAGGAGGTTTGAGTATTCATCTTCGCGTAATTCTCCTTCAGTCATGTTTGATCTTTATGACAAATCTTATACCATGGACCTAGAGGATTTCACTTCTGCTTGCGAACTTCCATCATGGGGTAGTGTTAGGGATCCCCCTAAATCTGAATTTAGAAACTTTCTTGCTAGTATAACTGTGGGGGAATCTAGAGATATAACGCAGGCTACCATAGGGAGCATTCACTTTCCTGCTATACATTATTTTGCTCTCTTTATCGACAGATGCATAAATGCTAAGGATGAAGCATGTCACATGTGTGTCACTGATCTCAACATTCTTAGGAGTGAAGTGTTAGGAGACTAATCTTATCATATGGGAGCCATTGTAGCTCGTAGGTTGCATCATAATAGACATAATGAAGATTTCTTTGGAGGAATTTATGCAACCCGCTTAGCTCATTTTCTTGAAATAGACATTCTTGAGGGTGATATGGAGTTGCCGCCTGCATATTTAGATTATAACTCTATGGCATCCCACCAGTTTGTCGAGAGGCCTGAATCACCTCTCTTCTATCGCTTAATTTTTTATAAACGGCGTGTTTTCCGTATTACTCTCCCTGCTCCTGCCTTCTTTGATTCACAGACAAAAGGAAGATATGTTATTACTAGAGAGGATGCAGAAGAGTACGAGAGGAGAGCGGAGGCAGCTCGACTCCACGCTACATCTCACCAGGCAATAATCGCTGCACATCAGTATGATCACAATTATTCTTCCTCATCACAGTATGACCCCAACAACTATTATTATGGATATCCGCCAGGCCAGCCGTGGCCATAGCCCAACTTAGGCCAAAAGCCTAAGCTTGGGGGAGTACGTATCTCTCACCGACATTACATTTATGTTCACGCGCACTCATTGCTAGATGTCGGTGCTCATACTTTTTCACTGTAATATCCATGCTAGTTTATTTTTCTTTTTCCTGCTTTCTTCTTGTGCATCTGTTAAACCTTAAGAAAAAAACCAAAAAAATTAGTAGTAGTTTATTTTTATGATGTAGTAGTAATAATTAAAAAGAAAACCCAAAAATATTTCCCGTTCTTCTTTTGCATGTAGGGAGCTTTCCCGTGTAAATAGTTTTATTTCTTTTCTTTGGGGGTTAGTAGGAGAAGACCATAATTAAATTGTTGAAGTGGCTCTTATATGCATTATTGTTGATTTAACCCAGAGCCCATATTGCCTTGTTTTCTCCTGTTTATTGAATGCTCGCAGATTCCAGCTTAGTCCAATGCACGTGCACTCTTATTATTATTCACACCGTTCGGTCGTGCAAGTGAAAGGCAATTATGATGATATATTATGGACTGACTGAGATGAGAAAAGCTGGTATGAACTCGACCTCTTTTGTTTTTGTAAATATGATGAGTCCCTCGTTCTTGATTCAACTTATTATGAATAAACATGTTTGCAATGACAACTTAGAGATCATAGTTGCTTGTGCCATGCTTGATTAGCTATGAGTTATAATGATTTACCTTGTATGCCAACATGCTATTGAGATGATTATGATGTGGTATGATGGGGTGGTATCCTCTTTTGAATGATTTAAGTGACTTGACTTGGCACATGTTCACGCATGTAGTTGAAACAAATCAACATAGCCTTCACGATATTTATGTTCATGGTGGATTATATCCTACTCATGCTTGCATCCAATGTTTATTAATTTTAATGCATGTACATGGCTGTTGTCGCTCTCTAGTTGGTCGCTTCCCAGTCTTTTGCTAGCCTTCACTTGTACTAAGCGGGAATACTGCTTGTGCATCCAATCCCTTAAACCCCAAAGTTATTCCAGATGAGTCCACCATACCTTCCTATATGCGGTATCTACCTGCCGTTCCAAGTAAATTTGTATGTGCCAAACTCTAAACCTTCAAATAAACATTCTGTTTTGTATGCTCGAATAGCTCATGTATCAACAAAGGTTGTCCTTATCTTCCGTGTTAGGCGGGTTATTCTCAAGAGGAGTGGACTCCGCTCCTCACTCACGAGAAAATGGCTGGTCACCGGGATGCCCAGTCCCATGCTTTATGCAAACTAAATCAAAATTAATTGCAAACAAAACTCCCCCTGGGACCTGATGTATGTTGGAGGCACTCGTTGTTTCGAGCAAGCCATGGATTGATGCTTGTTGGTGGAGGGGGAGTATAAACTTTACCATTCTGTTTGGGAACCGCCTATAATGTGTTTAGCATGGAAGATATCGCCATCTCTTAGTTGTTACATTGACAATGAAAGTATACCGCTCAAAATACAATTTATCTCTATTTCAAAACCGAGCTCTGGCACCTCTACAAATCCTTGCTTCCCTCTGCGAAGGGCCTATCCATTTACTTTTATGTTGAGTCATCACCCTCTTATTAAAAAGCACTAGCTGGAGAGCACAGCCGTCATTTGCATTCATCACTGTTAATTTATATTGGGTATGACTATGATTGGATCTCTTTTACCATGAATTACAATGTCTAGTCAGTCCTTGATCTTTAAAGGTGCTCTGCATTTATGTTTTGCTGTCTCAGAAAGGGATAGCGAGATACCATATTGTTATATTATTATGATTGTTTTGAGAAAGTGTTGTCATCCGAGATTTATTATTATGACTTGCTAGTTGATTATGATATTGATACGAGTAATTATGAGACATGAGAATTATTGCAAATGTGGTTAGTTATGATCTATGCTGAAAACTTGAATGCTGGCTTGACATAGTTACAACAACAAGAGGAAACAGAGTTTGTAAAAGTTTTTCTTTCTTTCTTTCAGTTTGTCAACTGAATTGCTTGAGGACAAGCAAGGGTTTAAGCTTGGGGGAGTTGATACGTCTCCGTCGTATCTACTTTTCCAAACACTTTTGCCCTTGTTTTGGACTCTAACTTGTATGATTTGAATGGAACTAACCCGGACTAACTTTGTTTTCAGCAGAATTGCCATGGTGTTGTTTTATGTGCAGAAAACAAATATTCTCAGAATGACCTGAAACTCCACGGAACATCTTAGAAAAAACAATAAAAAATCCTCGCCAAAGATGAAGACCAGGGGGCCCACACCCTTCTCACGAGGGTGGGGGGCGCGCCCCCAGGGCGCGCCCCCTACCTCGTGGCCCCCCTGGAAACCCTCCGATGCCAACTCCAACTCTATATATTTCCTTTCGGAGAGAAAAAAATCAGAGAGAAGAAATCATCGCGTTTTACGATACGGAGCCGCCGCCAAGCCCTAAAACCTTTCGAGAGGGCTGATCTGGAGTCCGTTCGAGGCTCCGGAGAGGGGGATTCGTCGCTGTCGTCATCATCAACCATCCTCCATCACCAATTTTGTGATTTTCACCGCCGTGCGTGAGTAATTGCATCATAGGCTTGCTGGACGGTGATGGGTTGGATGAGATTTATCATGTAACCGAGTTAGTTTTGTTAGGGTTTGATCCCTAGTATCCATTATGTTCTGAGATTGATGTTGCTATGACTTTGCTATGCTTAATGCTTGTCACTAGGGCCCGAGTGCCATGATTTCAGATCTGAACCTATTATGTTTTCATGAATATATGTGAGTTCTGTATCCTATCTTGCAAGTCTATAGTCACCTACTATGTGTTATGATCCGGCAACCTCGAAGTGACAATAATCGGGATCACTCCTGGTGATGACCATAGTTTGAGGAGTTCATGTATTCACTATGTGCTAATGCTTTGTTCCAGTTCTCTATTAAAAGGAGGCCTTAATATCCCTTACTTTCCAATAGGACCCCGCTGCCACGGGAGGGTAGGACAAAAGATGTCATGCAAGTTCTTTTCCATAAGCACGTATGACTATATACGGAATACATGCGTACATTACATTGATGAATTGGAGCTAGTTCTGTGTCACCCTATGTTATGACTGTTACATGATGAACCGCATCCGGCATAATTATCCATCACTGATCCGGTGCCAACGAGTTTTCCATATACTGGTTTACGCTTATTTACTTTCCCGCTGCTACTGTTACAATCACTACAAAATACCAAAAACATTACTTTTGCTGTCTTTACTTTTGTTGCTGCTACCACCACTATCATATTACTTTGCTACTAAACACTTTGCTGCAGATACTAAGTTTCCAGGTGTGGTTGAATTGACAACTTAGCTGCTAATACTTGAGAATATTCTTTGGCTCCCCTTGTGTCGAATCAATAAATTTGGGTTGAATACTCTACCCTCGAAAGCTGTTGCGATCCCCTATACTTGTGGGTTATCACTGAGAAAGAGGCCACCTCAAAGACGAAAGTCCTAAAACAGGAGTATGGCACAACTGCTGCCACTAAGCCAGGGATGAAGCAAAAGGTTCTTGCCAAGAGAGCTCCCATGTCAAAAGCCAGAACATCCACTCAAGAGACTTTGTGATCTGCACCCAAAGAGCAGGTTGTGGCAGAAAGGAAAAGAAAGGAAAGGGTCAAGAAGACCACTGCCAGAGTGCTTGGAAGATCTTCAATAATGAAAGACTCTGAAGAAGAGGAAGAGGAAGAGGATACAACACCAACACCCAAAGCTCAAAAGCTTATGGGAGATGCTATAAGGGCAGGGGTTGTTCCATCTAAGCCTAAGACTGCTCCTAAGATTGCTGCTCCAGCTCCAAAGCCAAAACCAAAGAGGAGCACCAGGAACATCCCTGCTGAGGAGAAGAACAAGGCCCCAGTGCCTCAAGCTGCTGAAGAAGAAGATGATTCTGTCATGTTAAGGAAGTTGAAGCCCAAAATTCCAGACCACAATGATGCTCATCCAGTTGCAGAGAACATGAAAATCAGGAAGGATTTTGGTCTAAGGCTATGGAGAGAGTATGATCCATATGCCACTAGGAGAAGGACTGTTGTGGACTACAGGTTCCATACAAAGGAACAACTGGACTTCTATGAGACTATCTTACTTGACAAGAAGCCCATAGTGTGTGACATGAGATGGGTCGATTGGACATTCATTGAGGAAACTGAGGATCACTTCCATGGTGTATGATAACCCACAAGTATAGGGGATCGCAACAGTTTTCGAGGGTAGAGTATTCAACTCAAATTTATTGATTCGACACAAGGGGAGCCAAAGAATATTCTCAAGTATTAGCAGCTGAGTTGTCAATTCAACCACACATGGAAACTTAATATCTGCAGCAAAGTGTTTAGTAGCAAAGTAATATGATAGTAGTGGTAACGGTAGCAAAAGGTAACAGTAGTAAAAGTAATGTTTTTGGTATTTTATAGTGATGGTAGCAACAACAACGGAAAAGTAATAAGTGAAGAACAATATATGGAAAGCTCGTAGGCAATGGATCGGTGATGGAGAATTGTGTCGGATGCGGTTCATCATGTAACAGTCATAACCTAGGGTGACACAGAACTAGCTCCAATTCATCAATGTAATGTAGGCATGTATTCCGAATATAGTCATACGTGCTTATGGAAAAGAACTCGCATAACATCTTTTGTCCTACCCTCCTGTGGCAGCGGGGTCATTACGGAAACTAAGGGATATTAAGGCCTCCTTTTAATAGAGAACTGAAACAAAGCATTAACACATAGTGAATACATGACTCCTCAAACTACGGTCATCACCGGTAAGTATCCCGATTATTGTCACTTCGGGGTTAACGGATCATAACACATAATAGGTGACTATAGACTTGTAAGATAGGATCAAGAACTCTCATATATTGATGAAAACATAATAGGGTCAGATCTGAAATCATGGCACTCGGGCCCTAGTGACAAGCATTAAGCATAGCAAAGTCATAGCAACATCAATCTTAGAACATAGTGGATACTAGGGATCAAACCCTAACAAAACTAACTCGATTACATGATAGATCTCATCCAACCCATCACCGTCCAGCAAGCCTACGATGAAATTACTCACGCACGGCGGTGAGCATCATGAAATTGGTGGTGGAGGATGGTTGATGATGACGATGGCGACGAATTCCCCTCTCCGGAGCCCCGAACGGACTCCAGATCAGCCCTCCCGAGAGGTTTTAGGGCTTGGCGGCGGCTCTGTATCGTAAAACACGGTGATTTCTTCTCTCTGATTTTTTTTCTCCCCGAAACACAATATATGGAGTTGGAGTTGGAGTCGGAGAGGCAACAGGTGGCCCACGAGGTAGGGGGGGCCTGACTTTCATCTTTTGCAGGTATTTTTCATATTTTCTGAAAAGTTGCTTCGTGAAGTTTCAGGTCATTCCGAGAACATTTGTTCCTGCACATAAATAACACCATGGTAATTCTGCTGAAAACAGCATCACTCCGGGTTAGTTCCATTCAAATCATGCAAGTTAGAGTCCAGAACAAGGGCAAAAGTGTTTGGAAAAGTAGATACAACAGAGACATCAGTATATATGACAGCTTCAAGGCTTGTGGAGTTGATGAGTTTGTGGCTCAGAAGCTCACAAAGTGGAATGATGAGCTCATCATGCAGTTCTACTCCACAACTCATTTCTACCTAGATGGAAGAATTGTCTGGATGTCTGAAGGTACTAGGTACCAGTCAACGGTTGCCAAATGGGCGAAATTGATCAATGCTCCTAAGGAGAGTGAAGATGATTTGGATGTCTATGCCAAAAATAAGAAGGATCACAACACCATGGCACACATGTACAAAGAGATCCCAAATGCTGCTCTTGAGACACACAAGTTTGGATCAGTACATTACCTTCTGTCAGGCTTGCCAACAATCAACTGGATCCTCAGGCACACTTTCTTGCCAAAGTCAGGTGATCACAAGATGATCTAGGCCATGCAATTAACTTGCTTCACATATTTGATGTGCCTCAAAATTCAAAGTCATGAGCCTAATTGAGGAAACCATTAAGAGAACAGCTGCGGATCAGAAGAGGAGTTGTGGGTATGCCCCACAGATCCAGGAGCTAATCAACTCCAAGATGGGCACTGGCACATATCTCCTGGACAAGGAACACATGCCCATCTACCTAGACTTTGAGGACAACACTGTGGTGATGGATGAGAATGAACCATCTTCTGTGCGCGCACAAGCCAAGAAGGAGAAGGCAAGGGCTGAAAAGGCTGCAAAGATGCCAACCACTGAAGAGGCATCTCAGTATCTTCTGAAGAGCACGCATGAACAACTTGGCTACTTGATTGCCTCCACTCTGAGGATTGAGAAGGGATTGGCTACCCTGACTCAAAACCAGGAGAGCTTGGAGAGGGTCGTGGAGCAGAAGTTCTAAGACTTAGATGTGAAGGTCACTGAGATACAGTCTGTTGTTGAGAAACTTCGGGAGGAAGTGCAGGAGAAGAAGGGCAAGACAACCACTGATGCTTTTGCTAGAGTTCCAGAGGACAAAGGTCTGATGTAGTGCCTGTTCCAGACACCAGAGCAACTTCATCTGCACCAGCTACAGCTTCAGTGCCACTAGCTCCAGCACGTACTCCACCAGCTCCATCTACATCAACTGACGCCTTCATCCTTCGAGTTCTGTCTACACCACCACCTGAAGACCAAGCCTGAGAGTCACTATGCATTTTTATGAACTTTTTGGTAACTTGTTGCCAAAGGGGGAGAAAACATATAGATCATAGGCTTCGAGAGAGAGTGTTGCTTTTGTTCTCTCTTGCATTTCTCCTTGGTGGGTGAACTTCATTTATTTGCTTGGTTGAGATACTTTATACTTTGTGCTTGCTTAGATGATCATGTGTTTGATCGTATGCTACCTTTATGCTTGTTGGATAACATTATTCTTTTATATTCCATATGATCACTCACTTTGCTTGGTGATGGGTGCATGTATTTTAATTATTATCATTTTGAACGCTCCACCAATATGTATGTGACATGGAAGAGTAAACCATGATCCTAAGTCTTTGTGCATTTGCAGTCCAAAGCAAATCTTAAACTATGCACAAATTTAGGGTGAGCTCTTGCTTTTCACATACTTCTCAAAGCGACAATGTTCTTCACTCTTACTATCATTTGTCGAAGCTTTGATCTATATGTTGTCATCAATTACCAAAAAGGGGGAGATTGAAAGCGCAACTATCCCTAGGTGGTTTTGGTAATTCCTAACAACATATAGCTCATTGAGCTAATGCTATTTAAAGATTAATATCTCAGGAAATCTCAATGATTGGCATGGCATGGATGAGAAAAGTGGACCCCTCAAAATGCTAAGGACAAAGGATTGGCTCAAGCTCAAATCTCAAGACTCTACATTTTCCATTTTAGTGATCCAAGATCACATTGAGTCTATAGGAAAAGCCAATACTATCAAGGAGGGATGAGGTGTTGCTTAATGAGGTTCTTGCTCAAAATGCTTAGTGATATGCTCCAAAACCCTCAACTACTTTCTCACATCCACATATGACCTAAACCAAAAGTCAAACTCGGCCCCACCGATTCTTCCTATCCAGCGCCACCGAGTTTCAAATGTCATAGCCACTGCCACAAACCCTAGGCAAATCGGTCTCACCGATTGGGATCTCGGTCTCACCAAGATGGGGTTGTAATCTCTCGGTTTCCCTTTGTAACATTTCGTTCTCACTGAGATGAGCGATCGGTCCCATCGAGATTGCAATGTAAACTCTCTGTTTTCCCTTTGTAACGTTTCGGTCTCACCGAAATGAGCGATCGGTCCCACCGAGTTTACCTGACCAACTCTCTGGTTAGCTTATTACCAAAATCGGTCTCACCGAATTTGTGTAATTGGTCTCACCGAGATTACGTTATGCCCTAACCCTAACCATATCGGTCCTACCGAGTTGCATGTCAGTCCCACCGAAAACCCTAACGGTCACTAGCTTTGCTGAATCGGTCCGACCGAGTTTAACCATTCGGTCCCACCGAGTTTGGCAAGTTGTGTGTAATGGTTAGATTTTGTGTGGAGGCTATATATACCCCTCCACCACCTCTTCATTCGAAGAGAGAGCCATCAGAATGAACCTACACTTCCAACTTACTTTTTCTGAGAGAGAACCACCTACACTTGTATTGAGACCAATATATTCCATTCCTACCATATGAATCTTGATCTCTAGCCTTCCCCAAGTTTCTTTCCACTCAAATCTTCTTTCCACCAAATCCAAATCTTGTGAGAGAGAGTTGAGTGTTGGGGAGACTATCATTTGAAGCACAAGAGCAAGGAGTTCATCATCAACACACCATTTGTTACTTCTTGGAGAGTGGTGTCTCCTAGATTGGCTAGGTGTCACTTGGGAGCCTCCGACAAGATTGTGGAATTGAACCAAGGAGTTTGTAAGGGTAAGGAGATCGCCTACTTCGTGAAGATCTACCGCTAGTGAGGCAAGTCCTTCGTGCGCGATGGCCATGGTGGGATAGACAAGGTTGCTTCTTCGTGGACCCTTCGTGGGTGGAGCCCTCCGTGGACTCGCGCAACCGTTACCCTTCGTGGGTTGAAGTCTCCATCAACGTGGATGTATGATAGCACCACCTATCGGAACCACGACAAAAACATCCATGTTTCCAATTGCGTTTGAATCCTCCAAACCCTTCCCTTTTACATTCTTGCAAGTTGCATGCTTTACTTTTCGCTGCTCATATACTCTTTGCATGCTTGCTTGAATTGTATTAAGATTGCTTGACTTGTCCAAAGTTGCTAAAATCTGCCAAGAACTAAAATTGGGAAAATGCTAGATTTTTATTTGGTCAATTAGTATAATCACCCCCCCCTCTAGACATACTTTTGATCCTACAATGTGGCCATCGGGCTCGTCAACCATAGAGATTGTAAATTTTGCTTCTTTGCTTGATATGTTGGTCAATTCACTGATTCACTCAATGTTTCAACTTGGTAATCATCACATTGGATAGCCCAGATGTGTTGCCTTGATGTACTACAAGACGGAGGACAAACCATTTACATGCATATATTATTGGATAAGCTCAAGGGCAATAGTGTGTGGGAGGACTTGTGTCGATTCTGACTCGAGTATAGTTGAATTTGGAATCGATGAATTTGAAATACTTGTGTTATATCAGATGTAATATTTACACTCGAACTATTGTTGCACTAGGAATATTTGCAAACTATTTATGAATGAATTGTGTTATCTTCTATTATATTTTGAGTGTTGGATAAAAACAGGGGCATACGTTTGGGGGACAGGGTTGCATGGCTACCTCACATTACGGACCACTCCGCATGAGTCCATGGACAAATAATGTGTCTGTTTTAGGGGACAATGTTGGAGATACCCTTAAGAGCATCTCTAACAGATCCTTATATTGTGGTACCGTGAAAGAATTATAAGGGAATCTTAAACCGATTTTTGTAGTATTGTGTAGGTTGCGGTGGAATAGATCCTGCAAAAATTTACCGTAAAATTGGTCTTCATCTTCTTCCTCTCATCAGCGTCTCTTTGAATGACCTCACACCATACACTGCCCAGTCTTCGTCCTTACACGACGAACTAGGCGTCGTTGCACATCTCGCATGCTGTCTCGCCCGCACCTGGCCGCGTGCCAAAGCTGTGGCTACTCGTGCAGCGCCACCACCTCGTTGGCGATGCCGGCGTACCTCCCGTCCACGAATAGCCGTGGCAGCAGCAGCATGTCGCTGTCCTTCCCAAGGCGCGGTCCACCAAAATCAACTAGAATCACTCCGAATCGAGGCTATCCACCGGAAATTTAGCCGGAATTGAGACCGTCATGATGGATCTTGGTCAGAATGGACACTATTCTGGCGGTTGGACTTGAAACTTCCCTCCTGCCAACCGTTTTTGTAAGGTGAGCTCTAAAATTTTCCTTGAATCCTGAACATTCAAGGCATTGGAGGCTCGCTTTATGGTCTCCCTAGAAAAATACGGGTTGACCGATTTTGAGGGATCTAGTTGTTGGGGAACGCAGCATTTCAAAAATTTCCTACGATCACGCAAGACCTATCTAGGAGATTGCACAACTCTTCTTTAATAAATCCATTAAGGAATGTAGTTTTGATATCCATTTGCCAAATTTCATAAAATGCGGCAACTGCTAACGTGATTCAGACGGACTTTTAAGCATCGATACGAGTGAGTAAATCTCATCATAGTCAACACCTTGAACTTGTCGAAAACCTTTTGCGACAATTCGAGCTTTGTAGATAGTAACACTACTATCAGCATCTGTCTTCGTCTTGAAGATCCATTTATTCTGAATGGCTCACCGATCATCGGGCAAGTCAATCAAAGTCCATACTTTATTCTCATACATGGATCACATCTCAGATTTCATGGCCTTAAGCCATTTCGCGGAATCTGGGCTCATCATCACTTCCTCATAGTTCGTAGGTTCATCATGGTCTAGTAACATGACTTCCAGAACATGATTACCGTACCAGTCTGGTGCGGATCTTGCTCTGGTTGACCTACGAGGTTCGGTAGTAACTTGATCAGAAGTTTCATGATCAACATCATTAACTTCCTCACTAGTTGGTGTAGGAATCACTGAAACTGATTTCTATGATGGACTACTTTCCAATAAGGGAGAAGGTACAGTTACCTCATCAAGTTTTACTTTCCTCCCACTCACTTCTTTCGAGAGAAATTCCTTCTCTAAAAAGGATCCATTTTTAGCAACAAATGTCTTGCCTTCGGATTTGTGATAGAAGGTGTACCCAACAGTTTCCTTAGGGTATCCTATGAAGACACATTTCTCCGATTTGGGTTCGAGCTTATCACGTTGAAGCTTTTTCACATAACCATCGCAGCCCCAAACTTAAGAAATGACACCTTAGGTTTCTTGCCAAACCACAGTTCATATGGTGTCGTCTCAACGGATTTCGATGGTGCCCTATTTAACGTGAATGCAGCCGTGTCTAAAGCATAACCCCAAAATGATAGCGGTAAATCAGTAAGAGACATCATAGATCGCACCAATCTAATAAAGTGCATTTATGACGTTCGGACACACCGTTACGCTGTGGTGTTCCTGGTGGCATGAGTTGCGAAACTATTCCGCATTGTTTCAAATGAAGACCAAACTCATAACTCAAATATTCACCTCCACGATGAGATCATAGAAACTTAATTTTCTTGTTACGATGATTTTCCACTTCACTCTGAAATTCTTTGAAATTTTCAAATGCTTCAGACTTATGTTTCATCAAGTAGATATACCCATATCTGCTCAAATCATCTATGAAGGTCAGAAAATAACGATACCCGCCACGAGCATTAACACTCATCGGACAACATACATCAGTATGTATTATTTCCAATAAGTTTGTTGCTCCTTCCATTGTTCCGGAGAACGGAGTCTAAGTCATCTTGCCCATGAGGCATGGTTTGCAAGCATCAAGTGATTCCAAAATCCCACCAGCATGAAGTTTGTTCATGTGCTTTACACCAATATGACATAAACGGCAGTGCCACAAATAGTTTGCACTATCATTATTAAAATTATATATTTTGGCTTCAATACTATGAATATGTGTATCACTACTGTCGAGATTCAATAAAAATAGACCACTCATCAAGGGTGCATGACCATAAAAGATATTACTCATATAAATAGAACAACCATTATTCTCTGATTTAAATGAATAACCGTCTCGCATAAAACAAGATCCAGATATAATGTTCATGCTTAACCCTGGCACCAAATAACAATTATTTAGGTCTAATACTAATCCTGAAGGTAAAGGGAGTATGCAATGGTGATCTTATCAACCTTGGAATCACTTCCAACACACATCATCACCTCGCCCTCAACTAGTCTCTGTTCATTTTTTAGCTCATGTTTCAAGTTACTAATCGTAGCAACTGAACTAGTATCAAATACCCAGGGGCTACTATGAACACTAGTAAAGTACACATCAATAAATTTATATCATATATACCTTTTGTTCACTTTGCCATCCTTCTTATCCGCCAAGTATTTGGGGGCAATTCCGCTTTCAGTGACCATTTCCTTTGCAGTAGAAGCACTCAGTTTCAGGATTGGGTCTAGCTTTTGGGTTTCTTCATGGGAGTGGAAACTTGCTTGCTATTCGTCTTGAAGTTCCCTTTCTTTCCCTTGCCCTTTTAGTTGAAACTAGTGGTCTTGTCAACCATCAACACTTGATACTTTTCTTGATTTCTACCTTCACCGATTTCAGCATCGTGAAGAGCTTGGGAATCGTTTTCGTTATACTTTGCATATTATAGTTCAGCACGAAGTTCTAGTAACTTGGTGATAGTGACTAGAGAACTCTGTCAATCACTATCTTATCTGGAAGATTAGCTCCCACTTGATTCAAGTGATTGTAGTACTCAGACATTCTGAGCACATGCTCACTAGTTGAGCTATTCTCCTCCATCTTGTTGGCAAAGTACTTTCTCAGAGGTCTCATACCTCTTAACACAGGCATGAGTCTGAAATACCAATTTCAACTCTTGGAATATCTTATATGCTCCGTGGCGTTCAGAATGTTTTTGAAGTCCCGGTTCTAAGCCGTAAAGCATGGCGAACTAAACTACCAAGTAGTCATCATACCGAGCTTGCCAAATGTTCATGACGTCTGCATCTACTCCTGCAATAGTTCTGTCACCTAGCGGTGCATCAAGGAAATAAATCTTCTGTGCAGCAATGAGGATAATCCTCAGAGCACGGACATAGTACGCATCATTGCTACTATCATCTTTCAACTTATTTTTCTCTAGGAACGTATCAAAAATAAATGGGGAGCCATAACATGAGCTATTGATCTACAACATAATTTGCAAATACTATCAGGACTAAGTTCATGATAAATTAAAGTTTAATTAATCATATTACTTAAGAACTCCCACTTAGATAGACATCCCTCTAGTCATCTAAATGATCACGTGATCCATATCAACTAAACCATGTCCTATCATCACGTGAGATGAAGAAGTTTTCAATGGTGAACATCACTATGTTGATCATATCTACTATATGATTCACGCTCGACCTTTCTGCATATGCTAGGCTCGTCAAGTTTAACCTGAGTATTCTGCTTGTGCAAAACTAGCTTGCACCCTTTGTATGTGAACGTAGAGCTTATCACACCCGATCATCACGTGGTGTCTCGGCACGACGAACTATAGCAACGGTGCATACTCAGGGAGAACACTTATACCTTGAAATTTAGTGAGAGGTATTCTTATAATGCTACCGCCGAACTAAGCAAAATAAGATGCATAAAAAGATAAACATCAGATGCAATCAAATAAGTGATATGAAATGGCCATCATCATCTTGTGCCTTTGATCTCCATCTCCAAAGCACCGTCATGATCACCATCTCCATTGAAGCATCATTCTCGTCTTGACAACTATTACTTCTACGACTATCGCTACCGCTTAGTGATAAAGTAAAGCAATTACATGGCGATTGCATTTCGTACAATAAAGCGACAACCATATGGCTCCTGCCAGTTGCCGATAACTTTGTTACAAAACATGATCATCTCATACAATAATTTATATAATCACGTCTTGGCCATATAACATCACAACATGCCCTGCAAAAACAAGTTGGACGTCCTCTACTTTGTTGTTGCAAATTTTATGTGGCTGCTACGGGCTTCTAGCAAGAACCGTTCTTACCTACGCATCAAAATCACAACAATTTTTTGTCAAGTATGATGTTTTAACCATCAGCAAGGACCGGGCGTAATCACACTCGATTCAACTAAAGCTGGAGAACAGACACCCACTAGCCACCTATGTGCGAAGGACGTCGGTAGAACCAGTCTCATGAACGTGGTCATGTAATGTCAGTTCGGGCCGCTTCATCCAACAATACCGCCGAATCAAAGTATGACATGTTGGTAAGCAGTATGACTATTATCACCCACAACTCTTTGTGTTCTACTCGTGCATATAACATCTACACATAGACCTGGCTTGGATGCCACTGTTGGGGAACGTAGTATTTCAAAAAAATTCCTACGATCACGCAAAATCTATCTAGGAGATGCATAGCAACGAGAGGTGAGACTGTGTCTACGTACCCTTGTAGACCGAAAGCGGAAGCGTTTAGTAACGTGGTTGATGTAGTCGAACTTCTTCATGATCCAACCGATCAAGTACCAAACACATGGCACCTCCGCGATCTACACACGTTCAACTCGGTGATGTCCCTCGTACTCTTGATCCAGCTGAGGCCGAGGGTGAGTTCCATCAGCACGACGGTGTGTTGATGGTGATGATGAAGTTACCGACGCAGGGCTTCGCATAAGCACTACGACAATATGACTGAGGTGTAAAACTGTGGCGGGGGGCACCGCACACGGCTAAACATCAATTTGTGTCTCTATGGGGTGACCCCTCCCCTGTATATAAAGGAGGGGAGGAGGAGGAGGGTCAGCCTCAAGGGGCGCACCCAAGGGGGGATTCCTACTCCTAGTAGGAGTAGGTTCCCCCTTTCCTAGTCCAAGTAGGAGAAGAAGGAAGGAGAGGAAGAACAGAAGGAAAGGGGGCCCGACCCCCCTAGCCCTAGTCCAATTCGGTTTGGGCTAGGGGGCGCCACCTCTTGGCCTGCCTCCTCTCTTCCACCACTAGGCCCATAAAGCCCAATAACTTCCCGAAGGGGGTTCCGGTAACCTCCGGTACTCCGAAACGATCCAAACCATTCTGGTGTCCGAATGTATCCTTCCAGTATATGAATCTTTATGTCTCGACCATTTTGAGACTCCTCGTCATGTCTGTGATCACATCCAGGACTCCGAACAACCTTCGGTACATCAAATCACATAACTCATAATACATATCGTCATCGAACATTAAGCGTGCGGACCCTATGGGTTCGAGAACTATGTATACATGACCGAGACACATCTCCGATCAATAACCAATATCGGATCCTGGATGCTCATATTGGTTCCTACATATTCTACTAATATCTTTATCGGTCAAACCGCACAACAACATACGTTGTTCCCTTTGTCATCGGTATGTTACTTACCCGAGATTCGATCGTCGGTATCATCATACCGAGTCCAATCTCGTCACCGGCAAGTCTCTTTACTCGTTCCATAATGCATCATCCTGTGACTAACTCATTAGTCACATTGCTTGCAAGGCTCATAGTGAGGTGCATTACCGAGAGAGCCCAGAGACACCTCTCCGATACATGGAGTGACAAATCCTAATCTTGATCTATGCCAAGTCAACAAACACCATCAGAGACACCTGTAGAGCATCTTTATAATCATCCCGTTACATTGTGACTTTGATAGCACACAAGGTGTTCCTCTGGTATTCGGGAGTTGCATAATCTCATAGTCTGAGGAACATGTATAAGTCATGAAGAAAGCAATAGCAATAAACTAAACGATCATAGTGTTAAGCTAACGGATGGGTCTTGTCCATCACATCATTCTTTAATGATGTGATCTCATTCATCAAATGACAACACATGTCTATGGCTAGGTAACTTAACCATCTTTGATTAACGAGCTAGTCAATTAGAGGCATACTAGGGACACTTTGTTTGTCTATGTATTCACACATGTACTAAGTTTCCGGTTAATGCAATTCTAGCATGAATAAAAAACATTTATCATGACATAAGGAAATATAAATAACAACTTTATTATTGACTCTAGCGCATATTTCCTTCACTAGTCGGGATCAGTTTTTTCCGTGTGTGCTCAAAACCTTAAAAAATCGGTTATTTTATAGTTTTGGTTTTTTTATGGGATATGCTAGAGATGCTCGAACATGGGAAGTTAGAGCAACTCTAATGGGGCGACCCATTTCATCCGCCACCGTCCGTTTGGATCGGCGGGACAGAAAAGTTGGACCAACGCGCCGACCCAAACAGACGCGCGTCCGCTTTCATCTGCCTAACGACTCATTCCCGACCCATTTTTGGACCGGATTTGCGTCGGCGCGGACACAAGACGGACGCGCGTGCTCGCCCTCTCTCCTCCCTAGGCCCGCTGATCGGTGGCCTCTCCCCATCCAACAGCACACCCTCGCCCGCCTGCTTCGTCGCCGACGCCGCCAGCCATTTTTTCTGATAGAAAAAGATACATAGATAGTTGTAGCATAGACAGATAAAAGAAAAGATCAACTACTCGTCGTTTTTCGACTCCGACTCGGTAATGTCCTCCCCCGACGTCTGAACGTGGGCGTCAGCATACCGCTCGTCCTCGGAGTCCCAGGACGACGCTTCTCCTAGCTTCATGTTTAATCGAGCGGCCTGCTTCCGTGCATGCTTGTCCTCCTTATATGTGGCTCGCTCCGTCCTCCTCGCCTCGCTCTCCGTCCTCCTTTCCTTGTAGAACTGGCACTCATCGACGATGTCCTGTGGGAAGCATTCGCACCACACCGCCATGGCTTGCATGTCCATCTCGGCGATCGCGAGGTGACACTGCCGCCTCCGGTGGTCACGACGATCCTCGTCAGTGAAAAGCCACGGGAGAGGCGCGAGATCCTGCGCCCGCTGGCTCGTCGACACATAGGGAAAATTCATCTCCCGATGAGGCCGCAGGAGGCGCCATGCCGCCGCGTCGTACGCATGGGCCGCCTTCTCTGCGGTGTCGAAGGTGCCGAGAATGAGGCGTTTCTCGCCAAACCAGATCACCAAGAAGAAGGCACCGGAGAGACACTCGCGGACTCCGCAAAAAATCCGAAGCACCCAGGCGGCGCATCGACTTGGTGGCGCAGGGGCGGTGTGGAGTGGGCGGAGGACACAGTGTGGATGGAGCGCCTTCTTATAACGAACGCCGGCCGTGCCAAAACCAACGCACGCGGTCATGAAATGGTCGGCGCGTTGAGCGCACTGCCGACCCAAATCTAAAAAAGGGCGAGCACCGGGCGGGCGGCCGACCCAAACCGACAAAAAGCGGACAAAATCGCCGTCCGTTTGAGTCGGCCCGTTGGAGTTGATCTTAAATTATGAAACGAGTCCACATCTCGAATGTTCTATGTTGCATGGACCGCATACTTGACACCACTTGTCCGTACACGGCATGCAGAGAGATTAGATCCTGTTTCCCGTGTCACACCAATAAAGACTCAAAAGCACATGAGAAGCTATACCGGCAGTTGTGCGTACTGGTGTGATGTCACACGTGAAACCTAACATTACTACAGTAATAATCCTAACTTTTTGGCTATACACGTACTTGTGTGGACGCAGCTCGCTGATTTCAGGTGAGTGCACACACACACACACAGTCGTCGTTGGTCGTCGAGGTACCTTTCGGGAAGCATCCTACTCCTACATGTACGGGTGTGAGAACTGATGAAGCTATGTATCTAAGGTAGGGTCATGAACCTATCCTAACTGCCCTACCTAAGGACATCTCTAGAAGAAATCACCTTTCAATCGACTTGGAGGTGTTCCACTTGACAGACTCGAAGACACTCGACCAAGAAGCAATCACTCAACCAAGATCCAACCACTCGACGGCCAGGAGACCTAAAGTCACTTCGCATGCTAACGGTCGGTCATTAAGTAGCTTTTATGGTCATCATAGCACTCTATTAGGGGCGTTACCAGTAACGCCCAACCTTAATGTACTTAAAACCCTGCATAACTGAGGGCCGGAGGGGTCTGGCGAACTCTATATAAGCCACCCCCTTCTCAGTGTAAATGGTTCGCACCCCTGTAATTCATACACACATAATCCGAGCTCCGAGACATAAGGCTATTACTTCCTCCGAGAAGGGCCTAAACTCGTAAACCTCGTGTGCTTACAACTACTCCATAGCTAAGATCTTGCCTCTCCATACCTACCCCCCTACATTACTGTCAGACTTAGAACCACGACAGTTGGCGCCCACCATGGGGCCGGTGTCTTAGCGATTTGTTGAAGGAGTTGTGATCTTTTCTGATCCAAATCATCATGGTTTCTGGCGGAGTTTTGGTGGGGGGCCGCGAGATCCGTCTCGGCGCGCTCATGTTCATCACCAATGACTCCGCTTGGCTTCAGGAGGCTCCGCTCGACGTGGACGCACTCCCTGTCCGCGGGGCAACACACTTTCGCGCGTGCGTCTGCGGCGTCCTCTTGCGGAATACCTCCCCATGAGGAATACCTCCCCGAGCCTCTCACGTCGTTGCAGAGAGAAGAACTTCGTCGCCGGAACATGGATGCACTGCACACTCCTATCGTTGGAGAAACCCCCGAGGCTCGTGCCTTGGAGGACGCGTGCCTGGCAAACATGGCTGAGCGCACTCGATTGGAGAACCTCCAGCGAGCACTCAACGAGTGTGCGCGACAACGGGTTCCAGAATCCAGTCGACGTCAGCTCTTTCCACCCCCGCAGGTATATCGAACTCCGATTCAGAATTTAGCAGCTGCAGCCCATATAGCAGAGTCGATTCAGCCTTCCCAGTCAGAGGCTGGCAGAGGCTTGCTGCAGATCAGAGCGTTACTCCGGGCAGCAGGAGACCAGAATTCCACTGTTTCTCAGTCGCGGAACAGGATTCATAGCAGATCATTGCTGCAGACACAGTCCAGTCGGCTCATAGCCCAAGATCGCCCCCGAGGCGTGAGGGGCGTGGGGACCGGCGTAATCAATACGGGAACCGTGAGCAGTATGATCACCGATTCGATCGTGACGATCGACGTCGAGTGCCTACCCCTCCCCCGAGGAGTGGATCGTATGTGCCTCGACAGCAGGATGACAGGCGCCCTCATAGTGTTGGGCGAAGGATTCTAGTCGACCCCAGGGAACCAGGCTTTGATGTGAGATCCATTCTCGTTCAAGGTTTGGTCGACAGGAACAGAGCTCACCGAGAAGGTCACGACAGAGATGCACCTACCAGCAGCAGAGTACATGTTTCGGGGCCAGAGTGCTCTAGTAGGGCCATCAGGGCCACTGTGATTCCTCCCAACTTTAGGTTGGCGACTGGAGTCAGTAAGTTCATTGGTGAGTCCAAGCCCGATAGTTGGCTTGAAGACTACCGAGTGGCTGTCCAGATTGGCGGTGGCAACGATGAAGTGGCCATGAAGCACCTGCCTCTCATGTTGGAGGGCTCGGCCAGAGCGTGGCTGAATCAGTTAGCACCCAGCAACATTTACACTTGGGAAGATCTCGCCCGAGTGTTTGTCACCATATTTGAAGGAACATGCAAGCGACCGGCAGGGCTGACGGAACTGCGGTCTTGCGTGCAGAAGCCGAATGAAACTTTGAGGGATTACATCCAGAGATGGATCACGTTACATCACACGGTAGAGAATGTTCCTGATCACCAAGCAGTCTGTGCCTTCAAAGAAGGCGTCAAGTACAGAGAACTGAATCTGAAATTTGGTCGAACCGGAGACATGTCTCTGAATCGAATGATGGAGATGCCACCAAGTACGCTAATGGTGAAGATGAGGATCGACTCCGGAGTGGCAAGCACAAGTCAGTCTTCCAAGAAACTGGAGGAGGAAATTCCAATCGGAAACAGAAGCGGAAAGCCGAGCCAGCTGCTCCTGGGGAAGCCTTGGCTGTAACTCAAGGAAAGTTTAAGGGGAAACCCAAAGGGCCTTGGAACCCCAAGAAAGTTAAAGACCAAGACACAAATGATGTGTTGGATTTACCATGTCACATCCACACCAAGAAAGATGAAGAGGGTAAGCTCATTTACCCGAAACACACCACTCGACAGTGTCGGCTCTTGATCCAGCAGTTCCAGGGCAAACAGCCCGAAGATAAGGAAAAGGAGTCGGACAAAGTTGAGGACAAGGAAGACAGTGATGATGGATAACCCCAGGTCAATTCCACCTTGATGATTTTTGCTGATGTTGAAAGCAAAAGTCGACTGAAAGTTATCAACCATGAGGTGAATATGGTTGCTCCGGCGACACCCAGTTATCTGAAGTGGTCTCAGACTGCCATCACATTCTACCAGTCCGATCACCCAACGCACATTGCCACCCGTGGGAGGCAAGCTTTGGTGGTCGACCCAGTTGTTGAAGGCACTCGACTGACCAAAGTCTTGATGGATGGTGGCAGTGGTTTGAACATACTGTATGCTGAGACGTTGAAAGGGATGGGCATTCCGATGTCCATACTCAGTACCAGCAACATGAGTTTCCATGGAGTCATTCCTAGGAAGAAGGCTGAGTCACTCGGCCAAATTGCTCTTGATGTGGTTTTCGGTGATTCCAAGAATTACCGCAAAGAAAAGTTGACGTTTGAAGTTGTGGATTTCCAGAGTGCTTATCACACTATTTTGGGCAGGCCAGCTTATGCACGCTTCATGGCTCGACCATGTTATGTGTATCCCAAATTGAAGATGCCTGGTCCCAAAGGTGTGATCACTGTTACGGGCAATCGAAAGAAAGCAGAAGAGTGTTTTCAGAAAGGCTCAAAGATCGATGATGCACAGATGGCAGTGGTGGAGCTGCAGGAGTACCAGAAGACTGCAGACCCGAGTGATTTGTTGCGAGCCAAGAAGCCCGCCACAGAATCAGCTTTTCAGTCGTCTGGTGAAATGAAGCCGGTTCACATTCACCCGACCGATCCCAGTGCTGCTCCGACTCATATCTCAATAACACTCGACTCCAAATAGGAAGAAGCGCTCATCCAGTTCCTCTGTGAGAACTAGGACATCTTCGCATGGAAGCCTTCTGACATGCCGGGTGTTCCCAGGGGGCTGGCTGAGCACCGCCTACTAGTCGACTCAAAAGTAAAACATGTCAAAGAACATCTCCGATGGTCCATCGTCCAGAAGAGAAAGGCTATTAGTGAGGAGGTGGCTCGGCTCTTAGCAGCGGAGTTCATCCGAGAGATTTTCCGAGTGGCTCGCCAATGTTGTCATGATCCCCAAGAAGGACAAGGCACTTTGCATGTGCATTGACTTTAAACATATCAATCGGGCCTGCCCGAAAGATCATTTTCCTCTCCCCCGCATCAACCAGATAGTCGACTCGACTGCGGGATGTGAGCGACTGTCTTTTTAGACGCCTATTCCGGGTACCATCAGATCCGTCTGTATGGACCTGACGAGATCAAAACAACTTTCATCACTCCATTCGGGTGCTTCTGTTATGTTACCATGCCATTCGGCTTCAAGAATGCCGAAGCCACCTTCATGAGGATGATTGAGAAGTGTTTGCTCACTCAAATCAGTCGGAACGTGGAAGCATACATGGATGATATTGTGGTCAAGTCACGGAAGGGTTCTGACCTGCTGACTGACCTTGCTGAAACCTTTGCCAACCTCAGGAGGTATGATATCAAGCTTAATCCATCAAAGTGCACATTCGGAGTTCCTGGCGAAAAGTTACTTGGTTTTCTCGTTTCCGAATGGGGAATCGACGCCAATCCAGAAAAATTCGGTACTATACTCCGGATGAAACGTCCTGTGTGAGTGCACGACGTCTAGAAGCTTACTGGTTGCTTGGCCGCTTTAAGTCGATTCATCTCTCGTCTCGGTGAAAAGGCATTGCCTCTTTGCTGATTGATGAAGAAGTCCGACAAGTTCGAGTGGACTCCTGAAGCTGATGCAGCGTTTGCAGAGCTCAAAGCTCTGCTCTCCACCCAGCCGGTGCTTGCTGCTCCAATCAACAAAGAGCCTTTGCTACTTTACATCGCAGCCACAGGACAAGTCGTTAGTACGGTACTTACGGTCGAGCGGGAAGAAGAAGGAAAAGCCTTTAAAGTTCAGCGCCCAGCATATTATGTTTCTGAAGTTTTGACCCCGTCGAAGCAAATATATCCTCATTATCAGAAGCTTGTATACGGGATTTATATGACCACAAAGAAGGTTGCTCACTACTTCTCTGATCATTCCATTACAGTCGTTAGCGACGCTCCATTGTCAGAGATCCTGCACAACAGAGATGCAACTGGTCGAGTGGCAAAATGGGCGATTGAACTCCTTCCTCTAGATATCAAATTTGAGGCAAAGAAAGCTATCAAGTCCCAAGCAATAGCAGATTTCGTCACCGAGTGGATTGAACAACAACTGCCGACTCAGGTTCACTCGGAGCATTGGACCATGTTCTTCGATGGTTCCAAAATGCTGAATGGTTCCGGTGCCGGGGTAGTATTGGTCTCCCCCCGAGGATATAAGCTTACATATGTTCTTCAAATCCACTTTGATTCCTCCAATAACAAGGCAGAATATGAAGCACTTTTATATGGGTTGTGCATGGCCATTTCACTCGGCGACCGTCGCCTCATGGTCTATGGCGACTCAGATTTGGTGGTTAATCAAGTGATGAAGGAGTGGGACGTCAGAAGTCCAGCCATGACTGGTTATTGCAATGCAGTGAGAAAGCTGGAGAAGAAATTCGAGGGGTTAGAACTTCATCACATACCCCGACTGAAAAATCAAGCAGCTAACGATTTGGCGAAAATAGGTTCCAAAAGAGAAACCATTCCCAGCAATGTGTTTTTGGAACACATCCACACACCATCAGTTCAGGAGGATCCCTTCACTGAAGAAGCCCCGCAGCCAAAAAGTGCCACGGATCCGATTGAAGTTGAAGTTCCAGCTGTGGTCGACCTGATCATGGAAGTTTTGGTCATCACTCCCGACTGGACGGTACCGTACATCGCGTACATCCTAAGGAAAGAACTCCCAGAGGACGAAGAAGAGGCTCGACAGATCGTCCGTCGATCCAAGGCCTTTACAGTCATAAAGGGACAGTTGTATAGAGAAAGCGCGACTGGAGTCAGTCAGAAGTGTATAACACCAGAAGAAGGTCAGATAATCCTTGATGATATCCACTCGGGGACCTGTGGTCATCATGCGTCCTCTCGGACCATTGTGGCCAAAGCATATCGAGCGGGATTCTACTGGCCAAGGGCGAATGAAATGGCGAAAGAGATAGTCGACAAATGTGAAGGATGTCAGTTTTACTCCAATATGTCGCACAAACCCGCGTCAGCCCTGAAAACCATTCCACTCGTCTGGCGCTTCGTTGTTTGGGGACTGGACATGGTTGGACCACTGAGAACGGGCAGGAGCGGCTTCACTCATGTGCTAGTAGCAGTCGACAAGTTCACCAAATGGATTGAAGCTAAGCCTATCAAGAATCTTGATGCTTGCACTGCTATCAGTTTCATCAGAGAGTTGATATTCAGATATGGAGTTCCGCACAGCATCATCACTAACAATGGGTCAAACTTCGATTCTGACAAATTCAGAGCCTTTTGCGCCTCTCAAGGAACACGAGTCGACTACACTTCAGTCGCTCACCCCCAGTAGAATGGACAAGCGGAGAGAGCAAACGACTTAATTCTCAAAGGACTGAAACCCCGACTGATGCGTGATCTCAAGCACGCATCAGGCGCATGGGTCGACGAGCTTCCATCAATTCTTTGGGGATTGAGGACAACCCCGAACCGATCGACTGGAAGAACCCCATTTTTTCTGGTCTACGGAGCCGAAGCAATTTTGCCAAGTGACCTGCTTCACAACGCACCCCGAGTCGAGCTCTACTCTGAAGATGAAGTAGAACAAGCCCGGCAAGACGCAGTCGACCTCCTGGAAGAAGAAAGAGAAATGTCCATGATCCGATCGACCATCTATCAGCAAGACTTGCGTTGATTCCATGCCAGAAATGTGAAGAGTCGAGCCTTCCAAGAAGGAGACTTGGTCCTCCGAGTGGATCAACAGAAACCACACAAACTCGCTCCTACTTGGGAAGGCCCCTTCATGGTCACCAGAGTCCTCCACGATGGAGCGTACCACCTTTATAATGTCGATCGCCAGATTGATGAGCCACGAGCCTGGAATGCGGAGCTGCTCCGCCCCTTTTATACTTGAATTCTCACTCGGATGAGATGTAATAAGAAAAACTTCTGTAGTTTATCTATCAAAGACAAGAGCGTTATAATTTTCCCAGTGATTGTTATTGTTTTTGTTTGTGTGAGAAATCCCCTAGTGGGTGGCTTAGCTACGAATCCGTTTCGCCTAAGTTTGTAAAAATAATTTCCTACTGAGTGGTGAGCCAGCCTCCCACTCAGGGGCTTAGCTACGAACCCGTTTCGCCTAAGTGTTTGAAAATCCTACCAAGTGGTGAGCCAGCCTCCCACTCGGGGGCTTAGTTGCAGTCCAATACTCGCCTAAGTTTGAAAAATCCTACCGAGTGGAGAGCGACCCTCCCACTCGGGGGCTTAGCTGCAGTCCTGTACTCGCCTAAGTATTTGAAAATCCTACCGAGTGGAGAGCGACCCTCCCACTCGGGGGCTTAGCTGCAGTCTAGTACTCGCCTAAGTATTTGAAAATCCTACCGAGTGGAGAGCAACCCTCCCACTCGGGGGCTTAGCTGCAGTCCAGTACTCGCCTAAGTATTTGAAAATCCTACCGAGTGGAGAGCAACCCTCCCACTCGGGGGCTTAGCTGCAGTCCAGTACTCGCCTAAGTATTTGAAAATCCTAAAGAGTGGAGAGCGACCCTCCCACTCGGGGGCTTAGCTACAGTCCAGTACTCGCCTAAGTATTTGAAAATCCTACCGAGTGGAGAGCGACCGTCCCACTCGGGGGCTTAGCTGCAGTCCAGTACTCGCCTAAGTATTTGAAAATCCTACCGAGTGGAGAGCAACCCTCCCACTCGGGGGCTTAGCTGCAGTCCAGTACTCGCCTAAGTATTTGAAAATCCTACCGAGTGGAGAGCAACCCTCCCACTCGGGGGCTTAGCTGCAGTCCAGTACTCGCTTAAGTATTTGAAAATCCTACCGAGTGGAGAGCGACCCTCCCACTCAGGGGCTTAGCTGCAGTCCAGTACTCGCCTAAGTTTGAAAAATCCTACCGAGTGGAGAGCAACCCTCCCACTCGGGGCTTAGCTGCAGTCCAGTACTCGCCTAAGTTTGAAAAATCCTACAGAGTGGAGAGCGACCCTCCCACTCGGAGGCTTAGCTGTAGTCCAGTACTCGCCTAAGTACGAAACACATCCCAATCCTCAAGGACGACGAGGTGCAGGTCGACTGCCACCTTCTCCTTCGGAGCTTTGCCACAAATACAACGTGCGCTCCATCCCAATCCGCAAGGACGACGAGGTGCAGGTCGACTGCCACCTTCTCCTTTGGAGCTTCGCCACAAATACAACGTGCGCTTCATCCCAATCCGCAAGGACGGCGAGGTGCAGGTGGACTGCCACCTTCTTCTTCGGAGCTTCACCACAAATACAACGTGCGCTCCATCTCGACCCACAAGGACGACAAGGTGCAGGTCGACTGCTACCTTCTCCTTCGGAGCTGCGCCACAAATACAAAAGTTGTCTCGAGTGAAGAACGAGTTCCACTCGACGGAGAATTCATGAAGATATTCAACGATAAACCAAGTTCAGATAAATACTAAAAGGTTCCAAGCAGTGAATCAAAGGTACTCGGGCACCATGCCCGAAGGAGTTTAACGGTTACAGAAACCACTCGGCATTCCGAGGCAAATTTAAAGCGTATCCAAGTTTCATAAGATTGTTCACTCGGGCGGAGGAGGGCTGGCAGGCTCCACGAACAAGTCCAGATCGATCCCATCAGCGATCCGAGTAGCGGCAGCAATGAAAGTCTCCACGAAGGACTGGAAGTCGTGCTTTTTGATGTTAGCGACTTTGATCGTAGCCAGCTTGTCCTCACGAGCCTCCTTGCAATGGACTCGCACCAGGGACAGCGCCACATCAGCACCACACCGGGCGGAGGATTTCTTCCATTCTTGCACTCGGCCAGGGATCTCGTTCAGTGGAGTCATCAGAGATTCCAGATCATTCTGAAGCGTCGCCCCCGGCCAAAGCGTCGAGTTGATCCGAGAGGCAACCTCCTTCAGGCATGCGAGGTAGCTTGTGGCGCTGGCGATACGGGACTCTAGTCGGAGCACGTTCATCACAGTTTCGTCGCAGACCGGGGAAGCGATAGGGTCCAGACCCGTCTCGACCCTTCCAGTTTCTTCATCAAAGTCTTGACAAAGTTCTGCAGCCAAAAGTCAGTTCAATAAACCGAGCAAAATCCGATGGCAAGCATCAACATAGTCGGATTAAAAGAAATACCTCCCAGCACGAGATAAAGCTTCTTGGCAAGGGTCCTCAAATAAGCTTCTGTGTCGTTCCTCTTGCGGATCGCAGACTCCAACTTTCCGTTCAGGGCGAGCTTATCCTTCTTCAGGTATGGTCACTTCGCTGTTAGCTTCATGAAGACAAGATGTTAGTCTAGTCACCTCTCCTTCAAGCATTTCGACTGAAGCAAGCTTCTCTTCTGCGAGAACTGTTTTGTCTTGGGCTGCTTTTTGCGCGGCGGCGAGGTCCGAGTCCTTCTTGTCCAGAGCCAACTTCATTTTCTCTGCAAAAGAAATAACCGAATCAAAAAAGAGACCAAAGAGATATATTGAAGTTCGGTCGGCAATCAGTTACCTTCCATACCAGCGGCCTCGTCTTGAGCTTTTTTCAGATTTTGCTGAGCCAATTCCAAGTCAAGGTTTAGCTGGATCTGTTGTTTCTCCAAGTCAGCAAAGCGACCTCCAAGATCACAAGATTTCTGTAATCAGGGAGGGGAAGTTATTTTACAGCGAAAAACGACAAAGACAATAAATACTAAGACTACGGTCGACTGCCCGCAGCCCACCATAGTCTCAGGGACTACACCCAGTGGGTGCACTTTGCGTGCCCCCACCGGTTCTGATCCCACTCAACCGGCCCGCCGGAGTCGAGTGCAGGGAGTAAAAAAGAGAGAGAAAGAACAATTGCGCCGTCAAGAAAGAAGAACTCAGACCACAGTCGACTGTCAGCAATCGACCGCGGTCTCGGGGACTACACCCAGTGGGTGCACTTGGCGTGCCCCATCGGTTCTGATCCCACTCGCCCAGACCGAGTGGAAGAGCGAAACTACCAAAAATGGCCAGACCAAATCGAGTGAAAGAATCAAAATACAAAGACTACAGTCGACTGCCAGCAGTCCACCGTAGTCTCGGGGACTACACCCAGTGGGTGCACTCAGCGTGCCCCCACTAGTCCAAAAATTCAATCAACGCACCCAGTGGGTGTATAGATGCAAAGATTTTCGGAAAGAAAGTCTTCAGATAGCATATCCTAACAGAACAAGCGGTGACCAACTAACCTGAACATTGCTTTGGAGAGCCAAGCTGGCGTCATAGGCGGCCTGACTGGTGTCCCGCACCGCCCTCATCTTCTCCATCATAATGCCCGCCTGGCGTATGACTTCCTTGGCAGCATTCACTTCGTCCTCTGGGACATGATGGATCGCAAAAACAGAAGGTGGGTCGGCAGGAGCTTGAGCAGTCGACGAAGAAGGCAGGGCACTCGACAATGGTACGGCGAAGGTAACAGAACCCCGATTGGCATCACCAGCGTCCTGAACGACTGGTTCCGCCATTGGCGTCGACTGTGGCACCTTGCCTACAGGAGCTTTCCTATTTTTCCTCGTCAAAGGACTCTCAGGCTCTTCGTCATCATCATCGGGGAGGTCAATAATGTTAGGAGCTGTTCAAAGATCAATCGCCAAAATCACATCACCCAATGGTACACATTGCAGTTGAGTCGACCAAGTAAAGACAGAATGACAGAAATCATACCCAGATTGGAAGTGACTGCATCCTCCATTACCTCATCCTCAACCCTGTAATCTGAGATCCTGGAAGTAGCAACGCTGCCAGTTCCAAAGTTCGTCTGGTTAAATCAAGAAAAAATAAACACCACGGAGCATCGAGTGAATACAAAGGGAGACACTCACGCAGAAGCAACGGGGATGTCGATCTTAATCTTCGGCAGCGCCTTCCGAGGCTTCTGCTCTGCAACTTTGGGATGCTTTGATGCTTTTTCAGTTGGGGTTGGTGAAGATGTCCGAGGACGCTTTGAAGACTGACCAGTCTGAGCAATCGCCTTTTCACAGGCGCTCGGTCGTTCTTGGTCAAGCTTGGATCGCCTCTCCCTGCGAGGAGGCGACTCGACTTCTTCTTCGTCACTTAAGTCGTCGCTTTCTTCGTCCCCTTCTCCGTCAGAATGACATTCGCCACTGTCGCCGCCGCTCGCCTCTCCTTCCGGATCTTGCTCTTGCTCTCCGTTGGGCACTGAGTACATTTCGATAAGGGCCTGAAAGAAAGCAGGAAGAATAAAGTCAGTCGACGCAGCATAGATAGCTGCGCGAGTGAATTCAGATTATAATCAAAAGCTCAGAATCGGACTTTTTCTGGTTCATGGGACTGGTAGAATGGTGGAACTCTCCTGCCCCCCCTGGGTTGTCCTTGTTTCCGGTGATGCCCGACAGCCACCCCTCCAGTGTGTCGTCATCGACCTCCTCCGGGTGAATCCGAGTGGTGTCGTCAAGACCCGAATACATCCACATCGGATGGTCTCGAGCTTGAAGAGGCTGGATGCGCCACCAAAGGAAAACCTCCAAGAGGTCCATACCAGTGACCCCGTCACGGATAAACTGGACCACTCGTTCGACCAGCACCCTAACTTGCACCTTCTCCTCCGGGATCACCTTCAAAGAGGAGGGTTTCCTCACTTGGTCCATGGTAAAAGGAGGGAGGCCAGTCGACTGCCCTGGCGTCGGCTGGTCTTTGCAGTAAAACCAGGTCGACTGCCATCCGCGGATCGAGTCGGGAAGAATCATGGCCGGAAAGGAACTTTACCCTCTCATCTAAACACCAAGACCCCCACACATCTGAATCACTTGTGTTATCTCATCACTCGGGTTGGCCTTTTTCACCGTCTAAGAACGACGGGTGAAAATGTGCTTGAAAATACCCCAGTGAGGCCAACAACCCAAGAAATTCTCGCACAAAGACACGAAAGCAGCGAGATACACGATTGTGTTGGGAGTGAAGTCACAGGTAGAAAAAGGGCCTGTTGTCCCGGTTCGTAAGGGCCTTTAGTCCCGGTTCCTGAACCGGGACTAAAGTGTCGGTACTAATGCCCTGTCCCTTTAGTCCCGGTTCAATCCAGAACCGGGACTGATGGGCCTCCACGTGGCCTGTGCGTGGAGCCCAGGCAGGAGACCCTTTGGTCCCGGTTGGTGGTACCAACCGGGACCAATAGGCATCCACATGTCAGCATTTCTGTGGCTGGGGTTTTTGTTTTTTTTTGAAAGGGGGGGGGGGTTTGGGGGTTTTGAGTGGTTAATTTAGGTGTTTCATATATTGTGTTAGCTAGCTATAATTAATAGAGAGAAGTGTCCTCTCTTATGTCCGTGCTTGGTCGACGCTACATACTATACATACGTATAGAGAGGACTAGACATGCTAGCTAGCTAGTAAGCAAACGAAGGAAACAGAAGATCGTCATGAACATATATGCATACAGAGAGAAGTGATATCGACCACCTCTCCTTATCCGAGAGATTGGTCGAACAACAAGTCCTCGTATATCTATCCGACACTACCGGCTACATATATACAATAATTATCTCTTACAAATATAATCATACAGACTCATGGTCCACATAGTATTCTCCGTCTTCAGCAATCATGTGGTCAAGAAAGAATGCCGCCAATTCCTCTTGAATTGCTCGCATGCGAGCTGGTGCTAGGAGTTCATCCCGCTTCCGAAACATCTAATTTGAAGAAGGGGGTCAATACATATATATATGAATGAATGAAACTCAATACAAATGATGGTAATAAAATAAAATTGTGAATGTTGTTATTTACGTACTTCATATTGTTCGTCAGAGTACCTGCCCCGCTCACAGGTCATGTGGCGGATGGACTCGCAGACGTAGTATCCACATAAATCATTCCCTTGTTCCTGCCACAACCACTTTACAAGAAATACAGGTCAATCAAACTGATAAGCAAGAATGCTAAATGGTATTGATGAAACTAGCGCTTGAATCACTGGGAGATGCGCGGAACATGCTACTATAGTACTTACTTTCGGGTGTCTAAATTCCAGCTCCTTCGGCAGTCCCGGAACTTTTCTGGTGAATTTTCTCCAAACCCTGCCGGACAAAGAAAACAATTACTTGATATCAGGAAATGAACAAAGTTGCTGATATGGTGGATAATGATTGATTTAACTTACTCCTTTAGGATTTCTGTCATGTCCGCATACTCCTGGGGATCTTTTCGTTTAGAGTCCAAGACGGTTACTACTCCCTGCTCAAGCCTAATCTCTAGGAGAATATAGTGGAAACTGCACACGCATGCATAACTCATCAATTACATTACTATAACCTAGACTAATATATAAGGGAAACCGAATATGCACAAGACAGTAACACTCACTTGAAGTTGCAAGGAAAGAGTATTATATCTTTGTTTTCATTTTTTTTGAATGATCGTAGCAAGTTGGCCTCGGTATCTCCAGGACGATGTTCAACCTCAGTTGCATCTATGAGATATGTGTTAACGAACCCAATATCACCGATTTGTCTTTTCTTCACTTCGGCGATCTTCATTCTGCATAATATAGTGAGGATAATTATAAATACATGCAATGAAAGAGATGAGCTATATAGAGAGACTTAATGACAGAAGTAGTAGTACTTACAGACAGTAGCAGGTGATCGTTGTTTTATCGAGGGCCAATTGATTGAAAAACTGATAGAACTCCTCAAATGGAATAGGCAACAGTTCAATTCCAACGAGGTCATGCTCCGGTTTAACTCTCGCATACAAAGTACTCCTCCCCCCAGACTCTCTGCAGATTTTCAAGTACCAATCATGTAATCTTCGCATCATCGTTGTTAAAGATTTTTCATCTTTGACGAGAGGCTTCCCGTACTCGTATTTGTGTATCTGCACCTCCATGGGATCATAATGTACATCGTCAGGCAGGTAATCGTCAACATTGCCATAACCGGGCACCATCCTCGGATCGACGATGTCGCTAGGCACCTTGAGGGGGGGCACGATTGCTTCGCTTGTTCGCCGAGCTGGGCAATTTGTTTCCCAGCTGCTCGTCGTTCTTTCAGCCTTTGATCACTGACTGTACTTCCCGACCGCTCCGCTTCGGCCCATGTCTTTGCAGTAATGCGCTCATTGTTGCCTTTCGGTGGAGACTTGGGTGGTTTTGCCAGGGCAGCCAGAGTGCGCTTCACTTTCACCGGATCTACCTTCTCCTCTGGAGGTGGATGTCTCTTTGCTCTCAACCCTTGAAACCAGTCATCCACTTCGGTTCGCGCGATCTTCGCGTTCTCCTCCGGGGTCCTCTCGTATGGTAACTTCTGTGGACTCTTCAGAGAAGGACCGAATTTGTATGTCCTCCTGCCTCTGGTTGTACTGCTAGACGCCGGCCGAGCAGACAAATCGGTTGTCTTCTTTACTTGCTTACGAGGCGGAGGAGAAGGACTACGACGCGCCGGAGCAGCTGCTGGAGCGGCGGCGGGTCTCTTCCGCCCTTGCTGACGAGGCAGAGAAGGAGGAGGCTGGCTGCTCGGGCGCGCCGGCGCAGGCGGAGTGCCGCCACGCGCCGGAGAAGGAGCCGGCCGAGGGCCCTGATCGTCACTCGCCGGAGGAGGAGGCGGTGGAGGAGGCAGAGTGCCCTGACTCGCCGGAGGAGGAGGAGGAGGCGGAGGCGTCCAGTTCGGAAGGTTGATGAGCTCCTTCCGCCATAGGCATGGAGTCTTCAGAGCAGACCCCAGCCGAGTCTCCCCTTCACCGGTAGGGTGGTCAAGCTGGAGGTCCTCAAATCCCTCCGTTATTTCATCCACCATCACCCTAGCATATCCTTCTGGAATCAGCCGGCAGTGAAAAGTTGTGCCGGGTTTAGTAGGATAAACAGATCCAACAGCCGCCTTGACCTTCAAATTCATCCATTGCGTCATAAGGTGGCAATTTTGAGACTCTGTGATAGCATCCACGGGATAGCTGGCAGGAGCCATCAAGGAATGCTCCGGCTAAAGCAGCTCGGTGGAAGCCACGCTGCTTCTGCGCTGAGATGGCGGGGTAGCTCCGGGGGAAGCTTCGGTAGTACGTTTGCTGCGATTTGCTTCTCGTTCCTCTATCGCGTCTACCGTTGCTTGCAGCGCCTGCATTTGGGTCTGCTGCACTTTTTTCCTCCTCTCATGGGATTTGTAACCGCCTGCATCCGGAAACCCAACCTTCCACAGAATGGAGCCTGGCGTGCCTCGTGTCCGTCCAGGGTGCTCAGGATTCCCGAGGGCCATTGTGAGCTCGTCGTTCTCTCTGTCTGGAAAGAACTTCCCTTGCTGCGCTACTTCGATATACTGCTTAAGCTTCCTGACTGGTATGTCCATTTGATCGTTCGTCCAAATGCACTTCCCTGTTACAGGGTCCAAGGTTCCTCCAGCCCCGAAGAACCAAGTCCGACAACGGTCTGGCCAGCTAATTGTCTCTGGTTCGATCCCTTTATCAACCAGATCATTCTCAGTCTTGGCCCACTTAGGCTGGGCTATGAGTTAGCCACCTGACCCCGTGCGATGGTGAAGCATCTTCTTCGCAACATTTTGCTTGTTTGTCGCTGACATCTTCTTACTCTTTTCCGATGTCTTGTGGGCCACAAATGCGGGCCAGTGATCTCTGATCTTCTCATATCTGCCCTTGAATTCTGGTGTCTCATTATTTTCGACAAACTTATTCAGCTCTTTCTTCCACCTCCTGAATAGTTCTGCCATGCTCTTAAGAGCAAAAGACTTGATTAATTGCTCTTTAACTGGGTTCTCTGGATTATCCTCTGGCGGTAGGGTGAAATTTGACTTCAGCTCAGTCCAAAGATCATTTTTCTGCATATCATTGACATAAGACACCTCAGGGTCTTCTGTAGCCGGCTTAAACCATTGCTGGATGCTTATCGGGATCTTGTCCCTAACCAGAACCCCGCACTGAGCAACAAATGCGCTCTTTGTCCGGAGGGGTTCAATCGGTTGGCCGTCAGGCGCGATTTCTATGATCTCAAACTTTTCATCCGAGCTCAACTTTTTTTTCGGGCCTCGTCTCTTTACCAAAGTTGTGCTTGATCCGGAGGGCTAGAAAAAAGAACAAAGACTTAATTAATATGTGTACATACCAAAACAATGAATGCATCAATCAGCTAGTCAGCACAGGCTTAACTAATATATATACCTGGCCGGACTCGGTTCGGTCACCGGAGCCGTCATCACGGTCTCCTTCTTGCACCGGCATTGGGTCACCGGAGCCGTCCTCATGTTCTTCTTCTTGCACCGGCATTAGGTCACCGTAGCCAGCTTCTTCACCCTCTCCTTCCAGACCATCGGTGTCGTTGAGAAACAACGAGACGGCATCACTTCCTTCTGCGATTATGTCCCTCAACAACGCTTCTTTTGCTTCATCTCGGGCGGTGTCCATAGTTTCTACAAATATTTACAGCATGGCAATTATTATTCAAACATGACAGATGGATATATTAGTGCCAAACGTAGAACTAGCTACCTATTTATAGTAAGGAATCATATATATTAATTAGTGGCCTCGACCCCCCCCCCCACATGTTGAAGCTATCGGGAGGGGGTATATATCGACAACGATGACACTACATCTATATGTCCCTCGACGACCCTCGTTCCCGATAAAAAAAGAGGAAGAAGAAGAAGAAAAAGAAGGAGAGGATCGCCGAGGGGTCGGAAGGTTGCCTAGTGTCAAAGGATTCAACAAAACCATGTCTTCATCATTAGGCGAAAGTAACAGGTGCATGATGGTACGAAGCTCTCCAAAGATATTTTGGAATGGAGTCCTAGATAGGATAATTCGCTTTTTGGTACAAAGTTCAGCAAGAACCTTCCAAATATCGTGATTTGGAAGGCCTTTGCTGAAATTCATACAAAAAGGCAAATTATCCTATCCGGGACACCATTCCAAAATAACTTTGGAGGACTTCGTCATGCCCTGGTTACTTCCGGCTAATGATGAAGCCATGGATTTCTTCAATACTTTGACACTAGAAAACCTCTCTCGACCCCTCGGTGATCCTCGACCCCTCGAACCCTCGACGGCCCTGGAACCCTCGACCCCTAGACGACCCTGAAATAAAAAGAGGAGAAGAAGAAAGGAATATCTAGATGAGAAGATCGAAGAAAAAAAGAAGAAAAAAAAGAGGAGAAGAAGAAAGGAATAGAGGAGATTCTATTTTCTCTTCTTCTCCTCTATTCCTTTATTCTTCTCCTCTTCTTTTTTTTCTTTTTCTTATTTATTTTTTTCCCTTCTTCCTCTCCTCTTCTTCTCCTTTCTTCCTCTTCTTATTTTCCTTTTTCCTCTCCTTCTTTTTCTTCTTCTTCCTTCTTTCTAGCTAGATATATAAAACTTTTCTAAAAATGTAACTTTTGCATATATACATGGAAAAAATTGTTATCGGGGAGGGAATATATTCTATTTTCTCTTCTTATCCTCTATTCCTTTCTTCTTCTCCTCTTTTTTTTCTTTTTCTTATTTATTTTTCCCCTTCTTCCTCTCCTCTTCTTCTCCTTTCTTCCTCTTCTTATTTTCCTTTTTCCTCTCCTTCTTTTTCTTCTTCTTCCTTCTTTCTAGCTAGATATATAAAACTTTTCTAAAAATGTAACTTTTGCATATATACATGGAAAAAATTGTTATCGGGGAGGGAGTATATCGACCCCCCCCTCGACCCTCTTTTACTTCTTCTTCCTTCTTCCTTCTTCCTCTTTTCTTCTCCAACACAAAACACATCTCATCTCATCTCATTTCATCCAAAAATAATTCTTTGCATATGAACATACATACATTTACTTTTTTTCTTAAATGTTACATATGAACATTTTCTTAAATGAGCATATGAACATTTTTTAAATATTAATGAGCATATGAACATACATATCAACAAAAAATAGACCTTTTTCTTGGTAACAAAAAAATGCAAAACGAGCATTATATATACAGCATATACAGAGCATTATACAGTGAACATACATACATACATACAGTGAGCATATACATGAGCATTATACGGCGAGGGCGACGATGGTTGGCGGTGGCGCGCGCTTACGGATGACGTGCGGGGACGGCAATGAGAAGGAAAAGGGGAGGAGGCAGGGGCTCACAGCGCGGGGAGGGGTCGAGGTCGCCGGCCGGAATCGGTGCGGGCGATGATGACGGCGTCAGCGGGGGCGGCGGGCGGCTTCGGGGCAGCCTCGCGGCGACGGGGCAGGGGCGACGACGGGGGCGCGCGGACGGTGTCTGGGCGGCGGGCGGCGTCGGGGCAGCGGATCAGTGTCGATCTGGGCAGCCTAGCGGCGTCGACGAGCTCGGCGTCGTCGGGCGGGCTGGGGGGCAACTGGCGATGAGTTCGTCAAATTTTCCCAAGTGCTACTTATATACCCAGGCCTTTGGTCCCGGTTCGTGGCACAAACCGAGACTAAAGGGGGCATTGGTCTCGGTTGGTGGCACCAACCGGGACCATAGGTCTCTTTTCAGCAGCCGAAAGGGCGGGAAGTAGAGGCCTATGGTCCCGGTTGGTGGCACCAGCCGGGACTAAAGGGGGGCATTGGTCACGGTTGGTGACACGAACCGTGACCAATGCCCCCTTTAGTCCCGGTTGGTGCCACCAACCGGGACCAATGGCCTTGTGCTGCCCTGCGCCCAAAAGATTAGTCCCACCTCGCTAGTTGAGAGGGCTCGGGAGTGGTTTATAAGCGCTGTTGCGCCCACCCTCCCGAGCTCCTCTCAACTGCAGGCTTTCGGGCCTAATCTGTCACTGCAATGCCTGTGGGCCTACTGGGCCTGCTGCGGGCCTGAATACTGGCCCATGGTAGGGTTTCTAGTCGTATTCAGGCCGTGGTTGCCCATTAGGTGGCATTTTTTGTTTTTTTGTTACTTTATTTATTTTCTTTTGTTTTTTGCTTTATTTTTTAATTCTTTATGCTTTTAGTTTTAGAAAAATTATAAACTTTTTGTTAATGCCATTAGTTTTCAAATTTGAAAATAATTTTTTAGTTTTTTTGATTTCTTTGTTGCTTTATTTATTTTATTTTGTGATTAACTTTACTATAAAAATAGTTTTTTCCTGTTTTTGATTTGTTTTTTGCATTATTTATTTTATTTTGTTTTTTGCTTTAATTTTTAATTCTGTTTGCTTTTAGGTTAGCAAAATTATAAACTTTCTGTTAGTGCCATTAGTTTTAGAAAAATTATAAACTTTCTGTTAGTGCCATTAGTTTTCAAATTTGAAAACACTTTTTTAGTTTTTTTGTTTTCTTTGTTGCTTTATTTATTTTATTTTGTTATTAACTTTACTATAAAAATAGTTTTTTTCCTGTTTTTTTGATTTGTTTTTTGCATTATTTATTTTCTTTTGTTTTTTGCTTTAATTTTTAATTCTGTTTGCTTTTAGGTTAGCAAAATTATAAACTTTTTGTTAGTACCATTAGTTTTAGAAAAATTATAAACTTTCTGTTAGTGCCATTAGTTTTCAAATTTGAAAACACTTTTTTAGTTTTTTTGTTTTCTTTGTTGCTTTATTTATTTTATTTTGTGATTAACTTTACTATAAAAATAGTTTTTTTCCTGTTTTTTTGATTTGGTTTTTGCATTATTTATTTTCTTTTGTTTTTTGCTTTAATTTTTAATTCTGTTTGCTTTTAGGTTAGCAAAATTATAAACTTTCTGTTAGTGCCATTAGTTTTAGAAAAATTATAAACTTTCTGTTAGTGCCATTAGTTTTCAAATTTGAAAACATTTTTTTAGTTTTTTTGTTTTCTTTGTTGCTTTATTTATTTTATTTTGTGATTAACTTTACTATAAAAACAATTTTTTCCTGTTTTTTGATTTGTTTTTTGCATTATTTATTTTCTTTTGTTTTTTCTTTAATTTTTAATTCTGTTTTCTTTTAGGTTAGCAAAATTATAAACTTTCTGTTAGTGCCATTAGTTTTAGAAAAATTATAAACTTTCTGTTAGTGCCATTAGTTGAAAGTTGGCATGGGCCAGGGACTAATGGTCATGGTATTATGAGGGCCGAACCATAAAATATGAAAGCATTTCAAATGAACTCTGAAAAAGTTGAAAGTTGGGATGGTATCATAATTTCACCCACATAGCATGTGCATGTACAAAACGGACAATGGTAGCATGTTCGTGTGTTACAAAGTTGCGGGAGAAAGTCTTCACTTTTTCTTCGCTTGTGTCATTTGCTTATTGCGCTGTAACTGTGGATAATCTTCATTGTTTATCAGGATGCTTGGGTCAGCCTTGACAATGAAGGGAGGAATTTCATGAAACTTTTCATAATCTTCAGATATGTCTGTCTTGCCGTCCACTCCCAGGATGTCCCTTTTTCTTGAAAGAACTATGTGGCTCTTTGGCTCATCGTATGATGTATTCGCTTCCTTATCTTTTCTTTTTCTCAGTTTGGTAGACATGTCATTCACATAGATAACATGTGCCACATCATTGGCTAGGACGAACGATTCGTCAGTGTACCCAAGATTTTTCAGATCCACTGTTGTCATTCCGTACTGTGGGTCTACCTGTACCCCGCCGCCTAGCAGATTGACCCATTTGCACTTAAACAAAGGGACCTTAAAATCAGGTTCGTAGTCAAGTTCCCATATGTCCACTATGTAACCATAATATGTATCCTTTCCGCTCTCGGTTGCTGCATCAAAGCGGACACCGCTATTTTGGTTGGTGCTTTTTTGATCTTGGGCGATCGTGTAAAATGTATTCCCATTTATCTCGTATCCTTTGTAAGTCAATACAGTCAAAGATGGTCCCCTGGACAACAAGTACAACTCATCACAAACAGTGTTGTCACCTCTGAGACGTGTTTCCAACCAACTGCTGAAAGTCCTGATGTGTTCACATGTAATCCAGTCGTCGCACTGCTCCGGGTGTTTGGAGCGCAGACTGTTCTTGTGTTCATCGACATACGGGGTCATCAAGGTAGAGTTCTGTAGAACTGTGTAGTGTGCTTGAGACCAAGAATATCCGTCCCTGCATATTATTGAGTCTCTTCCAAGAGTGCCTTTTCCAGTCAGTCTCCCCTCATACCGCAATTTAGGGAGACCTATCTTGTTAAGGCCAGGAATGAAGTCAACACAAAACCCGATAAAGTCCTCTGTTTGATGGCCCATGGAGATCCTTTGGAAACTTCTTCTTCAATATTTTCAGTAGCTTCTCAAATCCTTTGTCAGCCACAGTATTCTCTGCCTTCCACTGCAGCAATTCCAGTACGGTACCGAGCTTTGTGTTGCCATCTTCGCAATTGGGGTATAACCCTTTTTTGTGATCCTCTAACATGCGATCGAATTTCAGCTTCTCCTTTTGACTAATGCATTGCGTCCTTGCATCGACAATGACCCGGCGGAGATCATCATCATCGGGCACATCGTCTGGTTCCTCTTGATCTTTAGCAGATTCACCCATTGCAGCATCATTGGGCACATCGTCTGGTTCCTCTTGATCTTCACCAGCTCCCCCCATTGCAGCATCACCGTATTCAGGGGGCACATAGTTTTCATCATAGTCTTGTTCTTCATCGTCTTCCATCATAACCCCTATTTCTCCGTGCCTCGTCCAAACATTATAGTGTGGCATGAAACCCTTGTAAAGCAGGTGGGAGTGAAGGATTTTCCGGTTAGAGTAAGACCTCGTATTCCCACATTCAGTGCATGGACAACACATAAAACCATTCTGCTTGTTTGCCTTAGCCGCATCGAGAAACTCATGCACGCCCTTAATGTACTCGCGGGTGTGTCTGTCACCGTACATCCATTGCCGGTTCATCTGCGTGCATTATATATAATTAAGTGTCCAAATTAATAGAAGTTCATCATCACATTAAAACCAAAGTGCATACATAGTTCTCATCTAACAACATATAGCTCTCTAGAGCATCTAATTAATTAAACTATACATTGAAACTATGTAAAACATTTCAATGCGAAAACAAATGTGATCATAATCGCAACCAAGGTAATAATTGATCCAACGGCATAATGATACCAAGCCTCGGTATGAATGGCATATTTTCTAATCTTTCTAATCTTCAAGAGCATTGCATCCATCTTGATCTTGTGATCATTGACGACATCCGCAACATGCAACTCCAATATCATCTTCTCCTGCTCAATTTTTTTATTTTTTCCTTCAACAAATTGTTTTCTTCTTCAACTAAATTTAACCTCTCGACAATAGGGTCGGTTGGCATTTCCGATTCACATACATCCTAGATAAATAAAATCTATGTCACGTTGGTCGGCATAATTTTCATAAACAATAAATGAACCAATAGTTATAAAGATAATATACATACCACATCCGAATCATAGACAGGACGAGGGCCGACGGGGGCGGATACCAAAACCATCGCACTATATAAGATGCAATAATAAATGTAAGAAAATGATACAAGTATCTATCTAAACATACCAGTAAGAATATTTTTTCTTTCAGAAAGAAGATAAGAACAAGAGGCTCACCACGATGGTGTCGGTGATGAGATCGGCGCGGGTGATCGAGGCGGTGAAGACGGGGACGGGGCGTGACAGACCGCTAAATCTAGACAAATCTCAAGGAAAATGGAGCTTGGAGGTCGAGCTTCGAGAGGAGAAAGCTTAAGTAGTGTGGCTCGGGCATTCCATCGAACACCTCATGTGCATAGGAGGTGAGCTAGAGCACCACAAAGCCCTCTCCCCCTTGGCCAGAGAAAAACAGAGCACTGGGGTGCTCTACTCGCGGTATATATAGGCACCTCATTGGTCCCGGTTGGTGACATGAGCCGGGACTAAAGGGGAGCCTTTGGTCCCGGTTCAAGCCACCAACCGGGACCAATGGTGGTGGGCTAGGAGCGAGGCCCATTGGTCCCGATTCATCCCACCAACCGGGACCAAAAGGTCCAAATGAACCGGGACCAATGGCCCACGTGGCCCGGCCGGCCCCCTGGGCTCACGAACCGGGACCAATGCCCACATTGGTCCCGGTTCTGGACTGAACCGGGACTAATGGGCTGACCCGGCCTGGACCAAAGCCTTGTTTTCTACTAGTGAGTGGTGGAGTTGTGCCCCAAAGAAATTTAGAAACCCCCGAAAGAAAGGGTGAGGAGGCAAGAAAACCCACGGTCGACGTGAGTGGCAAGGAGAACGCGCTCACCCTCCCGAGGTTGCGGCTCAGATTCCTTCCCCGGAAGCCGCGCCGATCCATGGGGGATCAGTCCTCCATCGGTTAGGTCGTCGAGGTCTTCTTGGCGGACCGTCGAGCGGATCCAGTCGCCCTGGATCCAGCCCTTCGGCAGGCCGGCTCGTGAGGAAGATCCACCCCGACTGGTCGCCTTCCCCTTCGTCTTTGCCGTCGCCTTCTTCGCCCGCTCCAGAGCCGCCGTCTGCTCCTTCCCCATCGTCGCCGGCAAGACACGTACGGAGCGGCGGCGCTGGGGCGAGAGCGAGCGCGACGAAGAAGCCTGAAGAGGAGGAGAGGAAATGAGAACGCACTGTTCAAGAAACCCCGGTCCGACGCCTTATATGAGGTTACTTCCGAGTGGCTGACTGGTAGGCCCGGACGATCCTGTCAAATCCCGCAACAGTCACGCGCGTGATACGTGGCGAAAAAGGTGGCGCGGAGATCGAGGAGGCTCCGCCCTATCCCATCCGATTACTGCGGCCTCCCCCGTCCCGCGCCCTTCCCAAAATTCGAATCCCACGAAATCTGCGGGCAGCAGAACAACTTGTCAGACAGAAGATCTCCTCCACACCGTCACTCGGAGCTTTTCAAGTAAAGAAACTCACTCGACAAAAAACTAAGAATGGTTCAAGGCGGCTGAAAAGGAAGTTGTTGTCGTCACTCAGGTTCATTGATCCGAAACAAGATATGCTCATGGCATGAAAAATGAGTCGGAGAAGTTTTCAACTCCTTCCCCACTCAAACCTCGATCCATTCGGGGGCTAATGATGAAGCTATGTACCTAGAGTAGGGTCATCAACCTGTCCTAACTGCCCTACCCAAGGACATCTCTAGAAGAAATCATCTTTCAATCGACTTGGAGGTGTTCCACTCGACAGACTCGAAGACACTCGACCAAGAAGCAATCACTCGACCAAGATCCAACCACTCGACGGCCAGGAGACCTAAAGTCACTCCGCACGCTAACGGTCGGTCATTAAGTAGCTTTTATGGTCATCATAGCACTTTATTAGGGGCGTTACCAGTAACGCCCAACCTTAATGTACTTAAAACCCTGCGTAACTGAGGGCCGGAGGGGTCTGGCGAACTCTATATAAACCACCCCCCTCCTCAGTGTAAAGGGTTCGCACCCCTGTAATTCATACACACATAATCCAGTCGACCGCCTTCGGGCTCTGAGACGTAAGGCTATTACTTCCTCCGAGAAGGGTCTGAACTCGTAAACCTCGTGTGCTTACAACTACTCCATAGCTAAGATCTTGCCTCTCCATACCTACCCCCTACATTACTGTCAGACTTAGAATCACGACGAGACCTACACGGGTTGGTTCAATGGGGAGGAACTTCCCGGAAGTTTCCGCGTCATATGCATGCGTAGAGATGAACGAAGTCACATTGATGGTCATGTTTCCATGCCCACAAACTCAAAGCTATGGAAAGAAAGATGATCTATCGTACGTACAATTCTTGTGGTCAATTAATCTACGGAAAGAAAGCTGATCTACACACTGCCAGATTTTAGTTTGCTATAAACAAAGACTTTGTGGGTCCTCTGGTCGCCTGGGAACGACACGCGCTGTGTCTCGGTGGGTCCCTCTTTGACTCCAACGGAGAATGTAGTGCCGACAGAGAGAACAGAGGACCATCACTCGAGAGCTAGCTACCTAGCAACTCCACTGTTCTCGCGCTTCTTCCTCCTCCTCCGCTCCGCGTCCGGCTCCGCTGCCTCGACGACGACAGGCCCGCCGGACGGTCCTCCGCCGCGTCCCCCGAGCCCTGCCGCCGAGTCACGTCACGCGCGCCGCGCCCCTCTCCATTGCCCGGGTAATCCTGTCCTCATTAGTTTGAGAACTCCATAGGCTGGCTGGGACTTGGGAGTGCACGGGAGGGGCCCTGACTATGGTGTGGTCATCTCATTCTCATCTGCTACTGCACATTGCTAGCACCATGCTCAGTTGTTCACCATCATCTGGTGGCCTGGCATCAGGCCGCTCATGGTTAGTCCTTTGGTTGTAGACTTGTAGTACCGGCACAGAACAGAGAACCTTTACCCAGCTTGCCGGCCACTCCATCCGTCTCAAGATAAGTGTCTTAACTTTATACTAATTTTAGTATAAAGTCGCAGTGCTAAAGTTGAGACACTTATCTTCGGACAGAGGGAATACTAGTTCTCACTCTTCTTCCTCCTCTTCCCCGCGTCCGGCGCCCCTGCTACTCCATCCAGTGTTCTCCGCCGCATCCCCCACCCCGGTCGGCGAATCACGATCACGTGCGCCGCGCCTCTCCATTGGCCGGGTAATCCTGTCCTCATTAGTTCGACAACTCCATAGGCTGGCTGGGACTTGGGAATGCGCGGGAGAGGTCCTGACTTTGGTTGTTGTCATGTCATCTGCTCCTGCAGGTTGCTAGCACCATGTTCAGTTGTGCGCCATCATCTGGTGGTCTGGCATCAGGCGGCCCCTCTTGATTAGTCCTGCGTCCTGAGCCACTTCCGTTGTCCTGCAACTTCGGCTGCAGCGGCAGCTTCTCGCTGAATGGAGGACGCGGAAGAAGTGCAGATTTGGGCGCCGATTCTTGCTGACCCGCTCGATTGGCCTCCATCTTCAGTTACCATCCCTCTTCCAAGTCAGGTACATTTCGTTTCTTGCTCAGCTAGCTCTCTTCTCACATGTTTTATTTATGCTAGACACGCGCCATAGTACATGCAGACCAAACGTTGATTTTGGACCTTACAAGTGCACTACGTAATGCTCCCTACGTCCCAAAAAGCTTGTTCTAGATTTGTCTAGATACGGATGTATCTAGCTAGACACGTTTTAGAAGTTTTTTGGGACAGAGGTAATATATTTGTCCATTCGCCCTAAAAAAATTGCAGTATACTTATGCTAGACAGAGGAAGAGTAGTGAAAAGTGCAGTAACTACACCAATCGTCTGCCGAGGCCACAAAGGAATACAAACACAACTCCACTCGAACTATGAAAACAAAACAGGTGTAGCAGGGGGCTTCCCTATTGCTCTTGCTCAAAAGGAACTCTGTCCCCGCAAAAAAAAGGAACTCTGCCGGGCACCAAACTCCTAGACAGTAGACACAATCCAACCATCTGCACCGTCACCGGTAAAAATCAAAATCAAGGTAGTTATACTTATATCTATTCATGACAGGTGGAAGAATATTGCAGTTATGTGTATGGCGTCGATGGCATGGGAATCAGCAAATTTGCACCAGAGCCCAAAGATGATTTGGGAGGTACCATGTCAATTATGCTATCCTGTCTAGTATTTCCAGTTACACATGCATGTGAGCAGATTCAGTTTTTGTGTATTCGCAAGCTCATCAAGCTAATGTATGCATATTTGGTGTTTAGACCTCATAGTAAAGCAAAATTGGTGGCATCGCCTTCGAGGTCCTCGCAAGAGGAGGATATTTCCTTGGGGAAGCGGGGGCATGAATTTTCACCGTCGAAAGAACAATGAGCATTGGACACATGAAGAAGTGAAGAAGCTGGTTAAGTGTGTCAAGACATATGGTGCCGGGCGATGGACTATGGTGAAGAATCGTTACTTCTCATCATCGATTCGAGACCCAGCACATCTCAAGGTATGGGCAAACATTGAAGTTGTTTTTATTAGGTTGGGGGAGAATATCAAAGTTGACTAAAAAAATATATTGATTCAGATAGCATGTTGTTTTTCATGTTTTAGGACAAATGGAGGAATCTTCTGAGAGCTTGTGGGGTCCCGTGCAGCTCTCAAAGGAAGGTCAGTTCATATGTTCTGTGTTCTTCTCTGTACAGTTACTCCATGAGAAATTCCAAGTATATTGGATTATCATACATATGTTTAATTTGATGCAGGAAAAGGCACAAAAGACTATGTTCCGGCCCTTAGATACAGAGTTGATCCAACAGATCCAAGAGTTGGCCATCGATTCAGCCTCCACATCAAAAATGAAGAAACACCGTGGGAAAGGAACAACTAGCTGAGAATGACAACAAAATGATGGTTGCGGCCTTATAAGCTTACTTAGGTTAGCAACATCTAAATGTGTTACTTCTGTTGAAACTTGAAATCGGGAAATATGTGCATACATTATGTAAGAAAAGCCCGTGAAACCGGCCGGCTTTTGTGCATGTATATATACCGTAGCTAAAAATTGTGCACTGTATAAATTCTGTGTGGTCGGTGCTCTAGCAGATTCCAAACTTCTTGTTTCGTTCTTAGTTTTCCTTCTTGATGTAAAGGTTCCACGGTCACCTTGTATAAATGCTTTCTTACTAAGAAATTAGCAATTACCATCTGTCCTGTTATATGCCAGAAAACACCATGCACCTGTTATCATACAAAACATCTCTCGATAGTGGGTATCAATCACACTAATACCCATTGGTCTTAAGATAATAAAATAATTTCGAAATAAAAGGTATTGCTGAAAAATTAAGGTTTTTATGGTATCTTCGTCAATGTGTGGTCTTTGCAACGGAAAATTGCGCTCGACGCAATTAGTCTGGAAGTAAGAAGTGTTGTTTTCATGACAATGAGACAATCGAATATAATTTTCTGCCAATGCAAGCTCGCACGGGTTACATGGGCAGTCATCCAGTCATCTAGATTGCATGTAACGTTTATCTGCCTAGTAGTGTTGCCAACATGTTTGGTAATTGGCTACATGAAAGCGCATTGATAATGGTGGAAGCAGCAACCTTGATTTGGTCATTGTGACACCCATAATTTTTAATGTGAAAAACTACTCTTTGTTCCAGGTTATCTTCTAGTGTATGCAGTACTTTGTTTGTGGTCTACATTTCAGCGACAAGAATATCGACGACTGCTTACGGTGGTGTGTACACGGTTGCTACATGCGGTCAAGGATGTTTTAATCATCTTGGATGGCGGCATAATGATATGAAAATGGTCATGGCTGATTACAAATTTGTACTCTATGAAAATGTTAGTTGTAAGATTTATTGGACCCTTGGACTGCTCTTAACCAAATATTTGAAGTTAGAAAAGGTGAAAACTGAACTTATGTGTTCCACAAACGCCTTGGACCGCTCTTTGGTACTGCCCTCTTTTCTTTTGTGTAATGGTTAGCTAGAGTCTAGGATGACTCTTTGAAGAGAGGGGTGACGAATCTATTGTAAGCCCACCATTAGTATGTAACTGGGTCTGACCCATTCTTCTTTCTTAGTTGCAAGTATACCTTTCACGTGTAATTGGCCTTGGCCCATTTATTCGTCTCAGTTGTAAGTGCACTCTGGACACGTAGCTGGAGGTCCGACCCTTTTTTTGTCCTAGTTGCAAATCCATCCCTGACATACAATACATAGTACAAAGGCGGTTTACAAGGAGCAGTTGCCAAATTAAGCAACCGACATAAACAGGGATTATCCCCTAATTAATCTAATTAATTTATTCCTAATAATGATGATGGCATACATGTGTGGCGATGCGCGGGCATACCCACCTGCCGAATAAAAAAACAAATAAGCATGAGGAGGTGGGCTTGTTTCAGGGTGACATGGCGCTGTCACATCCATATGAAAGACATATCCATGGTAAATTATGTATAAATAGCATGGTAATATGCACATCGTGGACCCAATAACTCATTCATAAACACCGTGGTAATATTTTTGACCAGAAAAAAGAAGTTAAAAACATAACACGTAACTTATGTGTAAATAGCATGATAATATATGCATCGCAAGCATGATAACTTAGGCACAAAACACCATGGTAACTTTGACCTTAGGAAAAAAAATTGTTGAAAACATACCTAGGTATCTTGTGTGTAAACAACATGGTAATATACACATCGTAGGCATGGTAACTTTTGACCTCCAAAAAATCACTAGAACATATCAACATGGGATCTACTTACAAAGATCGTTGCGGCGGATTTTTTATATGAAAACTGATTTTGAATCTCAGACCAACTATTTGAGCTTGAAAACATTTTGAATTTTGAAATAGGAAGAATCTAGGATGACATCATTTTTTTCATCTAGTGCATACATGCATGCGCATGTGCAGAAGGATGAGGGAACCATGCATTTTTATGTTGATGGTAACTTCAGTGAAAATACCACGATAACTTACATACCATAGGCGCGGTAACTTATGTAGGCCAGGCGTGGAAACTTTTGACCCTCAAAAAAGTCGTCACCAACATTAGATATAGTTTCGAAGATCTCGTCGCGAAGAATCTTTTATATGCAAACATATTTGCATCCGGTCCGATGGTTTGAGCTATAAAATATTTTAAATTTTCAAAATAGAAGAATTTAGGATGACATCAACTTTTTTCCTCTAGTGCATGTATGCATCAAATTGGATTGCTGCAGGAGTAGAGGAGGTCATCCTAATGTATGCATGCATGTAGTTAGGTTGGTCGTAATGGGAGTATCATAAGTAGTATTATACGCGCCACCTAAGCAATTTTAACGAGATGGCATATAATTAAATGAAGAAAGAGAGGTTTGAGTATCATATCATGATACCGTATCATATTAAATAATGTGCTACTTTGTGTCATGCATGGCAATAAATGTAGTCCTATATGATACCAACATATGATACCATGCATTACGGATGATACTTCCCATTACAACCAGCCTTAGAGGGAAAGAGAGAGTTATTTGATGGTTAAGCTTAACGACCACACAGTTGTCAGTTAGTGCGGTCCTATAATAATAATTTAACATTTTTGACACACTAAAGCCAACAAAGTGGAATAGGTGGTTGGGGGGCAGGGGCAATAGCCCCCTTATAATTATATGGAACATGGCAAATTTTCTTCCTTTTTTTCAACATGGCCAAAAAAAAATTTAACAGGACCATAGCAAACTTAGTGTATGTATCATAGCAAATGAAGTTCATGGATCATGGCATTTATTATGGTCCACGGATAATGATATATAGAACATTTTCCAACAAAGTTGGCATGGCCCATGGCAACTTTAGTTTTAGTCCTCGTGTTTCTTCTTTAATACCATCACAATTTATTTGGACCGGCAAATTAAGTTGCTCGAGCATGGCAAATGTAGTATATGGATCGTGGCAATTTTTACTATATGTACCATGGCCATTTTTTTTCTTCCTTCTCTGCAAAGTGGCGAGTTTCTTCTGCACATGGACTATGGCAAATATAGTCTATGCATTAAGGAGTTTTTTTAGTCTATAGATCATGCCATGAAATTACAATCTATGCATTTTTTTAGTCTAGGGATCATACATAGTACATTTCCAACATAGTTGTCATGACAAATCATAAATTGTTTGGCCAAACTCAAATGGCATTTTTTTTCATCCCATTCTTTCCGCTTTTAAAGTTGATGGCATGTTTTTCATAGCAGATCAAAAATTGGTTTTTATTTGTGACAGAAGAAAAAACAAAAATTGGTACCTTTTCGTTTGTTTCGTTATTGGGCTTTTTTTTGGTAAGCCAAATTGTACTAGTATGTTCATATCAATGATTAAACACCTTTAGTCCAGCAAGATCATCACCAAGATTTTGAAGACCACATAGCAGGGAGGTAAGGGTATCATGGTTGCTGGTCAGCAAAATCAGCCTTAACTGTAAAGTGCCACACTAGACAAAAGGTGTTTTGGGACGAAATCTCGCATCAGCAAAGATCATCGCTCTCTGACGGACCATTCATTCCTTGACACATACTGCACGCACGCGATCGAGCGATCAAATGATTAGATTTCCACACACAGTGGGTGCTCATGGGGCCGTATTTTGGTTAGCAAAACTAGCGCCGTTCAATTAAGCAAACCAAATGCGTGCATGTTCTTGGTTACTTTACTCCAAGAGTCGTTGAAATCAGGCCGATGGAACATGCAACGCAAGCATACACCGCGAGTATGGTTGATTGGAGTTCCCCGTATATGTTTGACTACTGGTTGAACACGATGGAGCAACTCAGAATGTTTGTCTGCATCTGACTATCATATGTACAATTCTGGATTAGTAGTTAGAGTTAGACCAAAACGATGCTGCTTGCAATCTGACACCCTGGCAAATTGATAGGCAAACATTCAGTTAGTTGGTACTGTCCACACAGAAGAACACTCCAAAGATTTCAGTGACCCCACACACAATTGCAATCAGTGCACTTAGAGCAACTTCGATGGGGCGATCCAAACGCGGACGGCGCTTTTGTCCGTTTTTTTGTCCGTTTGAGTCGGCCGCCCGTCCGGCGTCCGCCCAATTTTGCATTGGGTCGGCAGTGCGCTCAACGCGCCGACCCATTTCATGTCCGCATTCAACTTTTAAATAAAAAAGGCCCGCAGCCGATCATGTCAGCGGCCATGTCTCATGCCGGCACCATGCCAGCGCCGGCATAGATCACTCGTCATCCAATTTGAGCATGTCGCCCTGCATCTTTTCGAACCACGGCCTCTTTCTTGGCGACACGGTGTTGAGATCCACCTTCATGATCTCCACCCCGGTTATCATGCTTGCAAGAGCCACTTCTTTCGCCTTTGTCTTGGCGTTGGCGGCCTCGATCTCTAGCATCTTGGCTTGCTTCTCCGCTTCGAGCTCGAACATCTTGGCTTGCTTCTCGGCGTCAAGATCAAGCCTCCTCCTTTGGATCTCCATGAAAGCATCCATTTGCTCCGCCTTGAAATGCCGGCGCTCCTCCTCCCTTGAGTCCTTCTTATTAATCATGCCGTCCACGCTTGCGATCAAGGCGTTGGTGGCCGCATCTAGCTTGTGCTCCTTCTTGGAGTTGGTCTTCCCCCTCGGCCGTGCCGGCTCGCCCTCCCCAACATCCTCCACGGCTTTCTTCCCCCCACGTGCCTTGAGGGCGGCATATTGCGCCTTAAACTTCTCTTCGTCCTTGATGACCCGATAGCAATGGGAGAGATTGAAGCACTTGCCATTGTGTTGAACCTTGAATGCCTCCAAAGGTTGAAATGCCGACAAAATGTTTCCATGCAAGCATATGGGCAAGTGATAGAAAATGAAGACGTAAAAAGACGATCTTGATGGCACAAAAGAGGGCGGCTTGCTTGCTATCATACCATGTCTTGCATGTCGATGCCGCTCACGGGGCGCAAAACTTGTTGCACTCTTGTTGGATCATCCTCCACCGCTTGGAAATGAAGACCCACCTACGCGTGCTCACAAATTGGTAAGGTGAAAACTTCTTGCGCTCATGAAACTCGCGGTGCACACGAGTCCAAAAGGTCAAATGCTTTTGTTCCGCGCCCTCTTTGGGTCTTGTCCAATGTCTCGCCAACACTCGCAAAGAAGCTTGTCCTCAGCAGCTGTGTACGCCTTCGTGCGCTTGCTCTTGCGCTTCGACTTAGGACCGGCGGCTTGGTTGGCGAGCTCGTCCTCGAACAAAGGCTTCACTTCGATGTCGCACTCATCCTCTTCCTCTAGCCCATAGTCGTCCGGTAACTCGTGGTCGAGGGGGAAGCCGACCTGATCACGCATGAAGGCCGCCTGATCGGGATCATACCCAGCGGCCGGCGTGAACGCCCCGCGGCCGTCCTGGCTTTATGTCTCATCGGGATCGTAGCCAGCGCCCGGCGCACCACCCTCGAAGATGAGGTTTTGCATGTAGTCCTCGTCGACGGCGGACGACATTTTCTCGAACAGGTTACGTGCGTACGGGAGCCCGTCGGCCGGTGTCTGTCGCGTGCGTTTCCTCGTGTCGCCGGACGACGAGCCACCGACCACCGGGGTGGCGTTGAGGTCGATGGGCGCGGGCGCGGGCGTGGAAGGCGCGACCACGCTCACGTCGGGTGAGCACTCCCCGGAGAGGCGGGAGGCATGCGGGTAGACGTGGAAGCCGGGGACTGGGTTGCAAGCCGACGCGCGGGGTGAGTCGGGCATCACCATCTGAGGAAATGCCGACGAGCCGGTGCTGGCCGCGGCGACGGCGGCTTGGAGGACGCTGTGCTGGCTAGGGTTTACCCCTAGCATGTAGAGCGTCTCCCTCGTTGCCGCGGCGACGCGGGCGTTGGTGAACTCCTGTTGCGCGGCGGCGACGGCGGCGGCCTCATCCCTCGCGTCCGCGGCGTGCCTCCAGCCCTTTCTCTTGGCCGACTCCCTTGCCCGCTGTTCGGGCATCAGCGCCTTCTTCGGCTTGGTTGCGGCGGCGGTCTTGCGCGGGGCACGAGGCTTGCCGTTCCCGGAGGGGGCGACGGCGCCGGGCAAGGCGAGGGAGGCGAGGCCAGCGGCGGCGGCGTCGAGGTCGAGGTCGATGGCGTCCTCCATGACTGGTTGGGGGGCGGGGGCGCACGCGGACGGGAGCGTTTTTGGGAAAAATGGTGGTGGCTGCCACCAACCGGCGGGCCCGAGGAGAGGAGTAGGCATGCGCGCGTCTGTCTCGTATCCGCGCCGACGCAAATCCGGCTCAAAATTGAGTCTGGAATAGGTCGCCCGAGGACGAAAAACGGACGCACGTCCGTTTGAGTCGGGACGTTAGGCCGCCACTTTTATCCGCGCTTACCCAAATGAACGCGGACGGACGAAATGAGTCGCCCCATTGGAGTTGCTCTTAATTTGCAGTATTGCTTGCATCGATTGATCAACATACAAGATGAAGACGAGAGGCTGAAACTATTAGTAGTCGAGGTGTTGGTTCAGCTGAATCATCATCATCTGTCTTGCCAGCAGGCTCACTTCAGCTGCCTGAATCACATTCATACTTCAGTCAGCTGAGTGACTAGAGAGTGAGCTGATGATGTTGATCCCTGAGGTTTTCCTGTGCCCAATCAGCCTGGACCTCATGTCGGACCCCGTCACCCTCCTCCCCACCGGCCAGACCTACGACCGTCCCAGCATCCGCCGGTGGCTCGCCGCAGGCCACCGCACGTGCCCGGTCACCATGCGCCCGCTGCCGCACCACACATCGGGCTTGTTGGCGCCCAACGGCACGCTCAAGCACCTCATCGACCGCTGGCTCCTCCTCGCCGACCTCGCGCTGCCCACGCTCAGGGACAACCTCCTCGACGCCGCCGCCGCCGCCCCTGATTCCTCTCCAACGGTGGCGGCCGTGGAGACGCTGAGGATCGTCAGGTCGCTCTCCCCTCCCGGCTTCTGCGCCCTGCTCCTACGCCTCCTCATGCTTCGGAGCAGCGATGATGTGCTCGCCGAGCTAGCACTCGACTGCCTCCTCGCGTCGCCGTCGACGCGTGAGCTCGCCGACGCGCTGCAGGAGGAGAAGAAGTTGGCCTCCTCCTTGGCCTTCCTTTTAAGACAAGGGAGACCCAAGATCAAGATAGGCCTGTGCCGCCTAATCCACACCGTCGGAGCCGTTGCCGTCGACGCCGTCGTGGCCTTGGGCCGCTCAGAGCCGGTTATGGGAGCACTGGCCGCTCTGGTGCGCGACGACACCGGCGGCGGCGCGTCCGACGCCGCTCTGAGGGCGATGTGCAGCCTCTGCTCGTCTGACCTGGCCAGCCGGGAGGCCGCAGTGGCGGCGGGCGCCGTCGACGCCCTGCTCTCGTACATCAGCAACGGCGGCTCCAGAAAGAGGCCATCTTCACACGCGCTGTGGACCCTGGCTCTGGAAACACTGGAACTCGTGCTCGTCAGCGTGGACGCCGGCAGGCAGGCCATGTACGCTCGCCCCGGCGCGACGGCCGTCTTGGTGAAGATGGTCTTCATGGTGCCCTCCCGTCAGGACCGGGCGGGCGGCGGCGGCAGCGAGCACGCCATCGGGTCGCTGCTGGTGGCATGCCGCGAGTCTGCGGAGGCGCGGGTGGACGCCATCAACGCCGGGCTGCTCACGCGGCTGCTCCTGTTGCTGCAGAGCCAGTGCAGCCCCAGGGCCAAGGCCAACGCCATGGCGCTGCTCAAGCTGCTCAGGGCCATCTGGGCTCGCCATTGATTAGCTCATCCCATCAATCTTAGAACCTTATGTAAATGCAGTATCGAATATTGGAGATAAATATTAGTAGTACAGTAACAATAATTAACGAGCTCATGGTCATCTTATTTGAATCTTTTCAAGTCGCACGCTGCTATTTTCCGTGTAACAAATTCCCGAATTCTCTCAAGTGGCAACGACAGCCCAATGTCCGTGCGTTGCTACAAACTGCTTAAGAGCATAATTTTAAGTTGAAGTCACATTTTTATGATATCATTCTGCAAGTGTTGATCTCACAAGATAGTAGTAGTATATTTGTTTGTTTGTTTTAGTAAAAGCACATTTGCTTATTTATGTATCTTGAAGAGTTACTAGCCCCACAAATGGGTAAGGATGTATTTTTTATTTATGAAGGTTGTTGATCCCACACATGAACTCACCATCAATTCCAACCTACATGGAGTATTTGTTTAATCTTCTGCATATTTGGGGCACGCTACATGTTGGCTGATTAATACATGGATCAGATTAGCCGCCTCAAGAGCCGTCGGATTCTGCATGACACACGTCTAATCGCCTGCTCCAGTCAATTTGCAGCATGGCTTCCATTGTCGAGGTATTTGCACGGTAGATACTATAAAGTGGCTTATCTCGTGTGGTTGGGACTCATGAGCGCCAACGGCGTCTGAATGCTGGATTAGGCACGAGCACCGATGACACAGAGACATACCCAGGTCCAGGACCCTCGCATGGAGCTAATACCCTAGTCCTGCAAGGATCACTATGAGGAACACGGTTGCTCTTAGAGTTGTATCAGAGGACAAAAAAAGAGAGCTCTAGCTCTGCTCTCTCCCTCATGTATGTGGGTGTGGTGGTGAGAATGAGTCTGACCGCCTTCTAGGGGGCTCCTGGGAGGTCTTATACTTGGGCCTCCCAGATTACAAAATGCCTGAGAAGGTGGGGTGGGCCCCGATGCCAGCGTCTCTGGCCTCCCGTGGCGCCCATCGGCTGCGGGGTCCTGTTGGTCATGGGGCCTGCTGGCCGCGGGGCCTGCCGGCTGCTTATTGTTGTAGCATGTAAACCATGGCGTCATGGGGTGGTTGGCACGACGCTTCTACAGTGTCGGGTCGTCCGGGCGTTGGTCGCCTCGGTCAGCGGTGCCGACAGCATTGTAGCTACGCCCTCACGTTGTACAAGGTGTCTTGTTCCTGTCGCTTGATATTGTTGGATTTGACGGGCACTAACCCCGCCGGCTGCAGCCAGCCGGCCTCGTCGAGGGGCTGCGCTCAGCCGGCCGAAGGGCCAGCTGGTTTGAGGGAGTCGAGTTGTCCCGGTGTTTTGAAATGTTGTCTTGCCTCCATGAGCCTACCCGGGGGTCATGCCCCCAACACCCATGCGTTGATGGTTTGTAACATGAGCCATACTACGCTCAATTGTGTCGAGTGACATGTTGTATGAGTCGGGCTCCAACTCTTTGCAACATGGCTAGTGTAGTGCTCGCGGTTTGCAACATGAGTCATGTTGCACTCCATTCAAAGTGTTTTCTATATTGCGGCCACAACAAACAACCTTGACCGGCCTGCAACAGAACATGTGTAATGTGTTGCGCTCGTGTATCTTACAGCAAGGCCCACGTTGCAAACAAGTATATGGTTGTTCTACATTTTACCCTAATCGGTTTGCAACAGAGCCCGTGTTGTGCTCATGCATCTTGTAACAAGGGATGTGTTGCAAACGAGTATATGAGTAGGGTTGTTGCATGCCACACGATAAAAAGCTGATCACACGATCGGGGAGCTAGTCGACACACGCCCAGTTATTAGAAGGGTGACCGCGAGGGTTCTCCTGTATATTTTTGGTTAGCAAAACAGGTGTCGTCCAATTAAGTAAACCACATATACTTGCGTGCGGTTGGACGCCAACCGTTGCAGACAAGAATCAAGGTTTTTTTAGGGAAAATTATCACCGCTTTATTTAAAACACAAAGTTCGGGATGTCATCCGAGATTACATCAAGAACGAAGTCAGGGGGAGCCCCCAACCAAACCTTACACAGTTAATCTCCGACACCTACACTGGCAAATTTATGCGCGGCAATATTGGCTGAACGCCGAACCCAAGAGACTTTAAAACCCGCAAACGAATGCAACATCATTTTAATGTCCTCCACCCAAGGACCAGCAACGCCCAAGATCTTCATAGGTTGATTAAGCATCTTCACCACACTCTGGCTATCAAGCTCAACATGTACTCGTTCTGCATTAACCTCCCGAGCCACCTCCAAAGCCCTCTTGCAGGCCAAGATTTCCACGGCTTCCGGGTGTACTATGTTGGGGAAATGATGGCATAACCTAGCTCTAAAAGTACCGTGGTGATCTCTCAACACGACACCCCCTCCTCCTATATCCCCATGTCGCGATGTTGCGCCATCCGCATTCAGTTTGAGCCAACCCTCATCAGGTGGCTGCCACTTTTGAGTAGCTTTTGGCACTGCTGGCTGCTGTGGCACTTGATAACCCACAAGTATATGGGGTCGCAACAGTTTTCGAGGGTAGAGTATTCAACCCAAATTTATTGATTCAACACAAGGGGAGCCAAAGAATATTCTCAAGTATTAGCAGCTGAGTTGTCAATTCAACCACACCTGGAAACTTAATATCTGCAACAAAGTGTTTAGTAGCAAGGTAATATGATAGTAGTGATAACGGTAGCAAAAGATAACAGTAGTAAAAGTAATGTTTTTGGTAATTTGTAGTGATGATAGCAATAGCAACGGAAAAGTAAATAAGCGAAGAACAATATATGGAAAGCTCGTAGGCAATGGATCGGTGATAGAGAATTATGCCGGATGCAGTTCATCATGTCACAGTCATAACCTAGGGTGACACAGAACTAGCTCCAGTTCATTGATATAATGTAGGCATGTATTCCGAATATAGTCATACATGCTTATGGAAAAGAACTTGCATGACATCTTTTGTCCTACCCTCCCGTGGCAGCGGGGTCCTTACGGAAACTAAGGGATATTAAAGCCTGCTTTTAATAGAGAACCGGAACAAAGCATTAATACATAGTGAATACATGAACTCCTCAAACTACGGTCATCATCGGTAAGTATCCCGATTATTAGCACTTCGGGGTTAACGGATCATAACACATAATGGGTGACTATAGACTTGCAAGATAGGATCAAGAACACTCATTTATTGATGAAAACATAATAGGTTCAGATCTGAAATCATGGCACTCAGGCCCTAGTGACAAGCATTAAGCATAGCAAAGTCATAGCAACATCAATCTCAGAACATAGTAGATATTAGGGATCAAACCCTAACAAAACTAACTCGATTACATGATAGATCTCATCCATCCCATCACCGTCCAGCAAGCCTACGATGGAATTACTCACGCACGACGGTGAGCATCATGAAATTGGTGATGGAGGATGGTTGATGATGACGATGGCGATGGATTCCCCTCTCCGGAGCCCTGAACGGACTCCAGTTAGCCCTCCCGAGAGGTTTTTGGGCTTGGCGGCAGCTCTGTATCGTAAGACGCAATGGATTCTTCTCTCTGATTTTTTTCTCCCTGAAACACAATATATGGAGTTGGAGTTGGAGTCGGAGAGGCACCAGGGGGCCCACGAGGTAGGGAGCGCGCCCCCACCCTCGTGGACAGGTGGTGGGCCCCCTGGCCTTCATCTTTTGCAGGTATTTTTTATATTTTCCAAGTTGCTCCGTGAAGTTTCAGGTCATTCTGAGAATGTTTGTTTCTTCACATAAATAACACCATGGTAATTCTGTTGAAAACAACGTCAGTCCGGGTTAGTTCCATTCAAATCATGCAAGTTAGAGTCCAAAACAAGGGCAAAAGTGTTTGGAAAAGTAGATACGACAGAGACGTATCAACTCCCCCAAGCTTAAACCTTTTCTTGTCCTCAAGCAATTCAGTTGATAAACTGAAAGTGATAAAAAAACTTTTACAAACTCTGTTTGCTCTTGTTGTTGTAAATATGTAAAGCCAACATTCAAGTTTTCAGCAAAGATTATAGATAACCACATTCACAATAACGCATAGGTCTCAAGTTTACTCATATCAATAGCATAATCAACTAGCGAGCAATAATAATAAATCTCGGATGACAACACTTTCTCAAAACAATCATAATATGATATAACAAGGTGGTATCTCGCTAGCCCTTTCTGAGACCGCAAAACATAAATGCAGAGCACCTTTAAAGACCAAGGACTGACTAGACATTGTAATTCATGGTAAAAGAGATCCAGTCAAGTCATACTCAATGTAAATTAACAGTAATGAATGCAAATGACAGCGGTGCTCTCCAACTGGTGCTTTTTAATAAGAGGGTGTGATGACTCAGCATAAAAGTAAATAGATAGGCCCTTCGCAGAGAGAAGTAGGGATTTGTAGAGGTGCCAGAGCTCGGTTTTGAAACAGAGGTGAATAATATTTTTAGCGGTATACTTTCATTGTCAACATAACAACCAAAAGATGGCAATATCTTCGATGCTACACACATTATAGGCGGTTCCCAAACAGAATGGTAAAGTTTATACTCCCCCTTCCACCAACAAGCATCAATCCATGGCTTGCTCGAAACAACGAGTGCCTCCAACTAACAAGAGACCCAGGGGGGTTTTGTTTGCAATTATTTTGATTTAGTTTGCATAAAGCATGGGACTGGGCATCCCGGTGACCAGCCATTTATCTCATGAGTGAGGAGCGGAGTCCACTCCTCTTGAGAATAACCTGCCTAACATGGAAGATACAGACAGCCCTAGTTGATACATGAGCTATTCAAGCATACAAAACAGGATATTTATTTTAAGTTTTAGAGTTTGGCATATACAAATTTACTTGGAACGGCAGGTAGATACAGTATATAGGTAGGTATAGTGGACTCTTATGGAATAACTTTGGGGTTTAAGGGATTGGATGCACAAGCAGTATTCCCGCTTAGTACAGGTGAAGGCTAGCAAAAGACTGGGAAGCGACCAGCTAGAGAGCGACAACAGACATGCATTAAAATTAATCAACACCGAGTGCAAGCATGAGTAGGATATAATCCACCATGAACATAAATATCATGAAGGCTATGTTGATTTTGTTTCAACTACATGCATGAACATGCGCCAAGTCAAGTCACTTAAATCATTCAGAGGAGGATACCACCCTATCATACCACATCATAACCATCTCAATATCATGTTGGCACGTAAGGTAAACCATTATGACTCATAGCTAATCAAGCATGACACAAGGAACTATGATCTCTAGTTGTCATTGCAAACATGTTTATTCATAATAGGCCGAATCAGGAACGATGAACTAATCATATTTACAAAAACAAAAGAGGTCGAGTTCATACCAACTTTTCTTATCTTAGTCAGTCCATCATATATCATCTTAATTGCCTTTCACTTGCACGACCGAACGATGTGAATAATAATAATAGTGCGTGTGCATTGGAATAAGCTGGAATCTACAGGCATTCAATAAACAGGAGAAGACAAGGCAACATGGGCTCTTTTGTCAGATCAACAATAATGTATATAAGAGCCACTTCAACAATTTAATCATGGTCTTCTCCTCTTGACCCCCAAAGAAAAGAAAAAGAAATAAAACTATTTACACGGAAGAGCTCCCAACAAGTAAAAAAAGAACAGGAAATCTTTTTGGGTTTTCTTTTTAATTACTACTACAAGCATGGAAAGTAAACTAATTAAAAGCTACAAATAATTTTTTTGGTTTTTCTTAAGGTTAATCAAACACACAAGAAGAAAGCATAAAAAGGAAAATAAATTAGCATGGATGATACAATGAAAAAGTATGAGCATCGACATCTAGCAAATGAGTGTATGAACATAAATGTAATGTCGGTGGGAAATACGTACTCCCCCAAGCTTAGGCTTTTGGCCTAAGTTGGTCTATGGCCACGGCTGGCCTGGCGGATATCCATAATAGTAGTTGGGGTCGTACTGAGAAGAAGAAGAGGAAGACTCCGATTGCCACTGGCTGACAATCATCTCCGGATCCCACTGGTAATTAGACTGTCATGAAGGATCAACTTGTGGTTCTGGCTCTGGCTCCATGGCTGGTGCAGGGTTCCGGTAGGCATGAATAGCCTTCAACGAAACAAGGTACTGGCCTGCAGATAAATCAAACAAAAAAGGAGCAGGCAGGGTAATAGTCTCAGGATGATGTTTATTAAAGAACAATTTGTATTTAAGCTCTCCTTCCTTATTCTTAACAATAAAATCATGTGTCACCATACTTTTATAATCTAGATAAACACGAGGCAGCACTTTTTCTTCCTTCTCATAATGCCTAATAGGTATTGTCAGTGTCAAAACCGGCGGATCTCGGGTAGGGGGTCCCGAACTGTGCGTCTAGGCGGATGGTAACAGGAGACAAGGGACACGATGTTTTTTTACCCAGGTTCGGGCCCTCTCGATGGAGGTAAAACCCTACTCCTGCTTGATTAATATTGATGATATGGGTAGTACAAGAGTAGATCTACCACGAGATCAAGGAGGCTAAACCCTAGAAGCTAGCCTATGGTATGATTGTTGTAATGTATGTTGTCCTACGGACTAAAGCCCTCCGGTTTATATAGATACCGGAGAGGGCTAGGGTTACACAGAGTTGGTTACAATGGTAGGAGATCTACATATCCGTATCGCCAAGCTTGCCTTCCACGCCAAGTAAAGTACCATCCGGACACGAGCCGGAGTCTTCAATCTTGTATCTTCGTAGTCTTGGAGTCCGGCGGATAATGATAGTCCGGCTGTCCGGACACCCCCTAGTCCAGGACTCCCTCAGTAGCCCCTGAACCAGTCTTCAATGACGATAAGTCCGGCGTGCATAATGTTCGGCATTGCAAGGCGGGTTCCTCCCTTGAATAATCCAGAGAAGATCATGAACACCAGGATAGTGTCCGGCTCTGCAAAATAAATTCCACATTCCACCGTAGAGAGAATAAAATGTACACTTAGTTCAATCTGCTGACGTATTATGCGGCATGACATCACACAGCCACCAGGCCTTTGTTTGAATTACTATACCACCTCAGCATGTTTAGCGAAGCGGTTTCCTTGGCACGTCTTGTCGAAGCAGAGATCGTGTTCCCCTTATTCCGGGATTCTCATCAATACGTGCGTGGGTAACCCAACCGCGCCATCGATGGTGGCGCTTGGGAGATAAGCGAGTTTTACCAGGCTGGTGGGGGACGCATAGTTTTGTCCGCCTATATATAAGGGATAAGGATTCACCTTCTCACCTATGCCTTCTTCCTCCTTTGCTCATCCATCCCCGCGAACTCAAGCTCCAACGCCCGAGCTCGCGCATCTCGCCTCGACCTTCTCCGAATATGTCCGGAGCGGGAGGTAAATGGTTAGCCTCCACCGTCAAGGAGGAGGACATCACCAAGCTGCGCAGCGCCGGATACCTTTCCGGCGATATCGCGCATCGGCTGCCCGACGAGGGGCAGCTCATCCCTACCCCCGGGCCTCATGAGAGGGTCGTCTTCCTCCCCCACTTCCTCCGCGGACTGGGCTTTCCGCTCCATCCATTTGTCCGGGGGCTCATGTTTTACTACGGCCTGGATTTCCACGATCTGGCGCCGAACTTTATCCTCAACATCTCGGCGTTTATCGTCGTGTGCGAGGCCTTCCTCTGCATCCGGCCCCACTTCGGCCTGTGGCTCAAGACCTTCAACGTCAAGCCGAAGGTTGTGAAGGGTACGCAAGCGGAATGCGGAGGCGCCATGTTGGGCAAATTGCCCAACGTCCCTTGGCTAGAAGGGACCTTCGTGGACTCCGTCAAGGGGTGGCAATCGGGGTGGTTCTACATCACCGAGCCGCGCAAATCCACATGGGCGGCGGCCCCCGAGTTTAGATCTGGCATCCCCACGCAGCTCACCTCCTGGAAAGAGAAGGGCTTGCAGTGGGGGAATCCGGTGGAGGTGACGGGACTCCGAGCATGTATCAAGAAGATGGTGAGCAATAGGCTCAGGCTCGTCGACGTGGTCCAAGTCATGCTCATCCGGCGGATCCTCCCATGCCAAGAACGGGCATTTAATTTGTGGGAGTTCAATCCGGAACAGCACCAGGCGCTAAACGGGCTCTTCGATACAACATACGAAGGCGCCTGGAGGGTGCTGTTCAAGGGCGCCGAAGCCCCCGTGTCCGCGACCGAAGACCGTGGATTCAGCTCGCAGCATCCAACTGACGAGGTAAGTGATTCAACCCCATTACGGGACACTTGTGATAATTAGATTGACTCTAGTGAGGTTTCATTCTGCCTCTTCCTTTAACAGGAATGGATGGAGAAGGCCAAGCTGCTCATCAGCCCGGCTCCCATGCCAGAAGACCCAGCGAATGCCCACTTAACAGGGCTGCTGGTTCCGGCACCGCACGTGGTGCCGGAGAAGAAGGCCAAGAAGGTGGCCGCGGGGACTCGAAAGAGTTCCCGCAATCAGGCGTCTGACGACGACGAGGACTCCTCTCCCGAAGACGAGGAGGAGGAGTACTCTCTCCCGGAGGAGGGAGAGAAGAAAAGGAAGGCTTCCCCCATCCGGGGGGGGGGGGCGAAGGGTCCAAGAGGGGGAGAACTATCCCCCCGGACAGTTCCGCCAACATCAGCGTTGGTGAGGATGAGCGGCCTCCAAGGGCCAGGCGTCCGTCAAGATCGTAAGTATCCGGATCCTTGATGTGTAATTTCTTTTATGTCGCGTAGTATCCTTCTAACGCCGCATTCTGCCCGTAGTCCGGCCAATGATGATCTCCCCGACTCATCGAGCGGGTCATTGGCCTCGTCGGATGTGAATTCCATCCCGAATGCCTCCACCCCACGCGCCAACGAGGACGCCGAGGTGGGATCCCAGAGAGGGACCCATCAGGAGGAGGCTCCGGAGGCGCCATCAGGCAGCCCCCCAGACTTCGTGCCGGACTCTACATCGGAACCCGCTGTGGTTCCAGAGTCCGGCAAGCGGCCCCTTCGAAAGAAGGGCAGGACCGTGATGCCGGCGGCCTCCGTCCAACCGGAGGCGCCGGATAACCTGCTGGAGGCGCTTAAAGGCGCTTCCATCGAGGAAGAACACCGCACTATCATGAGTGCGGTGATTGAAAAGGTTCAGCTCGCGAAAAGCGGGCTGACCAAAGCCTGCAGTAGCCTTTTAACAGGCTTTGAGGTAAGAAGTAAAAATTATGTAATATAATACCGCATAGACAGTAGCCCCTGATGCTTGGTTCGGTGTTCGGAAAGAAAAGCCGGACTAAGGATCTATAATAAGATATACGCAGGGTTGCCTAAAATATGTTAATATGGGTTTGCAGGCTGCACTGCTGACCTCTGCCGCATTAACGGCGGAGGTTGACGTGCTGAAGAAAGAACTCGAGCGGTCCGAGCAAGAGCTCGGCCATGCAAAGAAGCAGCTCGAGGAAAAAGAAAGTGAGTAACACCTCTTTGAATAAGTACCTTACAGAAAAGGATTTTGGTTGCAAAAAATTAACAAGGATAATATGTGCATTGCAGGGGCCACTAACGATGTGGCAACCCTGAAGGATGCTGTGTCCGCGGCCGAACGCAATGCGGCCGCGGAACGGGCTGAGCGAGAAAAACAAGAGGCACGTGTGGCGGAAGTTCGGCAAGAGCTCCAAGTTCTCATGGAAAAACATGAAAGTTTGGAGCGTGACTCCAAGACTCGAGAGTCCGAGCTTGCCTCGGCTCTCGAAAGTGCCAAGTCCGCCAAGGCCGGGGCCCATAAGGCCCTTCAGGAGGTTGAGGACATAAAGAAAATAGCGGCGGGTAAGGCGTTTTTCATGCAAAGTAGGCATGTTAATGTGAACTACCTGATACTTACCCGAATTCAGAGCTCTCCAGGGGCATTTGCAGATCTGCCGAGTAGTGCGGCTGATGCCGCCGCATTCTATCGTGGCGAGGAGGGGAGTTCGACGGAGAAGGTCTTCTGGTCTCAGTATACTGAGGCCGGCCATCCGGTGCCCCCAAGCGACCAGCTGAAGCAGCTGGTCGAACTCCACATAGTAGCTGAGGAGGCCATGAAGGGCCTCATAGTCCGGTTGTGGCCTGGACAGGCCATGCTTGGTAGCTACTTTGGCCTCGTGCAGCGGCTGGTGGATGCATGCCCTAGGCTGGATGTAGTCAAGTGCTCCGCCTGTAAATTGGATGCGGAGAAGCTTCTCACGGACCCACCGCCACCGGGCAAGGAGTATCGCACGCCGGAGAAGTATTATAATACTGTCCTAAAGGGAGCCTGCAATATTGCAGATGAGTGCTCCGGAAATGTAATCTTTGAGTGAACTCGCTGTTTATTTATCCTGTGCGCTGAAAACTTCGTTCATATGCGCCATGAGCAACGCTTGTTTAATTTAAAATATTACCTTCTGTGCGGCCGTTTATAAAATCTGAGAGATGGCAAGTCGTTGGCTTCAGCCCCCAAGCCACAAGTGCTGGGGTGTTCGGTGATAAACTTGAGCACTCTTGTTCCCATATTTGCGTCCATCTAGGGAGGCGCTCAACACGACGAACATGGCGACCGGACTTATAATGCTTGAACACTCTCACTTAGCCATAGAATTCTATAATTTTAAATTTCGGCGAAGCCCCTGGTATTCGGAAGACTGAATCCGGGGCGCTATCCACGCCTTCATCGGACATAATCCGGAACTTCACTCGAAGCGGTGTGAGTCTTTAAGGACCCGAAAAAACCTCTCGAACAGCGACCAGTCTCTCGCCTTATCATGCCGGTCAGTTTTAGCTTTCTCCACTGAGGCGTTAACCCGGCTCAACCGGGGCGCAATCGCAGTGGTTCTCCCAGTGCTACCTTAGCCGACGGAACAGAAACGTAAGGTGCCAAACATGGGAGCCGGGCAAACCCAACTATTGACCCAAGACATGATTCGGAGCCGATTCATATAATGCTATAAGTTCGGGGTGCCGCACTTGTGAAAGTGTTCGGACTTTATCACACCATAGAGTGGGGAACATAAGCCCCTGGTGTATTATGCCGTACCAAAAATATACGGGTGCCAGAATGTCATATAATGAACATATATATATATATATATATATAATGTAATGCAATTGCGATCATAAAGGTGCTGCATTATTAATGAAAGAAAAAGTCTGCTAGGAGAGCGGACTGATACAAGTAGTGCGGTAAGCAAGGGATTTGGACTAAATAAACATGTCCCCCTCTAGGGATCAGCTGCGGATTTGGTGTATGTAATTGAATTTAATGCTCGTAATTGAGACCACCTGAGTGTTCGACGCGGCCTTCTTTGGTCCATGACTGTTGCATCGTGAGTTCGGCAGGTTCACCGCCGGACAGGGCTTCTGGTGAACAGAGTCCTGTGTACAAAAAATAAGAAAAATAATAATAAAAAAGAGGCACATTTGCGAGCCCCTGGTGTGGTCGAACCGCACTCTGGGTCCGTTGTGATCGTGCCCCCTCCCCTGTGCCCATGGTATCTCCAAAGCGTAATGATGTACGTGGAGTGTTATTCTTGCGATCATACGCGGGCGGGGGTTGGGGCCGCATTGCTACGCGTGCTTTGATCGCGCCAGGTGGTCTTGGTTGATATTGCTCCGGGCGCGCTTTGCTGTATCCGGCCGTTTAACGGCCGGACTCGAAAATTGCCTTAGAAGGCTGCTCTGTACTTCTGCCGCGAGAGCCGCTGTATGTTCCTCCGTTCGGAGGGAGCGTTCCGTATTCCCATTGACCGTGATGACTCCTCGAGGGCCTAGCATCTTGAGCTTTAGGTATGCATAGTGCGGCACCGCGTTGAATTTGGCAAACGCGGTTCGTCCGAGCAGAGCGTGATAGCCGCTGCAAAACGGGACTATGTCGAAGACTAACTCTTCACTCCGGAAATTATCCGGGGATCCGAAGACCACTTCCAGTGTGACTGAGCCTGTACAGTTGGCTTCCACTCCTGGTATGACACCTTTAAAGGTTGTCTTTGTAGGTTTAATCCTTGATGGGTCTATGCCCATTTTGCGCACTGTATCCTGATAAAGCAGGTTCAGGCTACTGCCGCCATCCATCAGGACTCTCGTGAGGTGAAACCCATCGACGATTGGGTCTAAGACCAATGCGGCGAATCCGCCATGACGTATGCTGGTCGGATGGTCTCTTCGATCGAAAGTGATCGGACAAGAGGACCATGGGTTGAATTTTGGGGCGACTGGCTCCATCGCATAGACGTCCCTGAGTGCGTGTTTCCTCTCCCTCTTGGGTATATGGGTCGCGTATATCATATTCACCGTCCGTACTTGTGGGGGAAAACCCTTCTATCCTCTGTTGTTCGGCGGCCGGGTCTCTTCCTCGTCGTCTCTATTTAGCCCCTTGTCATTGTTTTCGGCAATTAACTTGCCGGCCTGCTTGAACACCCAGCAATCTCTATTGGTGTGGTTGGCTGGCTTTTCAGGGGTGCCATGTATCTGGCATGAGCGGTCGAGTATGCGGTCCAAATTGGACGGACCCGGAATGGTTCTTTTAAATGGCTTCTTCCGTTGACCGGGTTTAGAGCCTCGGAATCCGGCATTGATCGCCGTATCCTCCTTATCGTCGCCGTTAATTCGGCGCTTGTTTTTGTTTCGACGTGACCTGCCGTTGTTGTCCTTGGTATCCGGACTGCCAGAATTTTTACGGAGATTGTTGCTGCGGGCTAGCCAGCTGTCCTCTCCCACACAAAAGCGGGTCATTAATGATGTGAGGGCTGCCATGGATTTCGGCTTTTCCTGCCCCAGGTGCCGGGCTAGCCATTCGTCCCGGATGTTATGTTTGAAGGCTGCAAGGGCCTCTGCGTCCGGACAATCGACGATTTGATTTTTCTTCGTCAAGAACCGTGTCCAGAATTGTCTGGCCGATTCGTCTGGCTGCTGAATGATGTGGCTTAGGTCATCGGCGTCTGGTGGTCGCACATATGTGCCTTGGAAGTTATCAAGGAATGCGGCCTCCAGGTCCTTCCAACACCCAATTGACTCTGCGGGCAAGATGTTAAGCCAATGCCGAGCTGGTCCTCTAAGCTTGAGTGGGAGGTACTTTATGGCGTGGAGATCGTCACCGCGGGCCATATGGATGTGGAGAAGATAGTCTTCGATCCACACCGCGGGGTCTGTTGTGCCATCGTAAGATTCAATGTTTACGGGTTTAAACCCTTCTGGGATCTGATGATCCATTACTTCGTCAGTGAAGCATAACGGGTGTGCGGCGCCCCTGTATTGAGCAATATCGCGACGCAGCTCGAGAGAGCGCTGTCTGCTGTGTTCGGCCCGGCCGTGGTTATTGTATCCGGCACGACGGTATTCGTCATGGGTCGTAGGGCGCCCACGTGATCCATAGATGGATCTGGATTGCCTTGTTTTGTCCTCCAATATGTCTCGCATGTCCGGCGCGTTCGTGCGCTGGTGATGGATGTATGTATGCTTCCTCCTCTAATCGGGGGAGCAGCTTGCGTTTTGGGTAACTTTTGGAGGGACGTTCGAGTTTATACTCTTCGGCCGCGAGGAACTCGGTCCATCGATCGGCTAGCAGGTCCTGATCAGCTCGAAGCTGTTGCTGCTTTTTCTTTAGTCTGTTTGCTGTGGCGATAAGCCTGCGCTTGAAGCGCTCTTGTTCAACGGGATCCTCGGGTACGACGAATTCGTCATCATTGAGGCTTGCTTCGTCTTCGGAGGGAGGCGTATAATTATGATCCTCGACCTCTTCGTCTGCCGCCCCCTCATGAGGGCTTGCTTCTGCATCCTCCTGCGCTGAGTCTTGCGGGAGGGGATTGTCTTTGGCACTCTCTAGAGTATTATTGTCTCCTGTGCCGGAATCTCCGTTTTTGCTGTGGCGAGATTTAGAGCGGCGCCGCTGACGCCGGCGCTTGGGCTGTTTCTTTAAGGAATCTGCCTCCGCTGTTCCTTCGCCATCCCCATCTTTTTGGGTATCCACCATGTATACCTCATATGACGAGGTGGCCTTCCCGTGCCCTGTGGGCGCTGGTTCCTGTTCGTCTCCGGCATCGTCGTCCATAGCGTCGATGTCTTCGGAGTCGTAATCTAGCATGTCGGTTAGATCATCGACAGTGGCTACAAAGTGGGTGGTGGGTGGGCTCTGAATTTCTTTGTTGTCCGCATCCCAACCATCCTGGCCATAATCTGGCCAGGACTCTCCTGATAACGAGAGATGCTTTAGTGAATTTAAGATATCGCCGAAAGGCGAGCATTGGAAGATGTCCGCGGCGGTGAATTCCATAACCGGCGCCCAATCCGGATCGATTGGTAGGGGCGCGGGAGGTTCGGAGTCCGGCGAGGAGTCCGGCGCCTCAGAATCACGAGTTTCGCAGGGGACAAGATTAGTGTTCGGCTCCATCGCCGTGGATGTTGAAGCCCCTGGGGCGGCGTCTACCCACCGGCCCTCGATCTGGGCGATCGGCTCCGGGCTAATGGCCGGAGCGGATTCGTGTGCGGCCACCAAAGCACTGTTCGGCGGCAGAGCTAGATCATGCCCATCGTTACAGTGCGGCGCGCTTGGCTGTGGCTCGAGTCCGTCGAGGATCAAGTCTCCTCGGACATCGGCCGTGGAGTTTAAGCTTCCAAATCTGACCTGACGGCCAGGGGCGTAGCTTTCGATCTGCTCCAGATGGCCAAGTGAATTGGCCCGCAGTGTGAAGCCGCCGAATACGAAGATCTGTCTGGGGAGAAAAGTCTCACCTTGGACAGCGTTGCAGGTTGAAGATGCCATCAAGCCTATTGGTGACGACACAGAGGAACTCTCAATGAAAGCACCAATGTCGGTGTCAAAACCGGCGGATCTCGGGTAGGGGGTCCCGAACTGTGCGTCTAGGCGGATGGTAACAGGAGACAAGGGACACGATGTTTTTTTACCCAGGTTCGGGCCCTCTCGATGGAGGTAAAACCCTACTCCTGCTTGATTGATATTGATGATATGGGTAGTACAAGAGTAGATCTACCACGAGATCAAGGAGGCTAAACCCTAGAAGCTAGCCTATGGTATGATTGTATGTTGTGTATGTTGTCCTACGGACTAAAGCCCTCCGGTTTATATAGATACCGGAGAGGGCTAGGGTTACACAGAGTTGGTTACAATAGTAGGAAATCTACGTATCCGTATCGCCAAGCTTGCCTTCTACGCCAAGTAAAGTACCTTCCGGACACGAGCCGGAGTCTTCAATCTTGTATCTTCGTAGTCTTGGAGTCCGGCGGACATTGATAGTCCGGCTATCCGAACACCCCCTAGTCCAGGACTCCCTCAGGTATGTTAAAATGTGCAGCTAGGCGTGAAGCATAGATGCCTCCAAAGATGGGGCCCTTGGTACGGTTCAGACTTAACCGTTTGGCAATAATGCCGCCCATACTAACAGAGTTATCACCGTATAAACCGTGGAGCAAAATAATAATATCAGGGATACTAAGGTTTCCACAGTTTCCGCGACCAATTAAACAACGACTAGCAAATAATGCAAAATAACGTAAAACAGGAAAATGTATGCTAGTGATTCGTGCATCGGAAACCTTCCTTGTTTCCCCTATAGTGATAGTATCAATAAACCCATGCACATCATCGTGATGTGGTTCTTCTGTCTTGCCCTCAAAAGGGACTAAAAAAACCCAACAAAAATCATAAAGTGACATCTCCTTATGCTCATTATATAAATGAAACTCCACCGTAGGTGGTGAGCTCCTAGAATGGAAATGAAAGTTTTGCACAAAGATATTTGTGAGTAAGAGATATTGATCGCATTGGTTGTTGAGGAAAACGGTGAGGCCTGCATTCTTAGCCAATTCATGAAAATCTTCATAAATCCCGGCTGCCCTCAAGAAATCATCGGAAGGCCATTCACACGCCCGAACCTCCGCAGTGCGAGGCAGATTATACTTAGGCTTCGGTGCCTTTTCCTTCGAGCTTTGGCTCGATGAGCCCCTCAAAAGTCTCTTCATCATTTTCTGAAAAATTCCGACCTCTGTTGGCTAGAAGTTGGGTTTTGACCAGTCAAAACCATTCACGCCGACGAACTCTGCTTCATCGTCGATCAGGCCTGCCAGGCCAACTTCCGGGGCAAATGAATTTTCTCTTACAGGCGGGATCAAATCTGTCACCTTATACGAGGGAGTTGCCATCTTCTTATTGTCAGCATCAAAACCTGGTTGATACTTGTCAATGTTGGTATCGTCTCCAAGGGTAGTTGCCTGAGGCCGAACTTCGCGCACGCAAGCCATGAAGTCATCCCGCCCAAAGGGAGATCCATCTTCCTTCACGGTGGGATAGCCTCTGGCCACGTCCGCCGGGTCTAGGTCTGGTACCCAAGCCTTGGAGCAGCTCAGGGCAGTCAAAGCACCGGCTCACGCATAGGAGCGTTTCACCTCTTGAAATCTGGCAGGCAGGATTGATAGTTTCTTCAAGACGTCACTGAGCCGGTTGGGTCCTTGATTGGCAGGAGAGATGGCGGCAAGTTCCCATTGTGCGCCAATATACAGTTGTTCTACTAAAGTGTACACTGCCTTCAGTTTAATCAAAGGATCTTGGCTAAGGTTCTTGCTTCATGGGCCTGCACATGTTTTATACACAAAGTCAGCTGGCGGTTTAAATTCCGGATCAGCAAAATGTACATAAGATTAAAAACGGATGGCTTACCAAAGATGGCGGCCACCATTTGGGACACCCGGCCCTTTAAGCCATTCAGCTTTGTTGACACCTCTTCAAGGGCTGCTTCGGCTCTCTCAGCACGTTGTGTCAGAAGCATTTTTTCCTTTGCCCAGGTCTTTTTCTTGGCAGCCAAACTAGTCTTTAAGTTTCCGTCTCAGAAATACTTATTTGCAATTTGGAGTTAGCAGATTTAATCTCTGCTTCCTGACCTGCTAGCCGGGTCTTCGCATCAGTCAATTGCGAGTTTAGATCAGATAAGGCATTCTGCAAAGATACATACTCAGATAAGTCAAGATTTTGCTCAAAGTTTCAAATATCAAGATTCAAGTCTCAAGTACTTTACAAAAAACCACTTGACACTTGGGGGCTAATGTATGCCAAAACAATTTCTTGTGACTCTACAGACATACTTTAAGCCCAAGTACTTTACAAAGTAACAACACTTGGCACTTGGGGACTAATGTATGCAATTCAGCAAGTTTCTCAAGGTTAAGCCGGAGTATTAAGTTCTTTCAAAATGGTACAAATCAATTTAAAGTACCGGATCATTTCTGATCAAAAAGAACCGGCCCTTGGGGACTACAGGTGAAGCTTTGTTCTATTGGATTCAAGGAAAGTTTCAAAAGTAAAGGTCTTGGCCTATATTATAAAGTCTATAGATCATTCCGTTTCTTTCATAATCTGAAGACTTGGGGGCTGGTGGAATATATAGATAAGCCGGAAGAACATACCTCATATTTCAACTGCAACTGTTTGACCATTTCGATCTCAGAGTCGCGACTGAAGTGCACGTGGTTGAGATAGCCGGATAAAATATCGTTGGCATTTAGATGGTCATAATTGGCAACGTCAAAGCGCACTTTTTGCCTCTCCAATGCCTCTTGTTTCGCAGTACACTGAGCCAGCACAGTTGGATTCCCTGGCTCAATAAAGCGGCTCCCGGTGATCTGAACATCTGGTGCAGATGGTGATGGCGGGTTGGCTGAGCTTGATGGTCCAGTAGCAGAAGGGTTCACAGTGGTCTCATCAAACGACGGCTCAGGAGGATTTGCTTCTGTATCAACAGGCGGGTCTTCTGGAGCGTCGGTTAATGGAGAGGATGGCCTGACCGGATCAGATGCAAGCATCGGCGGGTCTTCCGCCGGCTTAGCTGCCTTTGCTTTATTGGATTTAGCTTGACCACTAAGAGGGATGTTGCAGGATTGTCAGTATAAAGATACAATTTGAACAACCCGGAAAAAAGGAGGATTTTTCATTACCCAGGGGCAGTCTTGAAGGCCGGAAATTGCGTCTGCGATGAGTCGCCAGAAGAGCGAGACACCTCCTGAAAAGATAAAATAAAGTTAAAGGAAAGGGAAAGGATCCATTAAACAGAGTTAAAAACAAAAGAAGTAAACCTCATTCGGGTGCTTCTGAGGAGTCTGTTGAAGAACAACAGCCGGCTCATCTTCAGTCCGAACTTGACGGCGACTTTCATGTTGCTGCTTTTCCAAACGAAAGTTGGGATCCAAGTGAGCTAACAGGTTAGAAAACCTTACTTTACGGATCACTCGTCGAATTTTTTGTCTTGGCAAGGGCTCTGAGTCGGAGGAAATGATAGTTACCTCTGCTTCTGCGGCCTGACTGGCCCCAGTGTCATCCTGGTAATGATCAGTGTTAATAAGATTATTAAAAACTTGGCCAAGGGAATCAAGGGCTACCTTCGAATCAGATGTATCATCAAGTTTCATCCAATCTTCAGCAGTGTTCTTCTTTTTCTTCTTCGACTTTCGGGTCGTTTTCTTGGCGTTTATGGCGGCGACTGTCGCCTTCTTGGCAGCCTCGTGGTCATATTTAACTTTCCAAAAGTCAGAGTTGGCCTGCAGACAGGCAAAAACAAGATGAAAGGTCAGTATTAAACAATATGGCTGGGAAAAATACAAAGGAAAGAGGTCAGAATATCCTTACTTCCGGCACCGGGTTAAGCTTACAGAAGGGGTTTAACCCAACAATACTGCAGTCTTCATATTTCCCATTCACCAAAAGGTTTGACATTGAGACAATATCTTCTTCGGTTAATTGAGCGGGGCTGTGACGAAGAGAGTCCTCCGGGCCTCCACCATACTCATACATCAACTTTGACCGACGGCTTAAAGGAATGACCCGCCATGAGATCCAGTAGCGGGTCAGATCAACTCCAGTTAACCCGTTCCCTAACAGAGCATTGATCCTTTTGATGGATGGTATCAACCTCTTGCGTTCAGCGGCAGTAAGTTTATCTGGAAGCGCGAACTTGGAGTCAAGACGATCGGGGCGATAACCCGGCAGTGGCTTTTCGTTTGCCGGTGAGATGTCCTGACAGTAGAACCAAGTCTGGTTCCAGTCCTTTGAGTGACTTGGTAAGACTATGAGAGGGAGGACAGCACCCTGCCGGCGCTGAATTGAGATGCCTCCAAGCTCTAAGCTAAGGCCGTTGGTGCACTCGTTCTGCCAGTTCAGATAAAAGTATTCTCTAAACAGCTCTATGGTCGGCTCTTGCTGAAGATACATGATACGTCCATTTTGCATCATGCTTTTATATCGATATTTATTGCATTATGGGCTGTTATTTCACATTATGTCACAATACTTATGGCTATTCTCACTTATTTTATAAGGTTTACACTAGCACATATGCCTGTGCGTTGCAACGGGGAAAATTGATGTTTTGCACAAGCATAATGTCCCACAGCATCAGATTCATTATGAAGAGCATGTTGCAACACAGCATCATCCTTCTACAAAATGAACATAAAAAATACGTTGCAATTTAGTCGTGTTCATATTTTCTTTGCGGGGCGTAATGTCCCACTGATTTCATTTAAATACAATCTTTTTAATGGCATTTAAGTATGATCCTTTCATTAATTACCATGAAGTCCTCACTCATTTTAGTCGGGAATCAAATCCTTTCTTTTCTAATTTAGTATCCCCAACACATTAACGCCTATAGATTTTTCCTTTTAATTATCATGCCTTTTTACCTCAAATCCTTCATGTAGAATTTATTAAGACCACAATTTTTCTAATAGTTATTCCACCGATTTACCCATAATCCTTTCTTTAATTGGCCACATCTGTTTAAATATTATATTTAAGCCCACAATCCTTCCTTTATTAGCTCATTCGCTTAATTAGCTCTCCCTAAACATGAGCCTTGGACCTCACCCTTCCCCATCTACAGGAACGAAGGGCGATTTGTGCGAACCCCGGGCTCTCCGCCTCGCCGTTGCCTAATCGGTGGCTCCCTCGCCCTCCGCCGGACGCTCCGGCGGCGGGAGGAACGGGGAAGCCCGATTTGCAGTGTGTACATATTGTAGGAGTGTCTAGGGAGCCAGCCGGTGGCGTCGTGGAGGTGGCGGTGCGACTGGATCGGCTTTTTGCAGGTGTTGGTCTCCCCTTCGACGGCGAAGTTCCGGTGGAGCTCCGCAGTGGACCAGCTCCTTTCTTCGTGCTCGCTGCTCGGTGGAGAGGTCGTGCACGGTTCCCCCGTGCCGAAGATCGAGGGATGGAGATTCCGGCGGTTGAAGATCTGGAGAAGGAAGGCGATGTTGAGCGGTGCGACGACGACGACCATGGATGTAGGTCCCCAGGGACTGTTGATCGGAGACTTCCCGGGGGCTGCTTCGATCCAAGGCGTCAGCGAGCAGCGGCTAACGGCGCGTCACCGGCTCGTCCACGGCGTCGACGTAGTTGGGTTGCAGAGGAGCTTGGTTGTAACTTCCTTTTCTGTGTGGACCTTTCAGTAATTTGGCTATTTTAATATCAACTCCTTTTCTCGCAAAAAATAAATAAACATGATGACTGCCACTCGTATATTTAGAGTGAGTTGGGATTAGTAAATATGAAAGGTGCATAAGTCTTTGGTTGTTACATCTAAGAGATAGACAGGAGGTCTTGTGTTCAATTCCCACAATGTTGATTTATTTTGACCCAATTATTTTTCGCGGTCTCTCTATGAAAGCCCATAAAAGTCCCATCAACATACAAGTAACTGGGCCAAATTGCTTAACGTGTGTAAACCAAACGTAAAGGACTAAACCAAACCAAGAATACCTATTCCCTTTAATAGTAGGTATAGATAAGGAGGGAGAATGCCGGCAGCTGGAATTCTGGGCTAGAAAAGGAGCAAATATTAGAGACCTATTCTGCACAACTCCAAAAGTCCTGAAACTCCACGAAATACCTTATAATAAATAATGAAAAATCCTCGCCAAAGATGAAGACCAGGGGCCCACACCCTTTCCACGAGGGTGGGGGCGCCCCCCTAGGGCGCGCCCCCTACCTCGTGGGCCCCTTGGTGGCTCTCCGATGACCATCTTCTCCTATATGAAGTCTTTCGTCGAGAAAAAATAAGAAGCAACCTTTCGGGACGAAACTCCGCCGCCACGAGGCAGAACCTTGGCGGATCCAATCTAGACCTCCGGCAGAGCTGTTCTGCCGGGGAAATTTCCCTCCCGGAGGGCGAAATCATCGCCATCATCATCACCAACGCTCCTCTCATCAGGAGAGGGCAATCTCCATCAACATCTTCATCAGCACCATCTCATCTCAAAACCCTAGTTCATCTCTTGTATCCAATTCTTGTCTCCAAGTCCGGGATTGGTGCCAGTAGGTTGCTGGCAGTGTTAATTACTCCTTGTAGTTGATGCTAGTTGGTTTAATTGGTGGAAGCTCATATGTTCAGATCCTTTATGCATATTATTACCCCTCTGATTATGAACATGAATATGCTTTGTGAGTAGTTACGTTTGTTCCTGAGGACAAGGGAGAAGTCTTGCTATTAGTAGTCATGTGAATTTGGTATTCGTTCGATATTTTGATGAGATGTATGTTGTCTAGCCTCTAGTGGTGTTATGTGAACGTCGACTACATAACACTTCACCATTATTTGGGCCTAGAGGAAGGCATTGGGAAGTAATAAGTAGATGATGGGTTGCTAGAGTGACAGAAGCTTAAACCCTAGTTTATGTGTTGCTTTGTAAGGGGCTGATTTGGATCCATATGTTTCATGCTATGGTTAGGTTTACCTTAATACTTTTGTTGTAGTTGCAGATGCTTGCAGTAGAGGTTAATCATAAGTGGGATGCTTGTTCAAGTAAGAACAGCACCCAAGCACCGGTCCACCCACATGTCAAATTATCAAAGTACCGAACGCGAATCATATGAACGTGATGAAAACTAGCTTGACGATATTCCCATGTGTCCTCGGGAGCACTTTTCCTTGTATAAGAGTTTGTCCAGGCTTGTCCTTTGCTACAAAAAGGATTGGGCCACCTTGCTGCACTTTATTTACTTTTGTTACTTGTTGCTCGTTACAAATTATCTCATCGCAAAACTATATGTTACCACTTATTTCAGTACTTGCAGAGAATACCTTGCTGAAAACCGCTTATCATTTCCTTCTGCTCCTCGTTGGGTTCGGCACTCTTACTTATCGAAAGGACTATGATAGATCCCCTATACTTGTGGGTCATCAAGACTCTTTTCTGGCGCCGTTGCCAGGGAGTGAAGCGCCTTTGGTAGGTGGAATTTGGTAAGGAAAAATTTATATAGTGTGCTGAAATTTACTGTCACTTGTTAGGAAAGTAATCCTCTGAGGGGCTTGTTTGGGGTATCTTCACCCCGGCCAGTAGAGCAAAGAGTTGCTCCTCAACCTACTGAACCTATTGAAGATCAAATTCCTTATGAGTATCCTTCGGGTATGATCGAAAAACTGCTAGCTAATCCTTTTACAGGAGATGGAACAAAGCATCCTGATGAACACCTAATATATGTGGATGAAGTTTGTGGATTATTTAAGCTTGCAGGTATACCTGATGATGTTGCTAAGAAGAAGGTCTTCCCTTTATCTTTGAAGGGAGACACATTGATATGGTATAGGCTATGTGATGATACGAGATCATGAAACTATAGAAGATTGAAATTGGAATTTCATCAAAAGTATTACCCTATGCATCTTGTTCATCATGATCGCAATTATATATATAATTTTTGGTCTCACGAAGGAGAAAGCATCACTCAAGCTTGGGGGAGGCTTAAATCAATGTTATATTCATGCCCCAGTCATGAGCTCCCAAGAGAAACAATCCTTCAAAAAATTTATGCTCGGCTTTCTGATAATAATCGTGCCATGCTCAATACTTCTTGTGCTGGCTCTTTTATGATGAAGACTATTGGATTTAGATGGGATTTATTGGATATAATTAAGCGCAACTCCGAAGATTGGGACCTCGACAATGGTAAGGAGTCAGGTATGACACCTAGTTTTGATTATGTTAAGTCTTTTATGGATACCGATATTTTCCGTAAGTTTAGCACTAAATATGGACTTGATTCTGAGATAGTAGCTTCTTTCTGTGAATCTTTTGCTACTTATGTTGATCTCCCTAAGGAGAAGTGGTTTAAATATCATCCTCCCATAGAAGTAAAAGTAGCTGCACCCATTAAAGTTGAAGAAAAGACTGTCACTTATAGTGACCCTATTGTTCCTACTTGTTATGTTGAGAAACCACCTTTCCCTGTTAGGATAAAGGATCATGCTAAAGCTTCAACTGTGGTTCATAAAAGCAATATTAAAACATATACCCCTCCTGAGCAAGTTAAAGTAGAACATAATATTGCTATTGTTAAAGATCTCTTGTCTGATAATATTGATGGGCATGCTATTCAGTTCTGTAGTGAAACTGCTAGAATTGCTAAACCTTGTGCTAAGGATAAACATAGACATGTGGTAGGCGTGCCTGTTATTTCTGTTAAAATAGGAGAACATTGTTATCATGGCTTATGTGATATGGGTGCTAGTGCTAGTGCAATACCTATTGACTTATACAAAGAAATTATGCATGACATTGCACCTGTTGAGTTAGAAGAAGTTGATGTTACTATTAAACTTGCTAATAGAGATACTATTTCACCAATGGGAATTGTTAGAGATGTTGAAGTATTGTGTGGGAAAACTAAATATCCTGCTGATTTTCTTGTTCTTGGTTCCCCACAAGATAGCTTTTGTCCCATTATATTTGGTAGACCCTTCTTAAATACTGTTAATGCTACCATAGATTACACAAGGGATGTTGTTACTGTCGGCTTAGATGATATGAATCATGAATTTAATTTCTCTAAATTTAGTAAACAACACCGTGAAGAAGAATTGCCTAGTAAGGATGAAATTATTGGTCTTGCTTCTATTGTCGTACCTCCTAGTGATCCTTTAGAACAATATTTGCTAGACCATGAGAATGATATGTTTATGAATGAAAGAAGGGAAATAGATGAAGTATTCTTTAAACAGGAACCTATGCTGAAACACAATTTGCCTGTTGAAATCCTAGGGGATCCCCCTCCACCTAAGGGTGATCCTGTGTTTGAGCTTAAACCGTTGCCTGATAATCTTAAATATGCTTATCTTGATGAAAAGAAGATATATCCTGTTATTATTAGTTCTAACCTTTCAGAGCATGAAGAAGAAAGATTATTGAAAACTCTGAAGAAGCACTGTGCTGCTATTGGATATACTCTTGATGATCTTAAGGGCATTAGTCCCACTCTATGTCAACATAAAATAAATTTGGAAGCAGATGCCAAACTAGTTCGCGATCCTCAACGACGTATGAATCCTAAAATGAAATAAGTGCTAAGAAAAGAAATACTAAAGCTTCTAGAGGCAGGTATAATTTATCCCGTTGCTGAGAGTCAGTGGGTAAGTCCTGTTCATTGTGTCCCTAAGAAGGGAGGTATTACTGTTGTTCCTAATGATAAAGATGAATTGATTCCACAAAGAATTATTATAGGTTATAGGATGGTAATTGATTTATGCAAATTAAATAAGGCTACTAAGAAAGATCATTACCCCTTTCCTTTTATCGATCAAATGCTAGAAAGATTATACAAACATACACATTACTGATTTCTAGATGGTTATTCTGGTTTCTCTCAAATACCTGTGTCGGCTAAAGATCAATCAAAGACTACTTTTACATGCCCTTTTGGTACTTTTGCTTATAGACGTATGCCTTTTGGTTTATGTAATGCACCTGCTACCTTTCAAAGATGTATGATGGCTATATTCTCTAACTTTTGTGAAAAGATTTGTGAGGTTTTCATGGACGACTTTTCCGTCTATGGATCTTCTTTTGATGATTGCTTGAGCAATCTTGATCGAGTTTTGCAGAGATGTGAAGAAACTAATCTTGTCTTGAATTGGGAAAAGTGCCACTTTATGGTTAATGAAGGTATTGTCTTGGGGCATAAAGTTTCTGAAAGAGGTATTGAAGTTGATAAAGCCAAGGTTGATGCTTTTGAAAAGATGGCATGTCCCAAGGACATCAAAGGTATAAGAAGTTTCCTTGGTCACGCCGGATTTTATAGGAGGTTCATTAAGGACTTCTCAAAAATTTCTTGGCCTCTAAATAATTTATTACAAAAAGATATACCATTTGTCTTTGATGATGATTGTATAGAAGCATTTGAAATACCTAAGAAAGCATTAGTCTCTGCACCTATTGTTCAGCCACCTGATTGGAATTTACCCTTTGAAACTATGCGTGATGCTAGTGATTATGCCGTAGGTGCTGTTCTAGGGCAAAGAGTTGATAAGAAATTAAATGTTATCCATTATGCTAGTAAGACTCTAGACAATGCTCAAAGAAATTATGCTACTACTGAAAAAGAACTTTTAGCAGTTGTATTTGCTTATGATAATTCTAGACCTTATATTGTTGATTCTAAAGTAACTATCCACACTGATCATGCTGCTATTAAATATCTTATGGAGAAGAAAGATGCTAAACCTAGACTTATTAGATGGGTTTTCTTGCTACAAGAATTTGATTTGCATATTGTTGATAGAAAAGGAGCTGAGAACCCCGTTGCAGACAACCTATCTAGGTAAGAGAATGTTCTTGATGACCCACTACCTATGATGATAGCTTTCCTGATGAACAATTAAATGTCATAAGTACTTCTCGTAGTACCCCTTGGTATGCTGATTGTGCTAATTATATTGTTGCTAAATTCATACCACCTAGCTTCACATACCAACAAAAGAAAAAGTTCTTCTATGATTTGAGACATTACTTTTGGGATGACCCACATCTTTATAAAGAAGGAGTAGATGGTGTTATTAGATGTTGTGTACCTGAGCATGAAAAGGAACAGATCCTACGCAAGTGCCACTCCGAAACTTATGGAGGACACCACACGGGAGATAGAACTACACATAAGGTATTGCAATCCGGTTTTTATTGGCCTACTCTCTTCAAGGATGCCCGTAAGTTTGTCCTATCTTGTGATGAATGTCAAAGAATTGGTAATATTAGTAGACGTCAAGAAATGCCTATGAATTATTCACTTGTTATTGAACCGTTTGATGTTTGGGGCTTTGATTATATGGGACATTTTCCTGCCTCTAATGGATATACGCATATTTTAGTTGCTGTTGATTACGTTACTAAGTGGGTAGAAGCTATTCCAACTAGTAGTGTTGATCATAACACTTCTATTAAAATGCTTAAAGAAGTTATTTTTCCGAGGTTTGGAGTCCCTAGATATTTAATGACTGATGGTGGTTCACATTTTATTCATGGTGCTTTCCGTAAAATGCTTGCTAAATATGACGTCAATCATAGAATTGCATCTCCGTATCACCCACAGTCTAGTGGTCAAGTAGAATTGAGTAATAGAGAACTTAAATTAATTTTGCAAAAGACTGCCAATAGGTCTAGAAAGAATTGGTCCAAGAAACTTGATGATGCATTATGGGCCTATAGAACTGCTTATAAAAATCCTATGGGTATGTCTCCGTATAAAATGGTATATGGAAAAGCATGTCACTTACCTCTCGAACTAGAACATAAGGCATATTGGGCTATTAAAGAGCTCAGTTATGATTTCAAACTTGCCGGTGAAAAGAGGTTATTTGATATTAACTCACTTGATGAATGGAGAACCCAAGCTTATGAAAATGCCAGGTTGTTTAAAGAAAAGGTTAAAAGATGGCGTGACAAAAGGATACAAAAGTGTGAGTTTAATGTAGGTGATTATGTATTGCTATACAACTCATGTTTAAGATTTTTTGTAGGAAAACTTCTCTCTAAATAGGAAGGCCCCTATGTTATCGAGGAGATCTATCGTTCCAGTGCCATAAAAATCAACAACTTCAAAGGCACAAATCCGAAGGTGGTAAACGGTCAGAGAATTAAACATTATATCTCAGGTAATCCCATAAATATTGAAACCAATATTATTGAAACCGTAACCCCGGAGGAATACATAAGGGGCACTTTACAGAACGTTTCAGACTCCGAAAAGGAATAGGTATGCGGTACGGTAAGTAAACCGACTCCAAAACAATTTTTAAGGCAATATTTCTCCTTTTTGGGATATTTAGAAAAATAGAAATTTAAGTAGCAGTCCGGGAAGGACACGAGGGCCCCATGACGGTGGAGGGCGCGGCCTACCCCCTGGGCGCGCCGCCCTACCTCGTGAGCACCTCGTGTGCCTTCTGGACTCTGTTTTCTTGCACTATACGTATTTTGGTCGGTAAAAATTCACTATATATTCTCCCGAAGGTTTTGACTCCCGTATCACGCAAATATCCTCTGTTCTTGTTTTGGGTTGTTCTCTGTCAAGGTTGTCAAGGCCAGGCATCATGTCATCCCCCTCCTTCAACAACGGTGACAAAGATGCCTGGCTAATGAAGATAGAGCTGAAGAGGGAAGAACCCATGGAGATCAACAAGGATGAAGGGATCAAGAAGACTACGGAGGACAAGCTCCGGCAACAGAAGACATCCTCCAACTTGATCACAACCTTCTTACCTCAATTGAGATCGAAGCTTTCCAGATGATTGAGTTAACTCGTATTCAAAACAAGTATCTCACAAGTGAAAATAGTTTGTTGAAGGAGCATATCTTAGCACTCAAGGGCATTATTCGCAAGCTAGAGGACCTCTTACGCTCGATGTGCGACTATCCATCACCTCCTTCTTCACCAACCAAGGAGATATAATCACATGGGTATGGGCACTCCCCTTGGCAACCGCCAAGCTTGGGGGAGGTGCCCCGGTATCGTATCACAATCACAACTCCTATCTTTACCGTTTTCCTTAGTTCGATCCTGTTAGTAGTATTTTGATCTAGTAGAATAAAGTTTATGGCATGATCTAGTTTTAAGTTTTGCTTTATGATCTCTCTATGTAATCGAGTCCGTGAGCTATATAATAAAGATTAGTGTTGAGTCAAGGGCTTGATTTTCTTGCTATGATCTTGGGTGAATAAAATAAAAGAGAAAAAAAGAATAAGAAGAAACAAAAGTTCATATTGATCTTATTGATAGTAATGACTTCACATAGAAAGAGTGTGATGATTAAAAGTTGTTGGGAGTTGGCAGACATAGCTTTGGTCATCGTTGCAATTAATAGGAAGTAATAAGGAAAGAGAGGTTTCACATATAAATATACTATCATTGACATCTTTTATGATTGGGAGCACTCATCAAAATATGACATGCTAAAGAGTTGATGTTGGACAAGGAAGACAATGTAATGGGTTATCTTTTCTTGTATCTCAGATAAAGTATGTTATCATGGATCATCCAACATGTTGAGCTTGCCTTTCCCCCTCATGCTAGCCAAATTCTCAGCACCAAGTAGAGATACTACTTGTGCTTCCAAATACCCTTAAACCAGTTTTACCATGAGAGTCCACCATATCTACCTATGGATTGAATAAGATCCTTCAAGTAAGTTGTCATCGGTGCAAAGCAATAAAAATTGCTCTAAATATGTATGATTAGTGTGGGAGAAATAAGCCTTATACGATCTTGTGATGTGGAAGTAATAAAAGCGACGGACTGCATAATAAAGGTTCATATCACAAGGGGCAATATAAAGTGACGTTCTTTTGCATTAAGATTTTGTGCATCCAACCATAAAAGCGCATGGCAACCTCTGCTTCCCTCTGCGAAGGGCCTATCTTTTATTATTATCTTCTACCTTATGCAAGTGTCATGGTGATCTTCACCTCTCCCTTTTTCATTTTATCCTTTGGCAAGCCCAGCATGTTGGAAAGAACCGGATATATATATATATATATATATATATATATATATATATATATAAATATAATTGGATGTAGGGGGGCATGAGTTATTATTGTTGACATTACCTTCAAGGTAAAAGGTTGTGGGGTGAAACTATAAGCCCCTATCTTTCTCTGTGTCCGATTAAAACTCTGTAACCACAAGTATTGCGCGAGTGTTAGCAATTATGAAGGACTAGATGATAGTTGAGTATGTGGACTTGCTTTTTAGCTCTGACATGGACTCTTTCTGATGTTATGATAAATTGCAATTGCTTCAATGACTGAGGTTATAGTTTGTTGGTTCTCAATAAGGTTTTTGATTCATACTTTTGCACTGTGAATAGATCATCACTTGAACATAAGTAATCATATGACAATATCTATATATGTTGTTGTTATGAGAATAATCATGATGCCCTCATGTCCGTATTTTATTTTTATCGACGCCTCTACCTCTAAACATGGGGACATATTTATTGTTATCGGCTTTCGCTTGAGGACAAGCGAGGTCTAAGCTTGGGGGAGTTGATACCTCCATTTTGCATCATGCTTTTATATTGATATTTATTGCATTATGGGCTGTTATTTCACATTATGTCACAATACTTACGGCTATTCTCTCTTATTTTACAAGGTTTACATAAGGAGGGAGAATGCCGACAGCTGGAATTCTGGGCTAGAAATGGAGCAAATATTAGAGACCTATTCTGCACAACTCCAAAAGTCCTGAAACTCCACGGAATACCTTATAATAAATAATGAAAAATCCTCACCAAAGATGAAGACCAGGGGGCCCACACCCTTTCCACGAGGGTGGGGACCCCCCTAGGGCACGCCCCCTACCTCGTGGGCCCCCTGGTGGCTCTCCGATGGCCATCTTCTCCTATATGAAGTCTTTCGTCGAGAAAAAAATAAGAAGCAACCTTTCAGGACAAAACTCCGCCGCCACGAGGCGGAACCTTGGCGGATCCAATCTAGAGCTCCGGCAGAGCTATTCTGCCAGGGAAACTTCCCTCCCGGAGGGGGAAATCATCGCCATCGTCATCACCAATGCTCCTCTCATCAGGAGAGGGCAATCTCCATCAACATCTTCATCAGCACCATCTCATCTCAAAACCCTAGTTCATCTCTTGTATCCAATTCTTGTCTCCAAGTCCGGGATTGGTGCTAGTAGGTTGCTAGTAGTGTTAATTACTCCTTGTAGTTGATGCTAGTTGGTTTAATTGGTGGAAGATCATATGTTCAGATCCTTTATGCATATTATTACCCCTCTGATTATGAACATGAATATGATTTGTGAGTAGTTACGTTTGTTCCTGAGGACAAGGGAGAAGTCTTGCTATTAGTAGTCATGTGAATTTGGTATTCGTTCAATATTTTGATGAGATGTATGTTGTCTAGCCTCTAGTGGTGTTATGTGAACGTCGATTACATAACACTTCACCATTATTTGGGCCTAGAGGAAGGCATTGGGAAGTAATAAGTAGAATGGGTTGCTAGAGTGACAGAAGCTTAAACCCTAGCTTATGAGTTGCTTCGTAAGGGGATGATGTGGATCCATATGTTTCATTCTATGGTTAGGTTTACCTTAATACTTTTGTTGTAGTTGCGGATGCTTGCAATAGAGGTTAATCATAAGTGAGATGCTTGTTCAAGTAAGAATAGCACCCAAGCACCAGTCCACCCACATGTCAAATTATCAAAGTACCGAACGCGAATCATATGAACGTGATGAAAACTAGCTTCACGATATTCCCATGTGTCCTCGGGAGCGCTTTTCCTTATATAAGAGTTTGTCCAGGCTTGTCCTTTGCTACAAAAAGGATTGGGCCACCTTGCTGCACTTTATTTACTTTTGTTACTTGTTGCTCGTTACAAATTATCTCATCACAAAACTATCTGTTACCACTTATTTCAGTACTTGCAGAGAATTCCTTCCTGAAAACCGCTTATCATTTCCTTCTGCGCCTCATTGGGTTCGACACTCTTACTTATAGAAAGGACTACAATATATCCCCTATACTTGTGGGTCATCAATACACCTCACAGAGCACTTGGAAGTTACAAATGTTAGATATGGAATTGGGCCCGATATCTTGAGGGTGGAGTTTGAAAAGGTGGAGGACCTCTCTGAAGAACTTTGAGTCGGGCGGTGAGAAGCCATGGTTCATGTGGTCAGTAAAAACAGGATTGGGTCGTTCTCCTTCCGGATCAGGGGCACGGTAAGACATGACGGTTTTCGCTGGCAGAAATCCTATGGTGAAGAACTCTTTCAAACGTTCCTCAGTTACGGTTGAGGGAACCCAGTTACAGATGGTTGGTGCTTTGGACGGCATGATGTGCAAAGAAGAACTGAAAAGAAAAGCAACATGTCGGTTCAGTTTAATGGTGAGATTGACAGTTAAGTAATGAAGATGCAAACAAGTAATGGCGGCTTAGTAAAGGGCTAATGACATATAAGGAAAATTAAGACGGCATGATAAGCCGCCATGACTACAGATATTTGAAGAAGGCAATTTCAGCTAAGTGTTGAGACAAACAAGTTTCCTAAATTGTTTGGTATTATTCCAGATCAAATGGCTATTCAAAATGGAAAAAAATTCTAGACCTAAAAAAGTTCAGCGCAGAAGAGTATGTAAGTTCTAACGCAGCCATTGAAACAAAGAAATGGATCTGTGGATCAAGAAAAGGCACAAGAACGCTACCGCACGAGCATATATATATATATATATATATATATATATATATATATATATATATATATATATATATTTGGATCAAGAAGAGGCCTGAAGTGGAAAGACTACAAGGGACTGCGATGAACTCGGAAGAACACGAAAGAATCTGGAAACCCTAAGTACGGATCTGAGAAGTGAAAAGAAGAGAACTTACAGTCACAGGTCTTCTACGGAGGTCGCCGCTGTTCTTTGGATCGGTTCAGGTTGATGCAGCGGCCAACGTCGACGGAGACGAAGGTGAAGCGCGGTGGCGATGAAGCTCGAGCAGCAGGGAGTGCGCGAGAGGAAGAAGACGGAGCGAGAGAGGAGAATGAAAAGGCCGAGGTGAGCCTATTTATAAGGGAAATATGTGAACAGACGGACGCAAAAATTGAGGGAGAACCGAATAATGGTTATCCAGCTACACAGGCGCCTCGATTCTCGGGAAACATTAAAGATAAAAGATCCGTTGGGAGATGGCGTCATCAAGATTCTTTGCGTTTTCAAGAGATGACGTCACGGCGGGTTACGAAAACTTCAACGAAGATAAGAAGATGGATTTTTGTCCAAATATTGAAGATTGACAAAGAATGAAATTCAAAGTCAACCTGGGGCCTAATGTTGGGGATATTACTATCAGTCATGACCCGCCCAGGAGGGGCTGGGTCAGCCTCAATGGCAGGTTATGCAAGAAGCCCAGTAAACATTCAAGACGATAGTTTATTAAACCTTATAGAAGGCCCAAGGGCCTGGGGGCAGCTTAAGGCCCGATATTGTAAACCGGCGCATGTAAGGAAAAGACTTGTAAAGAAAGGCATGTAAAGGAAGTCACCGAGCCGGACACGATTATGAGCCGGCCGGGACTCTGTAGGCCACCAGGCGTCAACCCATGTATATAAGGGGATGACCCGGTGGCGGCTTAGGGCAAGAAACAACAAATCGATAACCAAGCCGGCGAGTTGAGCCTCTTGGTGATCGAAACCCCAGCAATACCAATCCCAACTAGACGTAGGCTTTTACCTTCATCGTAAGGGGCCGAACTAGTATAAAACTCTCTCCTATCCTTTGTCCCAATTAACCCCTTTAAGCTTCCTAGTGCGATGGCCCTATGACTAAGTCCTTGCTCTAGGACATCTGCCGTGTTAATTCCACAACACTACCGGTCTTCCTTAGCTTTTGGGTCAAAAAAATTGCGCGAAAAACATGTTTTTTCCTTTCACAAGAGTCACGGTTTTGCTTCCGTGAAAGGCACGGTTGTGCTTTCGCGAGAGTCACGGCCATGCCTTTCGGAAACGAAAAAAATGTGTTTTCTATTTTTTTTTTCCGTGAGAGGCATGATTTTACTTCTGCGAGAGGCACGGTTGTGCTTTCGCGAGAGTCACGGTAGTGTCTTTTGGAAAGAAAAAAACACGTTTTTGTTTTTTTTCCTTCTGCGAGAGGCACGGTATTGCTTCCGCAAGAGGCACGGTTGTGCTTTCGCGAGAGTCATGGTCGTGCCTTTTGGCAAAGGAAAAAACGCGTTTTCTGTTTCTTTTTCTTTCATGAGAGGCACGGTTGTGCTTCCGCGAGAGTCACGGCCGTGCCTCTCGGAAACGAAAAAAACGTGTTTTCTGTTTTTTTTCCTTCCGCGAGAGGCACGGTTTTGCTTCCACGAGAGGCAAGGTTGTGCTTTCGCGAGAGTCACAGCCGTGCCTCTTGGAAACGGAAAAAATGTGTTTTTTTCCTTCCGCGAGAGGCACGGGCGTGCCTCTTTCGGAAAGGAAAAAAACCCGTGCTCCCGGGTCAGTTTTTTCGTCCGGTTTTTTCACGAAAAAAAGTTCATCAAAACCTATCAACATGGGATTTAGTTTTGAAGATCTCGACGCGAGAAATCCAACGGTGAAAACAGTTCAAGATTTGGATGCATGGTTTAAAAGATAAAACATTTTGAATAAACAGATCTACGAAAAAAGGGAAAACTCACAGGTTGCGACAAGTGGCGCACATGCAGCCCACCACTTGTCACAACCTGGGAGGTGGGAGTAATCTTTGTAACGAGTACTCCTCAACTAGTGATTTTGGGAAAATCTTAGGCCGCTATAGCGGCAAAGTTGTCGTGCTTTTTGCACAGGAGACCGAGCTAGTGACCAATATATGGGCTAGACCATTTTTATTGTAGGCGCTCCCTGTTTTTAGGAATCTGCTAGAAGTTTTTGTCTAGTATTGTTTCCTGTTTTGGAACCTTCTAGAAGGTTTCTGGATCATTTTTAAATTTTCTGTGTTTTTTCTTTTTCATTTTCATTGTTTTCAACTTTAATTATGTAGGATTAGAAATCAAATAGAAAGAGGGTGAATAGAAGATTTTAAATGTTCTTCGGAAGAAGTGAATTCTCTCGAAGAAGCGTAGTGGAATAATTACTCTAAGGCAGAAATTATGCAGGGATAGACTAAGATAGTGAATAAACTAGGTAGAGCTATCGAAAAATATCTATCAGAATAGACGATACCATAAGGCTGGTCGTAATGGTAGTGTCATAGCTAGTATCATGCATGCCAACTAGGCAATTTTGATGAGGTGTCATAGCATTAAATGAAGAAAGAGAGGGTGGAGTATCATATCATGATACCGTATCATAATAAATGCTATGCCACTTTATGTCATGCATGGTAATAAATAAAGTAGTACATGATACTAATATATGATACTATGCATTAGGGAGGTAGTATCATACACTAGTATCATATGCATGATACTAGTATATGATACTCCCCATTACAACCAGCCTAACTAAGTGGAAGTACATGAAAACTATAGGAGCATGCATGCAAATAATCTTAAGTAATGCGAGAGATAATACAAAATCTAACATGGTAAGCAGTGCTGAAGTTAATGCAATTCAATGGTGAAGAACTCAACACATAGAGCAATGACACGAGAGAGGAATATCTCATATGGAGACAAATATTGGAATTAATGCAAGTAAAGATGAAATCAATGGTGCTCGATGGCGACAAGTGATTTGTTTGACCATTTCACACTTGTGCTGCCAAAGTGCTACGTCAATTTAGTTCTTCGTGATGCTCCATCACTTAACAGATTTTGGGCTCTTGGGTTTTCTATCAATGAAATCACTCAATATTCTTAGTGGATGCTGTTGGGAACGCAGTAATTTCAAAAAAATTCCTACGCACACGCAAGATCATGGTGATGCATAGCAATGAGCGGGAAGAGTATCATCTACGTAGTTGATGTAGTCGTACGTCTTCACGATCGACCGATCTAGCATCGAAGGTACGGCACCTCCGCGATCTGCACACGTTCAGCTCGGTGACGTCCTGCAAACTCATGATCCAGTAGAGCTTCGAGGGAGAGTTTCGTCAGCACGACAGCATGATGACGGTGATGATGTTGCTATCGGAACAGGGCTTCGCCTAAGCACCGCTACGATATTATCGAGGTGGATTATGGTGGAGGGGGGCACCGCACACGGCTAAAGATCAATGATCAACTTACGTGTCCATGGGGTGCCCCCCTCCCCGTATATAAAGGAGTAGATGAGGGGGAGGTCCGGCCCTCTACTATGGCGCGCCCTGGGGAGTCATACTCCCACCGGGAGTAGGATCCCCCCCCCCCTTCCATATAATAGGAGTAGGAGAGAAGGAAAGGAAAAAAGGGAAGAGAAGGAAGGAGGGGGCGCCGCCCCACCCCCTAGTCGAATTCGGACTAGGCCTTGGGGGGCGCAGCCTTCCCTAGGCAGCCCCTCTCTCTTTCCCCTAAAGCCCAATAAGGCCCATATACTCCCCAGCGAATTCGCGTAACTCTCCGGTACTCCGATAAATACCCGAACCACTCAGAACCTTTCCGATATCCGAATATAGCCTTCCAATATATTGATCTTTATGTCTCGAACATTTCGAGACTCCTCGTCATGTCCCTGATCTCATCCGGGACTCCGAACAACCTTCGGTACATCAAAACACATAAACTCATAATACCAATCGTCACTGAACGTTAAGCGTGCGGACCCTACGGGTTCGAGAACTATGTAGACATGACCGAGACACATCTCCGGTCAATAACCAATAGCGGAACCTGGATGCTCATATTGGATCCTACACATTCTATGAAGATCTTTATCGGTCAAACCGCATAACAACATACGTTGTTCCCTTTGTCATCGGTACGTTACTTGCCCGAGATTCGATCGTCGGTATCCTCATACCTAGTTCAATCTTGTTACCGTCAAGTCTCTTTACTCGTTCTGTAATGCATCATCCCGCAACTAACTCATTAGTCACAATGCTTGCAAGGCTTAGAGTGATGTGCATTAGCGAGAGGGCCCACAGATACCTCTTCGATACACCTGTAGAGCATATTTATAATCAACCAGTTACGTTGTGACGTTTGATAGCACACAAGGTGTTCCTCCGGTATTCGGGAGTTGCATAATCTCATAGTCAGAGGTGTTGGGGAACGTAGTAATTTCAAAAAAGTTCCTACGCACATGCAAGATCATGGTGATGCACAACAACGAGAGGGGAGAGTATCATCTACGTACCCTCGTAGACCGTAAGCGGAAGCGTTATGAGAACACGGTTGATGTAGTCGTACGTCTTCATGATCCGACCAATCCAAGTACCGAACGCACGGCACCTCCGAGTTCAGCACATGTTCAGCTCGATGACGTCCCACAAACTCTGATCCAGCAGAGCTACACGGGAGAGTTTCGTCAGCACGATGGCGTGATAACGGTGATGATGTTGCTACCGACGCAGGGCTTCGCCTAAGCACTGCTACAATATGATCGAGGTGGATTATGGTGGAGGGCACCACACACGGCTTGCACAATCAACTTGTGTGTCCATGGGGTGCCCCCCTTCCCCGTATATAAAGGAGTGGAGGAGGGGGAGGGCCGGCCCTCTACTATGGCGCGTCCCAGGGAGTCCTACTCCCACCGGGACTAGGATTCCCCCCCCCTTCCATGTAGTAGGAGTAGGAGAGAAGGAAAGGGAAAAGAGAAGAGAAGGAAGGAGGGGGTGCCACCCCTCCCCCTATTCCAATTCGGACTAAGCCTTGGGGGGCGTGCAGCCTCCCCTCTCTCTTTCCCCTAAAGCCCAATAAGGCTCGTATACTCCCCGGCGAATTCCCGTAACTCTCTGGTACTCCAAAAAATACCCGAATCACTCCGAATATAGTCGTCCAATATATCGATCTTTATGTCTCGACCATTTAGAGACTCCTCGTCATGTCCCCGATCTCATCCGGGACTCTAAACTACCTTCGGTACATCAAAACATATAAACTCATATTATCGATCGTCACCGAACTTTAAGCGTGCGGACCCTACGGGTTCGAGAACTATGTAGACATGACCGAGACTCGTCTCCGGTCAATAACCAATAGCGGGACCTGGATGCTCATATTGGCTCCTACATATTCTACGAAGATCTTTATCGGTCAAACCGCATAACATCATACGTTGTTCCCTTTGTCATCGGTATGTTACTTGCCCTAGATTCGATCGTCGGTATCTCAATACCTAGTTCAATATCGTTACCGGCAAGTCTCTTTACTTGTTTCGTAATGCATCATCCCGTAACTAACTCATTAGTCACATTGCTTGCAAGGCTTATAGTGATGTGCATTACCGAGAGGGCCCAGAGATACCTCTCCGACAATCAGAGTGAAAAATCCTAATCTTGATCTATGCCAACTCAATAAGTACCATCGGAGACACCTGTAGAGCACCTTTATAATCACCCGGTTACGTTGTGACGTTTGGTAGCACACAAAGTGTTCCTCTGGTATTCGGGAGTTGCATAATATCATAGTCATAGGAACATGTATAAGTCATCAAGAAAGCAATAGCAAGAAACTAAATGATCATCGTGCTAAGCTAACGGATGGGTCAAGTCAATCACATCATTCTCTAATGATGTGATCCCGTTAATCAAATGACGACTCGTGTATATGGCTAGGAAACTTAACCATCTTTGATTCAATGAGCTAGTCAAGTAGAGGCATACTAGTGACACTCTATTTGTCTATGTATTCACACATGTACTAAGTTTCTGGTTAATACAATTCTAGCATGAATAATAAACATTTATCATGATATAATTAAATATAAATAACAACTTTATTATTGCCTCTAGGGCATATTTCCTTTAGTCTCCCACTTGCACTAGACTCAATAATCTAGTTCACATCGTCATGTGATTTAACACCAATAGTTCACATCTTTATGTGATTAGTTCACATCTCCATGTGACTAACACCCAAAGGGTTTACTAGAGTCGATAATCTAGTTCACATCGCTATGTGATTAACACCCAAAGAGTGATCATGTTTTGCTTGTAAGAGAAATTTAGTCAACGGGTCTGCCACATTCAGAGCCGTATGTATTTTACAAATTTTCTATGTCTACAATGCTTTGCACGGAGCTACTCTAGCTAATTGCTCCCACTTTCAATATGTATCTAGATCGAGACCTAGAGTCATCCAGATCTGTGTCAAAGCTTGCGTCGACGTAACTCTTTATGATGAACTCTTTGTCACCTCCATAACCGAGAAACATTTCCTCATTCCACTAAGGATATTTTTGACCGCTGTCCAGTGATCCACTCCTAGATCACTATTGTACCCTCTTGCCAAACTTATGGTGAGGTACACAATAGGTCTAGTACACAGCATGGCATACTTTATAGAACCTATGACTGAGGCATAGGGAATGACTTTTCATTCTCTTTCTATTTTCTGTCGTGGTCAGGTTTTGAGTCTTTACTGAACTTCACACCTTGCAACACAGGCAAGAACTCCTTCTTTGACTGTTCCATTTTGAACTACTTCAAAATCTTGTCAAGGTATGTACTCATTGAAAATATATCAAGCGTGTTGATCTATATCTATAGATCTTGATGCTCAATATGTAAGTAGCTTCATCGAGGTCTTTCTTTGAAAAACTCCTTTCAAACACTCCTTTATGCTTTCCAGAAAATTCTACATTATTTCCGATCAACAATATGTCATTCACATATACTTATCAGAAATGTTGTAGTGCTCCCACTCACTTTCTTGTAAATACAGGCTTCACCGCAAGTCTGTATAAAACCATATGCTTTGATCACTTTATCAAAGCATATATTCCAACTCCAAGATGCTTGCACCAGTCCATCGATGGATCGTTGGAGCTTGCTCACTTTTTTAGCACCTTTAGGAACGACAAAACCTTCTGGTTGCATCATATATAACTCTTCTTTAAGAAATCCATTAAGGAATATAGTTTTGACATCCATTTGCTAGATTTCATAAATGCGGCAACTGCTAACATGATTCGGACAAACTTTTAAGCATCGAAACGAGTGATAAAATCTCATTGTAGTCAACACCTTGAACTTGTCGAAAACGTTTCGCGACAATTCAAGCTTTTGTAGATAGTAACACTACTATCAGCGTCCGTCTTCCTCTTGAAGATCCATTTATTCTTAATGACTCACCGATCATCGAGAAAGTCAATCAAAGTCCATACTTTGTTCTCATACATGGATCTCATCTCAGATTTCATGGTCTCAAGCCATTTTGCGGAATCTGGGCTCATCATCGCTTCCTCATAGTTCGTAGGTTCATCATGGTCTAGTAACATGACTTCCAAAAAGGATTACCGTACCATTCTGGTGCGGACCATAGTCTGGTTGTCCTACGAGGTTTGGTAGCAACTTGATATGAAGTTTCATGATCATCATCATTAGCTTCCTCACTAAATGGTGTAGGAATCACTAGAACTGATTTCTGTGATGAACTACTTTCCGATTCGGGAGAAGGTACAATTACCTTATCGAGTTCTACATTCCTCCCACTCACTTCTTTCGAGAGAAACTTCTTCTCTAGAAAGGATCCATTCTTAGCAACAAATATCTTGCCTTCGGATATGTGATTGAAGGTGTACCCAACAGTTTCCTTTGGGTATCCTATGAAGACACATTTCTCCGATTTGGGTTCGAGCTTATCAGGTTGAAACTTTTCACATAAGCATCATCGCTCCAAACTTTAAGGAACGACAGATTAGGTTTCTTGCTAAACTACAGTTCATATGGCATCGTCTCAATGGATTTAGATGGTGCCCTTTTAACGTGAATGCAGCTGTCTCTAATGCATAACCCCAAAATGATACTGGTAAATCGGTAAGAGACATCATCGATTGCACCATATCTAATAAAGTACGGTTATGACGTTTGGACACACCATTACGCTGTGGTGTTCCAGGTGGCGTGAGTTGCGAAACTATTCCACATTGTTTCAAATGAAGACCAAACTCGTAACTCAAATATTCTCCTCCACGATTAGATCGTAGAAACTTTATTTTCTTGTTACGATGATTTTCCACTTCACTCTGAAATTCTTTGAACTTTTCAAATGTTTCAGAGACAAATCCTAATCTTGATCTATGCCAACTCAACAAGTACCATCGGAGACACCTGTAGAGCACCTTTGTAATCTCCCAGTTACGTTGTGAATTTTGGTAGCACACAAAGTGTTCCTCCTGTATTCGGAAGTTGCATAATCTCATAGTCATAGTAACATGTATAAGTCATGAAGAAAGCAATAGCAATAAACTAAACGATCATCGTGCTAAGCTAACGGATGGGTCAAATTAATCACATCAATCTCTAATGATGTGATCCCGTTAATCAAATGACAATTCATGTATATGGCTAGGAAACTTAACCATCTTTGATTCAACGAGCTAGTCAAGTAGAGGCATACTAGTGACACTCTGTTTGTCTATGTATTCACACATGTACTAAGTTTCCGGTTAATACAATTCTAGCATGAATAATAAACATTTATCATGATATAAGGAAATATAAATAACAACTTTATTATTGCCTCTAGGGCATATTTCCTTCAAGAGGAACATGTATAAGTCAGGAAGAAAGCAGTAGCAATAAAACTGGACGATCATTATGCTAAGCTAACGGATGGGTCTTGTCCATCACATCATTCTCTAATGATGTGATCCCGTTCATCAAATGACAACACATGTCCATGGCTAGGAAACTTAACCATCTTTGATTAACGAGTTAGTCAAGTAGAGGCATACTAGGGACACTCTGTTTGTCTATGTATTCACACATGTACTAAGTTTCCGGTTAATACAATTCTAGCATGAATAATAAACATTTATCATGATATAAGGAAATATAAATAATAACTTTATTATTGCCTCTAGGGCATATTTCCTTCAGTCTCCCACTTGCACTAGAGTCAATAATCTAGTTCACATCGTCATGTTATTTAACACCAATAGTTCGCATCTTTATGTGATTAGTACACACCTCCATGTGACTAACACCTAAAGGGATTACTAGAGTCAATAATCTAGTTCACATCGCTATGTGATTAACACCCAAAGAATGATCATGTTTTGCTTGTGAGAGAAATTTAGTCAACGGGTCTGCCACATTCAGAGCCGTATGTATTTTGCAAATTTTCTATGTCTACAATGCTTTGCACGGAGCTACTCTAGCTAATTGCTCCCACTTTTAATATGTATCTAGATCGAGACTTAGAGTCATCCAGATCGGTGTCAAAGCTTGCATCGACGTAACTCTTTACGACGAACTCTTTTTCACCTCCATAACCGAGAAATATTTCCTTATTCCACTAAGGATATTTTTGACCGCTGTCCAGTGATCCACTCCTGGATCACTATTGTGTCCTTTTGCCAAACTTATGGTGAGGTATACAATAGGTCTGGTACAAGCATAACATACTTTATAGAACCTATGACTGAGGCATAGGGAATGACTTTTCATTCTCTTTCTATTTTCTGCCGTGGTCGGGTTTTGAGTCTTTACTCAACTTCACACCTTGCAACACAGGCAAGAACTCCTTCTTTGACTGTTCCATTTTGAACTACTTCAAAATCTTGTCAAGGTATGTACTCATTGAAAATATATCAAGCATCTTGATCTATCTCTATAGATCTTGATGCTCAATATGTAAGTAGCTTCACCAAGGTCTTTCTTTGAAAAACTCCTTTCAAACACTCCTTTATGCTTTCCAGAAATTTCTATATTATCTCTGATCAACAATATGCCATTCACATATATTTATCAGAAATGTTGTAGTGCTCCCACTCACTTTCTTGTAAATACAGGCTTCACCGCAAGTCTGTATAAAACTATATGCTTTGATCATACTATCTAAGCGTATATTCCAACTCCGAGATGCTTGTACCAGTCCATAGATGGATCGCTGGAGCTTGCACAATTTGTTAGTACCTTTAGGATTGACAAAACCTTCTGGTTGTATCATATACAACTCTTCTTTAAGAAAATCATCAAGGAATATATTTTTGACATCCATTTGCCAGATTTCATAAAATGTGGCAATTGCTAACATGATTCGGACAGACTTAAGCATCGCTACGAGTGAGAAAATCTCATCGTAGTCAACACCTTGCACTTGTCAAAAACCCTTTTGTGACAATTCGAGCTTTGTAGATAGTAAGACTAATATCAGCGTCTGTCTTCCTCTTGAAAATCCGTTTATTCTCAATGGCTTGCCGATCAACAGGCAAGTCAACCAAAGTCTACACTTTGTTCTCATACCTGGATCCTATCTCAGATTTCATGGCCTCAAGCCATTTCGCGAAATCTGGGCTCATCATCGCTTCCTCATAGTTCGTAGGTTCGTCATGGTCAAGTAACATGACCTCCAGAACAAGATTACCGTACCACTCTGGTGCGGATCTCACTCTGGTTGACCTACGAGGTTCGGTAGTAACTTGATCTGAAGTTACATGATCATCATCATTATATTCCTCACTAATTGGTGTATGAGTCACAGGAACATATTTCTGTGATGAACTACTTTCCAATAAGGGAGTAGGTACAGTTACCTCATCAAGTACTACTTTCCTCCCACTCACTTCTTTCAAGAGAAACTCCTTCTCTAGAAAGGATCCATTCTTAGCAACAAAGATATTGGCTTTGGATTTGTGATAGAAGGTGTACCCAACATTTTCTTTTGGGTATCCTATGAAGACGCACTTCTCTGATTTGGGTTCGTGCTTATAAGGTTGAAACTTTTCACATAAGCATTGCAACCCCAAACTTTAAGAAATGACAACTTATGTTTCTTGCCAAACCATAGTTCATACGGTGTCATCTCAACGGATTTAGATGGTGCCCTATTTAACGTGAATGCAGCTGTCTCTAATGCATAACCCCAAAACGATAGCGGTAAATCAGTAAGAGACATCATAGATCTCACCATATCTAGTAAAGTGAGATTACGACGTTCGGACGCACCATTATGCTGTGGTGTTCCAGGTGGCATGAGTTTGTGAAACTATTCCACATTGTTTTAAGGGACATTTACATCTATGCCCCTAACTGGATCCCACTACTCAGATTTGCCCCTAATTTCGAAGGGTGCTCAAATTTGCCCCTCTACCGTCAATTCCACTTATAGAAATGCCCCTCCATGCCGTTTCCGTCCGGTCAAGACTGTTTGACCGCTAACTTGCCATTAGTTTGACATATTTGCCCCTCCATCCAATCTTATCTGTTCGACCCGCAAATCTTATCTCTTTCATTCTCTCGCTCGACCCACACGCTCTCTCTTCTCTCTTCCCCCAAATCGCAGCGTGACCCTAACCCTAACCCTAGCGCCTTCGATCTCTGGCCAGCACAGCTCCAGATCAATGCCGGCTGCGGGGGAGATTCCATTGGTCTGACTCCTTATGCTGATGTGTTGCAGATGGAGGGAGACGGTGCTCGCGGTGGTGGCGGCCAACAAGGGAGCGGGAGCACAACGCCAGCGATGGATGCAGCGCTTGGGTAAATTCTTTCTTTCAGGTCTGAAGCATGTTCTTTGTTCTATTTAGTTATTGGACTTGGATTTGTTGGTTGTTGCATTCGTAGTGCTCATTTGGTGTGTCTATCCCTGTTTTCCATGATTATCCGTAGGTCGGGACATATTTGTCTGGATTATAGGATGCAAACAACACTACTAGTTCCTGCTGGTACAAAAGCAGTGGAAACAGGGTTCTCATTTCCTTTGGTTGTGGAGAGCATAGTGAAGTTTGAACAATTTAGATCTCAGATTTTTTCTAAATACCCCTGGGGAGTGCATGATGCGGTAGAATTCAGGTACTGGGACATTGATAGTGCTGTTTGGGTCCCAGTCCAATGTGATGATGAGCTAGGAAAAATGTTTACAACACATGCTTGGGTCCCAGTCAAATTAGAGATCAATGTTATACAGAGAAAAAGAGGACAGAAACAGAACTGTTAATCATCTACTAGTTCTAGAGGCAGGAACAGTCAATCCAAGGGGAGAAAAAGAACTGTTAACAGTTCACAGCCTGAGTCTAGTAAGAGCAGAGTTGCTGATGCAGGAGAGAGCTCTATGCAGGTACCAGGAACACCAACAGTGCAAGTTCCTAAACATGCAGGTCCTACTAGTAGCATAGATTCTGGTGATCCAAATATTGAAGAGGGACTTCCTGATGATTGGCCTACAGATGATGAGGATGAAAGGCTTTTCCCACAGTTTGTTACAAGGCAGAGGCCCAAAAAGAAAGATGAGGAGGGGGAAGAAGAAGATTATATTCCACCACCAGAAGGAATGTTTGATGAGCCAGGTGAAGATGAGTTGGAGGAGGACATGGACATGGGATACAGTGAGGATTCAGATGATGCAAGGCCAGATGTGCAGTACAACAGAGATGATCCTTCTCTAAAAGAAGGAACTATATTTTCCAGTGTTGTAGACTGTAGGAATGCACTAGCCACTTTCTCAATAAAGACTCAAAGTGAAATTGTGATAGACAAAAGTGATCCTACCAGGTTGAGTATTCATTGTGCTTATAAGAGGTGTAGGTGGAGGATGCATGCCTCTTTAATGAGGAATAGCACACTATTTCAGGTATTAACTTAAGTTAGTAACACTGGATGCATGCATAGTTACATGGAAATTTTATTTCACTTGTCTATTGCACCACATATGTCCTAACATGTATTTCAACTTTCATAATTGCAGGTCAAAGTGAACAAGACTGCTCATACTTGTCCAAGTGTCAACAGAAGGAAAAGACTGAAGTCAGCTAAGAGCGGATGGGTTGGTGATGCTGTGAAGAACTGGGTTTTAGAGGATTCTGAGATTAGAGTTAGACAGTTGCAAAAGAACCTGAAGAAGAAGTATGGCCTGGAGGTGCCATACATGAGAGTGTTCTATGGGAAACAAATGGCACTTGACAACATCTATGGTAAGTGGACTGACTCATTTCAACTGTTGTATACTTTCAAGGCAGAAGTTGTGAAAGCATCTCCTGGCAGTGTTGTAAACATTGATAAGCACACTGTAGAGTACAAAATAAATGGAAAAAGTAGACAAAAAGAGTGCTTTAGGAGAGTGTTTGTTTCTTTCAAATCATGCTGGCAAGGATTTGTGGATGGATGTAGGCCTTATCTTGCAGTAGATGGCACAGCTTTAAATGGCAGATATAGAGGGCAACTTGTCAGTGCATGTGCAGTGGATGCTTGCAACTGGATCTTCCCAGTAGCATTAGGATTTTTTTAAGTCTGAAAATATAGAAAGTTGGACCTGGTTTTTTCAGAATTTAAAAAACCTAATAGGGCATCCACCAGGTCTTGTTATCCACAGTGATGCATGCAAAGGACTAGAAACTGTTGTAGAAGATGTATTCACAGGAGTGGAGCACAGAGAATGCATGAGGCATTTGGCAGCCAATTTTTCCAAAAAATTTAGAGGTAAATTTTTTGATGAAAATTTATGGCCTTGTTCATTGACATATAGTATGAAAAAAGACAACTACCATCTTAGACAGTTGTACAGCAAGCCTGGTGTGAAAGAGTACTTAGAGGAGCATCACACCAAGCTATGGGCCAGGGCCCTCTTCAATGAAATTTGCAAAGTTGATTATGTGAACAACAATCTAGCTGAGTCATTCAATTCCAAAATTAGGAAGTGGAAGGGAGTACACATTGTGGACTTGCTTGACAAAATAAGGCAGTTCATAATGGAGAAGTTTGACTTGAGACAGCAGATTGCAGCTAGCACATACATTGGGCACATTATAATCCCCAAAATCATGATAATGCTTCATACTAAATCTAAGGATCTTGATATGACCATAGTTAAAAGAAGCACCTTTGAGGCAGAAATTACTGCAATTGACAAGGAAAAAAGAGAGTGGAGATATCCTGTTAACTTGGAAACAAGGAGTTGTAGTTGTAGAAAGTGGCAAATAACAGGGCAACCATGCATACATGCTCTATACTTTGTCACTTCAATGAGAGGTTCAGTCAGTGAGATTGATCAGTATGTGCATGAGTATTTCTCTGTGGCAAAATTCAATGCAACTTATGCTGATAATTTGCCACTCTTGGAGGGCAAGCAACAGTGGGATGTGGTAAATCCAAGATTTAAATTGTGTGCTTCAGTGCAAAATAGGCCCCCTGGCAGACCTAGGAAAACAAGGATTAGAGCAAAATCAGAGGGAAAAGGTCTTGGAGGAAGAAAGAAAAAGTGTAAAAGGTGTGGTGAGCTTTGACACCGTGCCAGCCACTGCAAAGAGTCCATTGACCCTGCATTTGGAGAAGAAGAACACTGGGGTGCTGATAATGCAACTGATGAACCTCTAGGTACAGATGATGTACAGGAAGCTACAATTGATGAAGCTATAGATGTTGAAACTGCAACAGATGTTGATAATGAAAGAGATGTTGCATATGCAACAGAAGCTGAGCACTTAGTACAAGATGGAGATGCACCAACTCCTGTGGAAGATAATACAGCTGCTGCTACAGATGTTGCTGCAGCAGATCCAACAATTGAGCCTGTGCCCTGCCAGGATGCAACAACAGTTGGTAGTGCAGTGAGGTATTTTTTATTGCTTCAGTCATTCTTTGCTACATTTTTTGAGTGCCATATATAACTGACTTCTTTCATTCATTTATAACTTTGCAGCCCAAGAAAAAACTACAAAAGACCAACTGATAGAGGACAATCACCACTAAAGAAGAAGATGAAAACTGCAGAAGAAGAGGAGACTGTAGGTTCTGTCACTGGAAGCAACAATCTGAGAAGGTCTTCTACTCTAGTTCTGCCCAAGAAAGTGAGCACCATGATGAGCTCTAGGCTCTCTTCAAACCCAGCTTGCAACACCAGGAGCAAGAAGAAGTAGTTGTGAAGTGTTTGTTGGATTTGTGAACTGTTTGTTGGATTTGTGAACTATTAGCTTGTCTTTTTCAATTCAAAACTATATGGTGATGTACCAGATTTGTGGCAGTATGCTCTTGGCTTTTGTGAACTCTTGGCAACTAATGTTGGCAACTAATGTGCTCCCAATGTTGTTTGCTATATCATGTGTCATGTGTTATCTGCTATATCATGTGTCATGTGTCATGTGCTATGTGCTATGTGCTATCTCTTTAACTGTGAAGTTTGTTCATGGGAGCACATTGGAGCAAACTGGATGAAAATAGATAGAACATTTTCCTAATGATACATGTCACATTACATTACCAGTACAACTTTGGTCCAAACACTTGACAGCTACTTGAGATAGTTCACAACTCACAACACTGCCTTACATTACACACAATCATCCAGCTAGTATGGATTCTTAAACAATGTTGCAAAAATGCTAATGCAAAGAACTATGAGAAATCCCCATGTTTGCATAAGCTCATTTCTCTTCTTCATCTTCAACTTCAGTTTCTTGTTCTTCTCTGTTAGATACATCACCCTTCGCTCCAAATAATGAGCTTTTAGCCAGCTTTTCTCTAATCCTGCATGAAGTTCCTCAAATGCACGAGCAACATGATCTGTCGGAGGTGGGTCAATCCAAACAACCCAGTCACATTCATCAGGGAGCTGCAAAATAATAACTTGGATCAAAAAAAGAATGATTTGCAACTAATCAAAGCCCAATGACAAGCAAAAGAGAAATTACATCAAGAGGGCACCCCAGGAACCTTCTTCCCGTGCTTGCTCCTCCCCAGGCGACGCGTCGAGCAGGAATAAGCCCGTGCCCGGGCAGCGCCTCGTTGTGTGCATCTCGGGCCCATCGAATGTCAGATCTGGGATGTAGAACTCAGATTCAAACTGAACAATCCCAACACCATCCACCTAAATGGAAAAAATCCCCAAATTGATGAACCCTAAACCCCAAAAAATACCCAAATCGAGTCAGAACAGTTACCTCGCCATGAACTGAGGAGCTCGACGAAGACATGCCCGATGTGCACATCAACAGCCTAGTGTTGTCGCCCTCTAGATCCACGACCTACAGCCGCCTCCAGCCGCCAGCCGCCGTCCAAATCGCCCCTGCCGTCGTCGAGAGGTTGAAGAAAGAGAATGAGAGACAGGCAGCATCAAACAGGTAAGTTTGGGCCCACTTGTAAGGACGGAGGGGCAAATATGTCAAACTGACGGCAAGTTAGCGGTCAAACAGCCTTGACCGGACGGAAACGACACGGAGGGGCATTTCTATAAGTGGAATTGACGGCAGAGGGGCAAATTTGAGCACCCTTCGAAATTAGGGGCAAATCCGAGTAGTGGGATCCAGTTAGGGGCAGAAATGTAAATGGCCCTTGTTTTAATTGAAGACCAAACTCGTAACTCAAATATTCGTCTCTGCGGTCAGATCGTAGAAACTTTATTTTCTTGGTACAATGATTTTCCACTTCACTCTGAAATTCTTTAAACTTTTCAAATGTTTCAAACTTATATTTCAACAAGTAGATACCCATATCTGCTCAAATCATCTGTGAAGGTCAGAAAATAACGATACCCGCCGTGAGCCTCAACACTCAATGGACCGCATACATCAGTATGTATTATTTCCAATAAGTCAGTTGCTCGCTTCATTGTTCCGGAGAACGGAGTCTTAGTCATCTTGCCCATGAGGCATGGTTCGCAAGCATCAAGTGATTCCAAAATTCCATCAGCATGAAGTTTCTTTATGCGCTTTACACCAATATGACCTAAACGACAGTGCCACAAATAGGTTGCACTATCATTATTAACTTTGCATCTTTTGGCTTCAATATTATGAATACTAGATAATAGCCGGCGCGTTGCTGCGGGAATTTTTTAAGGATATAAAACATACATGAGTAGATCCATCCAAACAATTATGTTTCCAAGTGTAACAGATAATATAGTGTATATTATCATAAAAAAGATAATATCATGCACTTTTCCAAAGGTAATATAATCGTATCTACTGTCGAGGGACACAAATTTTACGTTACAGATAACAATACTATCAACTCAGCATGTACATTATGATTTCTCACATGGATTTGCATGAATTGTACCTGTGCACCGATCATTAATTAAGGTAAATTGTGCCAAAAAGCGCATCACTGTACATGAACTTTCATATTTTTTAAGGATGATAAAAGAATGACACTCTTTGGAGCATTACATAAACTGACAAAAAAGAATGAACATAATCCGCAAAATGTAAAACATAGGTAGCAAACTTTGTGTTCAGTTTCTGTAAGGAAGGGAAGTTGCTACTTGCATGGTTAAAAAACACAGTAAATGATATTGTTTGTGAATAGACTATAAATAATTTATTTTTGGGGCATTCAAAGACATATTTATACAGTGAACAAAGGGGCAAATTGTCTGTTACAACTTAAAAATAACAATGGTTACCAATTCAGCAAGTAATCAGTTGAACTTACCTTCTCTTCTCTGTTACATACCTCCAAATTTCTGCAATACGAAACCAAGAAAATGACCCCCTGATATATACAGGGTCTTGATTTCAGACAGAGATAGACAGAAGGTCAGCCCAATAATAAATCAAATGAATGGCGGGACAACGATGAAAAGGTAAGCACGCATGCCTTTTTTCTGAGCTGCACACATGCCATCTAGATTGACAAATGGAGAAAACAATACGCAAGAGCACTCTACAAGATGGAATTTACTTGCATGCAAGCACGTAGATCCAAAGGCTTACCAAGAGTATGCAAATGCTACCATCAATGGAGGCGATGGGAGAACCTGCTCGTCGCTCGGCTCCGATGTCAAACGCTCCTGGCTTTGAATTTGCTCATCCGATCTCGGCCACGCACAGCTCGCCTCTTGGTCGTCCAGATCATCGCCTTTTTCTCCTCCCACCGTTTCCACAGAAACGGCAGCTCTCCGCCTCAACATCGCTTGGCGGCATGGGCGACGGCAGCGCGGCGCGGATGTTCCTGTTGCAATTTGCAGCTCGTCCCGCACTGCTGCCACGTCCTCTTCCTCTGTGACAGTATGCTGCTGTTCCTAGTGCATCTCCTGAGCGTACCAAATAAAGCAGAAGGGGAAGTCGACTCGTTAGTACAAACTATGAATGGGCGAAGGGGAAAAACAACAGGCGCTGAGATACATGACTTCTGGACGCTGAGATACATGACTTCTGGATTGCGGAGGCAATATTCTCGTACGCTGCAATTTACTTATATATGGAAGATTATTGGGAGGGGAAGAGTGCCTTCTCATGTGGTACCTACCAGATTAAAGTAGTAATGGGTTGTGTCTTTGATAAAATCCATAACTGAAGGCTAAGGCCTTTTTTGGTTCATAAGATAGGATTATCATAAAAATAAGAATCTTGTAGGAAATGAGATGACATGTATCTCAAATCCTATGAGTAGGAATAGGAAACAAGATGTCATTTGGTTGACACCAAAGAAATTTTTCCATTGAGTCTAGGCTCTTTTTTATTTTCCTATGAAATGTGGAGGATAGGAACCAATCCTATGTAGGAATAGGAATCCATTCTATGAACCAAAGGGCTCTAAAGGAAAAATCCTATAAGAATCCTATTCTCTAGAATTTATATGAAATTCCTCTAAACCAAAGGAGGCCTAAGTGGGGAGAGGAATAGTTGATGGATGTGTGGTCAACTGCTGCACGGGATCCACTGGGAAGAGGAGGGGCTCCACCGATGGTTTATACAGCTGGAGGGAGGGCCGGCGGCCGTATGGGATGCGGGTGAGGAAAAACATGCCTTTTTCCACCGCCGTGGCCATAGGGGAATAAGATTGATTGGCTGCTTTTGAAAACTGAATAGTGACGTAGCACAATGATGGTGTGGACAGTGTGCATGATGAGAGAATAGGGAGTAGTTGGGAGCAACTTCTTAAGAATGGTAGATGTGTATCGCTACGATCGAGATTCAATAAACCATTCACTTTGGGTGTATGACCACAAAATGTTTTATTCATGTAAACAGAATAACAATTATTCTTTGACTTAAATGAATAACCGTATTCTAATAAATATGATCCAATCATATTATGCTCAACGCAAACACCAAATAATATTTATTTTATATTCAACACTAATCCCGAAGGTAAAGGGAGTGTGCGATGGTGATCTTATCAACCTTAAAATCATTTCCAACACACACCATCACCTCGTCCTCAACTAGTCTTTGTTTATTTTGCAACTCCCGTTTCGAGTTACTACTCTTAGCAACTGAACTAGTATCAAATACCGAGGGGTTTGCTCTAAACACTAGTAAAGTACACATTAATAACATGTATATGAAATATACTTTTCACTACAAGAAATATGTTAACTTATGACCTTCTGTCAGTGATCCTCGAAGAATTTGTCATAAATTTATGACCATTTTAGACCAATTGGTCAAAAGCTGTTCAGGGGGCTCCAAACCCTAAACCATTGCGACCATTTTGGTCAGAAATGTCGTAATTTCCTTACACGAAATGGTCACAAAGCAAACAGTGCTATCCGCTGCCTTATTTCTAGTTGTTAATGACCAATATAGATGGTCATAGCCTTGTAGATTATGGTGGGTTGTGATGACTAGGCGCCATCTCATCAGTTTTGCCTATGTGTCATGTCCATGTGGCAGTTTTTACCCTAGGTTGTGAAGCAACCTATATTTCTATCATTCCCAAAATTCCCAAAAAAATCTCATAAATTCTTTGGGGCATATCTTCATCAAATATGTAAAAATCCTTCCTTGCCTAGTTCAAAACTAATTCAACAATATTCATTTTTCTATTTTGTTCACAACAACACTTTATGAAGGAAGTGCTATTTATATATTCTTGATTGCCCTTGGAATTTTTGGGCACTCTTTCCTGTCCAAATTATCACCGCATGACAAAATTCAGCTCCATTTGCCTAGCAAATCTTCCTCAGCAAATTTCCAAAGTTTTTGTCCACCTAGAAGCATTGTGAAGGAAGTACCTTTTTTATATCTCTAAATGACATGAAATTTATACAGTTCCTTCATATGCCCAAATTATCAACCTCCAAATTGCACCTCAGTCAAATCATCTATGTGAGCCCGGGTTCAATTTATATTTTATGGCCAAATTGGCACGTTGCAAAGCAAGTGTTATATAAACCCCTCCTATTACCCTCAAACTTTTCGGGCACTCTTCCATACCCAAATCATTGCCACATGATAATATTCAGCTCAATTTTCCTAGTAAATCTTTCTCGGGAAATTTCCAAAGTTCCTACCTCGAGAGAAGCTTTGTGAAGTATGTACTAGCTAGCCTTACCCAAATGATCTTAAAATTTACCAGCGCATGACCATACCTAAGTAACTTACCTACACCAATTTTGAGCTCATTTCATTCATCCAATCTCTCTCACTAGTTTTCTCAAGTTTCTGTCCATAGAAGAGCATTGTGAAGGAAGTACTACTTTGGCATGTCCAAATGGTATCAATTTTCTACAATGCTTTCCTATGCCCAAATAACCATCCTCCACAAAATTTCAGCTCACTCCATTCATTATTTTGAGCCCAGCTTCAACATTCATATTTTTGTCCAGCGTGGTACTTTGCAAAGCAAGTACCACCTAGGATCCTTCTTTTGAGCTAAAAATTTGTGAAGACATTCTCCTTAGTAGATGATCATCCTCAACCAAAACTCACGCCCATTGGCCATGTGCATTTCCCGTGCCGCTAATCAAACACTTGACTGGTAATTCATGTTTGAGCATCGATCGGTCTCCTCGTGAGAATCTTATGTTGTAATTTTCTTCCTAGCACCAACCTGGGTAGTGCCCAACCCACTAGATATGCCTAGGCTGCCCAGAACACATGGCAACATTACGGTCACGCGGTGACCACGCAACGGGCATGCGAGTTTACACGCTCTAGAGTTGGGGCCCTCGGCCACCGCCCAAACCTCGACGTATCGCCACCAAACCATGCATTTATGATTAAATAGGTCCTTATGTAACTAGAAATGATTTTTGTAAAAAATAAATAGCAAACTATGAGGCAGTTGCAGTTCAAATTTGACCCGCTTTTTACTTAATCGGCGAGAATTTGTCTTTTTCACGAGAGGTAGATCAATGCTTTTGACACCCAACCATTTGATCAATTGTGCATTAAATATGGCCTAGTATTTTAGAAAAATGATTCGGTACAATTTTGCAACAATTATTTGGGAGGTCCTTCACAAAAAAAACCTCCTTTTGGGCACTTGAAAAATGGAAAATGGTTTTTTCGTCCAAAGAAAATGAAAATTTCCTTATGCAACATTGTTTGCCATTCCAATATGCACCTTTGTGCACAATATGAGACCATTTGAACAAACTATGCCATGAATGTGGCCATAAGATTGACCATTTGGGTTGAAAGCCATGAGTCTTCACACATGATAGCTCATTTCTGAGAACACTTTTTAAAAAGAATTGCCGTATTATAAGTTTATTTATTTTCCTGGTAACTTGGTCACATATTATGACACAATGCGAATGTTTTCCAATTTTTTGATTTTTTTGAATTTTTTATGCCCGTTTCAAAATGCGGTCAAAACGGCGGGAATGACCGTTCCTAGCTAGTGGTTGAATCTTGGATTTTTTTGGTGTTTCTCTGATTAAATAGATACTTATGTACCTAGAAATGATTTTTTGAAAAAATAAAGAGCAAACTACAAGACAACTACAGTTCAAATTTGACCCGCCTCCAGCTGAATCGGCGGAAATTTGTCTTTTTCATGAGAGGTGGATCAAAACTTTTTACACCCAACTATTTGGTCATTTGTGCATTAAATATGGCCTAGTATTTTAGAAAAATTATTTGGTCCAATTTTGCAACAATCATTTGGGAGGTCCTTCACAAAAAAAAACCTCCTTTTGGGCACTCGGAAAATGATTAAAAATTGCTAGAAAGATAAAAAAATGCATGCAAATTGGCGATCATCCAAAAAATGTGGTCTAACTTGAGAGAAAAATTTAGTTGTGCAGTTTTGCAAAATATTTTTGATAGCTACTTCACAAAACACCCATAGTTTTAGTACTTAGAAACTATTTTAAACCATAAATTTTCTGAGCCAATCAGGGCTCATCCCACGGATCACCCCCCTTAGCTGATTTGAACCGTCCGTTCTAGCCGATCTGAACCGTCCACCTCTCAGCAGCCTAATCCAAACCCTAGCAGCCTCTCTCCCCCCCTCTCCGCCGCCTCTCTCTTTCCCCTTCTCCCCTATCCAGATCCAACCCAAGCGCCCCGTCCTCCGCCGCCGCCCCGTCCCCTGCCGCAGCCACGACGTCAGATCCCTCCGCCCACTCGCATCACCCACCTTCGGATCCCTCTGCCCGCCCGCGCCCTTGCTCCCTCTACGCCTGTGGGGCCGCGCCCCTCGCGCTGCTCCCTGACGACGCGCCGAGGAGAGGTAGAGGAGATGGACGTGGTGAAGGCGGCGCAGCTGTCGGGGCGGATGCTGGAGAAGGTGGTGATGCACCTGCTGGTGCTGCTCAGCATCGTCGACCACTACAACCGCGTCGCCAGCGACACCAGGAAGCGCGTCGTCGGCGTGCTCCTTGGCCGATCCCGGTGATCTGCTGCTCCCAGCACACCACCGCGACCCCGTCACCTCCGCTCCATCCTCCCCCCAGAACAGATTCGGCGCGCATCGACCAGATCGACCGCACCCTCCCCCTGAGCCCCGGCTATGCTGCAGATCGAGCATGGCAGCCATGGCATCGCGGACGGCGGGCTCAGGTGCGTCCCTGCGCTCAATCTCCTCCTCCTCCTCACAGCCCTCCCTCACTTCCTCACCTCGTCTTCTCTCCCTCCCAGATCTAGTACATTGTCCTCGCTCGAGCACCGGGACACCATGGGCGGGATGGCCTCTTCCTCTCCTGCCCCTTGGAGCCGGCGCAGGCCAGGGAGAGACGCCGGTGAGGGGGAGGACGCTGGAGCCTACACGCCGTCCAGGCGGCCGTCTTCGGGGGGCGAGCCCACGGGCCTCGCGCCCTACGACCTCTCCTTCTCGCCCTTCTCCAAGGTAAGGACGTCGATGGAGGTGGTGGTGTCCGGCCCCCAATCTCATCCTCTGGCCACACGATCTGACGCGCCTTCCTCTGATTTTCCCCGTTGTGTCTCGTGTGGTGGTCGATTCTCGGCGGATTTGCCGGAGATCCCGATCAGTGCTCTGGTTTATGCCATGCCGATGGTGCATCAAAGTGTTCTCCATTCAGCTGTCAGTTTAGCTGTTGCTAATTGGATTGATGTGGCATCTGCAGGACGCGGCCATGTGGCAAGGTTCGTTTGGTACAGCAGCAGAACGAGGAGCTGCATCTTCAAGGTCAGCAGCAACAGCAGCTACATGGATGCAAGGATGCCACCATGGATGAAAGAGCAGATCAATTTGGTAGCCCCCCTCTCTCTGACACAATATTTTGATGTTTCATGTTCAGTACACACCATGTTGGCCAATGTTAACTTCTTTCTATCAAAAACTGGCAAGCAGTACTTCTTGTTCCATTGGCTTTCACCATGTTGGCCAATAGAGCTTGGCTAAAATCTTTTGTGTCCAGGATTCGAGCATTATTTTTCTGGGTTAGGAATAGGTTACAAATTGTGCAATCTTAATCATCATGTGTTGGTCTGATGGAAGGCTGATGATAGTCTGTTTACAATTCTGTTAGCTAGTGTTCGTTTACTGCTGGCACTCAGCTTCGCTGTTAGGTTGTTCTTTGTCAGTTTTACTCAAAAAGAGGAGTTGAAGATGTGCTCCTGTTGCAGCCTCTAACCCAAATCAGTCATGTTGTCTGTTCATTTTTCTTTTTTGAGAAACATGGCATCTGCTCTTTGTTCTTACTACTTATTTTAGTACTACGTACACTTTGTATGGCTGAAGCTTCGCTGCTGCTAAACATCAGTTCAAGCTTGTTATGTTGTCTTGAACATTTATGCTATAAGTTTTTCCTATTGTTATGCCCGTTGTCAATTTCACTTCACATTTTTAAGCAGCATGAATTGCATTACCGCGGTTCAAAAGAATTCCCTTCCTGAGAAGTTATGGAACATTTTTAAATGTTGGAGTGTTACAAAGGCACCCAATGAATATTGTGTCAATGTTGGAGCTAGCATGGCATCTTACAGAGCTACTCATCGATTCAAACTACTGCTCAAATTTTAGTTTCCAAATTCACCATGCCATTTCACATGATTTGTTCAATTATTCTTATGTTAATTGTTATCCAGGAATCTATTGCCTTGCACCACACTAACATTTCCGTTGTTTTTTCCTCTGCTTGAATAAATAGAAGGAGAAGTCTCCCTATGTTGCCAAGGCTGAGATGCTCAACGCCGAGTACACCAAGAAGATCGATGCTTACAACTACCCATAGGTATAACATTCAAGCAATAGTGTTTCCCTAACTGTTCAACATGTTGATCTGCTCTAAACACATGAAAACTTGCTGTGTGCAGGGTGACTAGTGATGCGGCACAACAAGCAACAGTGGGGGAAGGGGGTCTCTGGAATGTCGCCGTTGCCGCTTATTGCTGAAGTCACCAATTTATGATGGATGGTTGCTGTTAGTTTAGCTCCTTGGTAGTCCCTCCTCTCTTTCAGGCGGCTGCTGCTGCTGGTGGAAATGGAAGCTACTGTGTGCCATGTAGTTCATGTTCTCAGACTGCCCTTTGTTGCTTCATCTTGATGTTAATTTTGTCTCTGTTGAATGTACCTACTGTGTGCATGTGGCTGTTTCAAAAGTCCCTCCATGTTGAAAGAAATTAAATGCTCTTGATGCATGCTTGTTTGAATTTCCTCTCCGTTTCAGTGTCGCTGGAATAACCGTGTGTCTCGTGAGCAAGTTTTTGAAAGTTTGTTATGGAGGCCCAAAATAGAAATGAACTGTGAAATGATCGAGGTCCAAAAATGAAATGTATAGTAGGCCACGTCCTAGAAAATAAAAAAGGCTGAATTCTTGGGCTTGGCCCATGTAGCTGACAGAAAAACAATAATAAATGGGCTCGGCCCATGTAGAAAATTGAATTCGACCGGGCTGAATCTTGTGCCACGTCAGATTGCCACGCTGGATGCCTACGTGGCCTGGGGAGGTTGCTAGTGACCAAAACGCCACAGTAGACGTATTTTGGTCATAAACGTCTACGACCATTCCAGAAGAAAGGTTGCTATAGTCAGTTTATGACGGCCAGCTTTTGACCTTATGTTTTTGGTCACAAAAAGGTCACAACTGGAAATTTGTGACCATTCAGTGACCAATAGTGGTGGTCACAAGTTGACATATTTCTTGTAGTGTTTGCTCACTTTGTCATCCTTCTTATCCTCCAAGTATCTAGGGCAGTTTCACTTCCAGTGACCATTTCCTTTGCAGTAGAAGCACTCAGTTTCAGGCTTGGGTCTAGCTTTGAGCTTCTTCATGGGAGTGGCAACTTGCTTGCCATTCTTCTTGAAGTTCCCTTTCTTTCCCTTGCCCTTTTACTTGAAACTAGTGGTCTTGTCAACCATCAACACTTCATGTTTTTTCTTGATTTCTACCTTCGCCAATTTCAGCATCGCGAAGAGCTCGGGGAATTGTTTTCGTCATCCCTTGCATATTATAGTTCATCATGAAGTTCCAGTAACTTGGTGATAGTGACTAGAGAATTCTGTCAATCACTATTTTATTTGGAAGATTAACTCCCACTTGATTCAAGCGTTGTAGTACTCAGACAATCTACGCACATGCTCACTGGTTGAGCTATTCTTCTCCATCTTGTAGGCAAAGTACTTCTCACAGGTCTCATACCTCTCGACTCGGGCATGAGTCTGAAATACCAATTTCAGCTCTTGGAACATCTTATATGCTCCGTGACGTTCAAAACGTTTTTGACGTCCCAGTTCTAAGTCGTAAAGCATGATGCACTGAACTATCAAGTAGTCATCATACCGAGCTTTGTCAAACGTTCATAACATCTGTATTTGCTCCTGCAATAGGTCCGTCACATAGCGGTGCATCAAGGACATAATACTTCTGTACAGCAATGAGGATAACCCTCAGATCACGGAGCTAGTCCGCATCATTGCTACTAACATCTTTCAACTTATTTTTCTCTAGGAACATATAAAAAAACGGGGAGCTACATCATAAGCTATTGATCTACAACATAGATATGCAAATACTATCAGGACAAAGTTCATGATAAATTAAAGTTCAATTAATCATATTACTTAAGAACTCCCACTTAGATAGATATCCCTCTAATCATCTAAGTGATCACGTGATCCAAATCAACTAAACCATGTCCGATCATCACGTGAGATGGAGTAGTTTTCAATGGTGAACATCACTATGTTGATCATATCTACTATATGATTCACGCTCGACCTTTCGGTCTCCAGTGTTCCGAGGCCATATCTGCATATGCTAGGCTCGTCAAGTTTAACCCGAATATTCCGCATGTGCAAAACTGGCTTGCACCCGTTGTATGTGAACGTAGAGCTTATCACACCCGATCATCACGTGGTGTCTCGGCACGACGAACTGTCGCAACGGTGCATACTGAGGGAGAACACTTATACCTTGAAATTTAGTGAGAGATCATCTTAAAATGCTACCGTCAAACTAAGCAAAATAAGATGTATAAAAGATAAACATCACATGCAATCAAAATATGTGACATGATATGACCATCATCATCTTGTGTTTTTGATCTCCATCTCCAAAGTATTGTCATGATCTTCATTGTTACCGGCATGACACCATGATCTCCATCATCTTAATCTTTTATCAACGTGTCATCACATGGTCGTCTCACCAGCTATTGCTTTTCCAACTATTGCTATCGCATAGCGATAAAGTAAAGCAATTACATGCCACTTGCATCTTATGCAATAAAGAGACAACCATAAGGCTCCTGCCAGTTGCCGATAACTTTAGAAAAACATGATCATATCATACAACAATTTATATCTCATCACGTCTTGGCCATATCACATCACAACATGCCCTCCAAAAACAAGTTAGACGTCCTCTACTTTGTTGTTGCAAGTTTTACGTGGCTGCTACAGGCTGAGCAAGAACTGTTCTTACCTACACATCAAAAACCACAACGCGGTATAGTGATTGCTTTTTGATCTCCAGAAAGAACGCTGTTCATTGAATCTGATTCAACTAAAGCTGGAGAAACAAACACCCACTAGCCACCTGTGTGCGAAGCATGTCGGTAGAACTAGTCTCGCGTAAGCGTACGCGTAATGTTGGTCTGGGCCGCTTCATCCAACAATGCCGCTGCATCAAGAATCAACTAGTGACGACAAGCAATATGTATACACACACCCCCACAATTCCTTTGTGTTCTACTTGTGCATATAACATCTACGCATAGACCTGGCTCAGATGCCACTGTTGGGGAACGCAGTAATTTAAAAAAAAATCCTACGCACACGCAAGATCATGGTGATGCATAACAACGAGAGGGAAGAGTATCGTCTACGTACCCTCATAGACTGTAACCGGAAGCGTTATGACAACGCGATTGATATAGTCGTACGTCTTCACGATCTAGCATCGAAGGTACGGCGCCTCCGCGATCTGCACACGTTCAGCTTGGTGATGTCCCGCGAACTCACGATCCAGTAGAGCTTCGAGGGAGAGTTCGTCAGCATGACGGCGTGATGACGGTGATGATGTTGCTACCGGAACAGGGCTTCGCCTAAGCACCGCTACAATATTACCGAGGTGGATTATGGTAGAGGGGGGCACCGCACATGCCTAAAGATCAATGATCAACTTGTGTGTCCATGGGGTGCCCCTCCCCATATATAAAGGAGTAGAGGTGGGGGAGGTCCGGCCCTCTACTATGGTGCGCCCTGGGGAGTCCTACTCCCACCGGGAGTAGGATTCCCCCTTCCATGTAATAGGAGTAGGAGAGAAGGAAAGGGAAAAGAGAAGCGAAGGAAGGAGGGGGCACCGCCCATCCCCCTAGTCCAATTCAGACTAGGCCTTGGGGGGGGGGGGCGTAGCCTGCCCTAGGCAGCCCCTCGCTCTTTCCCCTAAAGCCCAATAAGGCCCATATACTCCCCAGGGAATTCCCGTAACTCTCCGGTACTCCAATAAATACCCGAACCACTCAGAACCTTTCTGATGTCCGAATATAGCCTTCTAATATATTGATCTTTACGCCTCGAACATTTCGAGACTCCTCGTCATGTCCCTGATCTCATCCGGGACTCCGAAAAACCTTCGGTACATCAAAACACATAAACTCATAATACCGATCGTCACCGAACGTTAAGCATGCGGACCCTACGGGGTTCGAGAACTATGTAGACATGACCGAGACACATCTACGGTCAATAACCAATAGCGGAACCTGGATGCTCATATTGGCTCCTACATATTCTACGAAGATCTTTATCTGTCAAACCGCATAACAACATACGTTGTTCCCTTTGTCATCGGTATGTTACTTGCCCGAGATTTGATCGTCGGTATCCTCATACCTAGTTCAATCTTGTTACGGCAAGTCTCTTTACTCGTTCCGTAATGCATCATCCCACAACTAACTCATTAGTCACAATGCTTGCAAGGCTTAGAGTGATGTGCATTACCGAGAGGGCCTAGAGATACCTCTCCGATAGACGGAGTGATAAATCCTAATCTCGATCTATGCCAACTCAGCAAACACCATCGAAGACACCTGTAGAGCATCTTTATAATCGCCCAGTTACGTTGTGATGTTTGATAGCACACAAGGTGTTCCTCCGATATTCGGGAGTTGCATAATCTCATAGTCAGAGGAACATGTATAAGTCATGAAGAAAGCAGTAGCAATAAAACTGGACGATCATTATGCTAAGCTAACGGATGGGTCTTGTCCATCACATCATTCTCTAATGATGTGATCCCGTTCATCAAATGACAACACATGTCCATGGCTAGGAAACTTAACCATCTTTGATTAACGAGCTAGTCAAGTAGAGGCATACTAGAAACACTTTGTTTGTCTATGTATTCACACATGTACTAAGTTTCCGGCTAATACAATTGTAGCATGAATAATAAACATTTATCATGATATAAGGAAATATAAATAATAACTTTATTATTGCCTCTAGGGCATATTTCCTTCAGATGCATTGTTCAAACAAACTCTTGCCAGTTCAAACGGAGCAGCCAATCGTTGCAGGTTGGGGTGGCTATTTACAGCCGAAGCAATTCGGAGGTGTGAAATGGCCAATAAGGACATGCGTCACCTAACGGTCAACCGACATGTGGCACAACAGTCAGATTTCAAAACCACGCGGCAACTTACTTGATGAACAAGTCAAGTTGACTCAGTTGTCAGTGATTCTTTCTCTAAGTTTAGAAGAACTTTGTCGTCTTAGAGAATAATCACTCTGCATAAAAAAGATTTATCTCGTTTTCACTTGAAAAAATTGGTATATGATTGAGCACACAACGGAGATATAAAATTCTAATAACTTGGACCCTCTTATGGTACGGTTTGTCCTATGACTCAGTAGAGATAAAAAATGAAACTAGAGAAACAACTACGTCTTCTCATTGTCTTCATTTTTTCACCGCAGTCAATTGTTTCTCGAACAACATACCAAAACAATTGCTCTTCACAGCAAATTTTAGGGTTGTCTCCCACACGTATAACATACTCCTCAATAGCATAGGCAATCTTCTCTGTAACTAGAGCAATCTTCTTAGAATATCAAACAATCTTCTATGTTCTTCTGAGGGATTTTACTCTATGTGTGTACTCGCAGACACATTAGTCTCTTAACTGCGTTGTTCCAATAATCTTCAAAACATGTTCAGAATTTTAAAATGTGTCATCATTTTCAAATTTTGTAAAAAGTGTTTGTGATTTCGAAATTTGTTTAATAATTTCAGAACTGTTCATGTTTTTCAAAAAATATTCTCGTTTTCAAAATTTATTGAAAAATTAAAAAATGCTTGGGATATTAAAAAACACGTTTTTGAAACAAATTCGGAATTTCATTTTTTGGAAAATTCACAAATTCAACAAATATTTGCATTTTAGAAAATGTTTAAGAATTTCAAACAATTTTTCAAAATTTTAAAAAGGCAATCAACCGGAGGTGGACGTTTTTGGTCTGCGACTGCGATGCGTGGATGCCCTAGGTCCTTCCGTCCTCCCCAACACTACCGGCCGCCGCCGCCCTTCCCCATCCACTTCCGCCGGCGAGGAAAGCAACTTGCCTGACAATGCACGGCAAGCGTGACCGCCTCATCGGCGACCGTTGTCTTTCCGTCCTCACAGACGAGAAGCAGGATATATGCGATCTGCTCGGTTACATCCATGATTTCTACAGGGAGGCGCTCGATCGGCTTCCGTTGGGGGCGATTCCCTCGCTGGCCCCGCGCCTCCTCAAGGCCGGCATGCCCATCGGCTTCCTCGACCCAGTCTCCAACATCATCGCCAACACCATCGCCTACACGCCTGGATCCGACCAGGACGAGGATGAGGCGCCGTCGTCGGAGTGGATCCTCTCCAAGATCATCACTGACGCTAACGACATATTCGCCTTCGAACTGCCGCTTTCCCGGCACAAGTCTATGACCCTCGCGCGGCTGTCGCTGGACGGTCTTGTCAGCTTCCTCACCTCCCACTACCGCTACCTCGTCAGCTACCTGCTCCTGGCCAGGGCCGATCTTCTCACCGCCGTGCGCCTCATCGAGCGTGATCGTAACAAGAGGTGCAACTCCTTCAGTATTACCTCCCCTACAGCCAAGGTCGCCCTGGAATGTGTCGCTGTGTCTGCCAGGCATCCTCAACCAGACGTTCTGGTGAAAGCGTCGCTGACTATGGCCTCTCGCCTGGCCGATGTCACCGCGCTTCTTGCCGGACAGGGCCCTCTCTCGCCTGCAACTATCAGGAGCATCGCCAAGCTGCTCAGGAGAGGGCCTGCGATTATGGATGACCTCACCAACCTATCACTGGATCATCTTTGTGGTAAGAGGAAGAATAAGAAGAGAAAGAGAAGCGAGCAGACAGCAGAAACCATAGAGGGGAGCAGGGCACAGAAAAAGCTTGGTCCTCAGTTGACATTCAGATACACACTGGCTCTGAAGCTTTTGCTCCTCGGCAAGATCCATGGGCACTACTTGCAGGCACTTGCCAAGCTGCCTCGGGATGGCTTGCGCAAGCTTCACCACTGCAGCCTCCTCAGGGGTGGATATTGCTATGGACCCAAGGATCCTGTCTCCAACATTATCCTCAACACCATCTGGTATGGCTCCATGTTTCCCACGCCCCAAAAGTTTCAGCTACAGTTTAAGGTGGATATGATATGCACAGACATGCTTGCACGCATTGAGTGCTGTTCTCTTTACGGCCTTGTCACCTTCCTTCGCACCCGTCTCCCCTCTATCTCGGAGCACGATGCAATCTGGTATCTGTTCAGGAGCGATGCTGATGTCCACAAGGCCATCCGTGAGGCAATGAAGCATGATCATTCTGTGTCTGGCAGTTACCAGGACGCCTATAGGCAAGCAGCGGTTGCTTCATGGCATGATGACCCTGATGCGCTGGTGAAATTTGCCATGTCTTCCTTGAACATGGAGTCCGCCCAGTTGTTAACTATATTGCAGGGCACACTCACCAACGGCAGAGTTGAATGCCTGACCATGGCTCTGCCACATCAATATTCACCTACCCAGTCCGAGGAGCAGCCTCAGCAAGTGACCCAGGCGACCTCAAACTCACATGTCTTGAGCAAAAACCAGAAAAGGTTCATTTCAGAGTTCCAGAAAAAATTCAGGCGCGACCAAAACTTCTTTGTCAGAAAGGTCAAGGTGGCATTGAGCGACTACTCCCAGCAAAAAGGGGTTGGTACATTTGCTTCTGTTTTTTGTTTTCTTCCTTCTGAATTCTAATGTGCATCAATTACTTTCATTTGGTCAAAACCTTTTCTCACATATTGGCTGCCCTCTTCTGCATTGTTACTTGTAGGTGCACTATAAACTTCATATCATTTGCGGTGTGAATCCTAGTGTACCGGGCGGATCAAGTGCTGCTCTTTTTAAGAAGAGGTTCCCATTTGAGTACTTCCATATCAACTTCTTGGCAACAGCCAAGGGACCAAATTCTGCTGTTGCAGCTCCAGAACTGTTCTTCGCTCAATGTAGCAATAGCGTCGAAGAGAGGCGGAAGAGACCATCCTGGTGCTCCCCTGTATCAGTAACTCGCATAGATAATGGTATGCTCTCAGCTCTCTCTTTTCATGCACACACTGGTATTTGGTGGCAATTTGAATGCGTCATTTTTGCCTGTATATTTAACAACTGTAAGACATAAGTTGGTCGAATCAGTTATGTTTGCACTACTAGCTGTATATCATTACTGCCATACAAGTTGGACGATATTATTCTTCTCATATCACAAAGCTTGATTATTAGGCGCAATCAAGCCCCTCTTATAAATGAATTAAATGTTGGTTTCTAAAAACTGGAAGGAAAAATTTATCACAGCCGAATAGCCAAAATGCGTCCACGAAATTTCTTAACATTTCTGTTAATGCATTTGTATGGAGCCGCGCTATAAGAAAAAACAGTACACGTCGCTGGCAAATTGGCAATGCAACCATGTCGTCGGTGTACTCTTACTTGCAGCCATGGACGGACGCGGCCATGATTAATTATGCGCCAGCCCCGGCCCCTTGCGCATGATGACGGTGGAGAACTAAGCTATGGAGCAAAGTGAGTTGCCAAAGGGCAGGTGCCGGCGGCCTTGGACTCCTACGCGCCCACCATCAGGATCCTGACCTACCCCATCTCCATCGCGCTCGCCCGCTCCGTCATGATCAGACCGCCGGCTACTACAAGGCCCTCGGGCGTAGGGCCAGACCACGAGCGCGGCGCCGGTGGGAACCGCGACCCCGCTCCTGACCGCGGCACGGGTCGCGCGCGCCGCCGCGGACGCAAGCGCAGACGCACGGACGCGCCCGCCCCCGGCCGGGCCGACGGCATGGCCATGGACGACCTGGGTTGGCGCGTCGCTAGGCAGGCAAGGTCAGATGGCCTATCCTCGTCGCCGACGTGGCCTACCGGCGCCGGCTCCGGTGCGGCGCCGCCCGCGAACCCGCTGCGTACGGGCATGATGCCCTGGCCTGGACAACAAGGGGGCCACCGCCCGCCTCACCATGCCAAAAGAGGAAAAGGCAGAGGAAAGCAAAAGGAGCAGACAACAGAGGGCCCGTCTGGCTGCACTGACGTGGTCGCCGCAGACGCCCAGCCGTGCCCGGTCGGGCCGCGTGTCGACCCGCAACCGGACGCGAGTTCAAATCTGGTGGCTGGCAACGGTCCCAATGACGATCCTGTGGGGCAAAGCCCCCCCCCCCCCCCTGACGCACCGGCTTGTCGGGATCTGGCCCCTAGCAGTTGCGCGCCTGTCGCCTCGCAGGAGGGATCTGCAGCGCCAGAGACCCGGTCGGGACAAAGTGGAGATACCGCCCCACCCGAGCCAGAGGTGGGGCTGGATTCCGCTGACCAGTCCGCCGCCACCAACCCCACACGTGCTGCCTCGGGCGGGGAAACGCCCCCCTCGGCGCCAACCCTCCCGCCCATGCTGATGGGCCGTCTCCCCGCAGCCCAGCAGGCCCGATGGTGATTCTACAGCGGCCCACGCCTACACCTCCCCCACGGCTGCCCACCGAAGACCAGCTATCCCCAAACGCTGGGGCCGCGACAAACCAAGGCCCAAGTGGCCGCACGCTGAGCCGCTTCGCATCGCCTCCAATTACGTTGCGGCGATCCCGAGGCTGCACCACGCCACAGCCTTGGACCCTTGGAGAGTTTCTGACCACCGCCACGGGACACCTCAACGCTGCCCTGCCGGCCTTGGGAAAGAAGCCATGCCGACCCCTCAACTTCGCCCCTCGCCGTGGACGATCTGCAGCTATGACCTGCCAGCCGAGCGCCTCGCCCACGGCGGAGCGACGCGCCCACGTGCAAATCCCGTGCACCCTTGGGATCATGGGGATCGATCAGAAGATCACTGCCGCTGAGATGAAAGCCTACGACGGCATGTTCGCGGCACCGCTACCCCTGACGGTCCTCAAGGCCATTGCCACACTGGTTGACCGCGAGATCCCAGTCTGCATGGCATCGACCGCGACCGGCGGCATAGACGTTGCATGTGAAGGCTAGTCCAGTTTACGCGCGTCTACCTGTCGATCCCGTTCCCATGGATCACGGCCTTAAGATCGCTATCTGGAATGTGCGTGGCATGAACGCGCGGGCTCGACGACATGCTATTCGGTCGCTGCTGGACACCACTGGGGCCTCCATTGTATGCATTCAAGAAACGAAAATGGAGTTGATCTACTCGGCTATTGTCCTGGATGCGCTTGGTTCCGAGTTCGATGGCTACACGTACCTCCCAGCCGATGGCACGTGGGGCGGCATCTTGCTGGCGTGGAAGAGCAGGGCCATGACCATCACGGACCCAATGTTCACCACCAATGCGATCACCGCTAAGGTGACCATGGTCACAGGCACACCTTGGTGGCTAATGGTGGTATACGGACCCCAGGAAGATGCCGACAAGGTCGCCTTCCTGCAGGAGCTTCGCGAGATCCGAGCCGCGTGCCCTGAACCATGGATGGTTTGCGGCGACTTCAATCTCATCCTCTGCGACGACGACAAAAGCACGGGCAACATCAACCGGCGTATGATGGGCAAATTTCGCCGTCTCACCAATGACCTCACGCTCAAAGAGATCTACCTCAACGGGCGGCGCTATACATGGTCCGACGAGCAATCACCGCCGACTCTCGTGTAGCTCGACCATGTGCTTTGCACCGCTGATTGGGAGGACGCGCACAGCGGATGCCACCTCCGATGCCTCGCGGCTGTGGTGTCAGACCACGCCCCGTTGCTGCTGGACTGCTCACCCATGCCTACCTCGCACAAACGGTTTCACTTTGAGGAGTACTGGCTCCGCCTGGACGGATTCCATGACGTGGTGACCACGGCCTGGGGCTCTACACACCACGCCGATCCCTTCCACCGGCTCATGCTACGGCTCCAAGCGACGGCGGCGCGCATTACCAGTTGGAGCTCCAGGTCCACGGTTAATATCAAGGACAAACTTGCGATCTCACGGGAACTCATCTCGCGTTTCGACCACGCCCAGGAATCACGCAACCTCTCGCCACCGGAGGCTTGGCTCCGTAAGGAGCTCAAGATATCCTATCTTGGGCTCGCTTCCATGGAGCGCACGATCGCCCGGCAGCGCTCCCGCATCGCCAACCTCAAAGACGGCGACGCTAGCACCGGTTTCTTCCACCAGCAGTGCTCGTTCCGTCGGCAGAGGAACCACATATACAGCCTGGTCGCGGACGGCAGGGTGCTCACGGACCACACTGACATGGCGGAGGCAGCCTTTGCTCACTATGAGGCCTTGCTTGGTACAGCAACCACCTGAGAGCACGCCCTGGACTTGTCTCGGCTCATTGAGCCGACTGACCTTGCGGACCTCGACGCGCCATTCAGCGCGGAGGAGATCTGGGAGGCAATGTCTCCCCGCTCGCAAGGCGCCGGGCCCTGTCGGGTTCATAGCAAAATTCCTACGTGCATGCTGGACCATCATCAGGCAGGATTTCCTCGACGTGTTCCAGCAACTATATGACCTGCGAGGAAGGGGGTTCTACAAGCTCAACCAGGCATTGCTGACGCTGCTTCCCAAGAACGCCACGCTCATGGGCTAACGCGACTACCGGCCGATCTGCCTGATACACCTCGTGGCCAAAATCTTCGCCAAGGTGCTCTCAATCCGCCTCGCGGCCAAACTGGACCACTTGGTTAGCCGCAACCAAAATGCTTTCATCTCGGGAAGGAGCCTGCACGAAAACTACGTCCTTGTCAAGCAATCACTCAAGCTGCTGCACCAACTGGGAGCCCCGAGAGTCATGCTCAAGCTCGACCTCACGCGGGCCTTCGACTCCCTATCATGGCCTTTCCTCTTTGAGGCGCTGTGCCAGTATGGATTCGGGAACAGATTCTTGGAGTGGACGGCCATCCTCCTGTCCTTTGCTAGCACGCGCATTCTCCTGAACGGCGAGCCCGCCCCCCCCCCCCATATGGCACCAACAAGGGCTCCGGCAGGGCGACTCCATGTCCCCACAACTTTTCGTACTCGCCGTCGACACCCTGGGACGGCTCCTGCGACGCGCACACAGCCTAGGCATCCTGCAGCCTCTACACCCACGCCGTCCCATCCCGGCGATCTCCCTCTACGCCGACGATGTCATGGTCTTCTGCCACGCCACGGCGGAGGACACCACTGCGATAAGGGAAATCCTCGCCTTGTTCGGCAGGGCTTCCGGCCTGAAGGTGAACTTCACCAAAAGCTCCGCCACCATCCTGCACGGCGACCAAGCGGCCACGGAGATGATCGCGCACCTCGGCTGCCCGGTGGCGAATCTCCCGATCACCTACCTCGGCATACCCATGTCCACACGCCACCCATCTGCCGCCCAGCTGCAGCCCATGGTGGATGCGGTCGGCGCGCGCCTGCCGACATGGAAGGCCTGGCTGATGACTAAAACCGGGCGCCTCGCGCTGGTCAAGTCGGTCTTGTGTGCCATCCCTGTGCACCAACTGCTCGCATTCGTGCCCCCCAAAAAAACCCTCAAGCAGATCGAGAAGATCCAGCGCGGCTTCCTCTGGGCTGGACATGCCACTGCCAATGGTGGACACTGCCATGTGAACTGGAGCAGAGTGTGCCGCCCCATCGAGCTCGGGGGCCTTGGCGTGCGAGACCTCGAGCATGCCGGCCTCGCCCTGAGACTACGCTGGCTATGGTTCTCCAGAACGGACCTGGAGCGAGCATGGCAAGGGCTCGACCTCCAATTTTCGCCCACGGAACGAGCTCTGTTCTGGGCTTCCACGTTCACGATCCTCGGGAATGGGCAGTCCGCCCTGCTCTGGGAGGACCGGTGGATCAGCGGCCAATCCGTGCGCGAGCTCGTGCCTAATCTGTACGGCTGCATACCCAAGCGACGACGAACAACGAGAACTGTGGCAGATGGGCTCAATGGCAACTCCTGGGCACACGACATCCAAGGAAACCTCGGTCTCCACGAGATTGGTCAGTATCTGCAGCTCTGGCAGATCATGCAGCGCAGCGAGCTTTCCACTGCACCGGACAAGTTGATCTGGCGTTGGACAGCGAGCAGCAACTACTCTGCGCAGTCCTGTTACACGGCGACCTTCCATGGAGCAACGGCCTGCCACTCATGGAAGCTGATCTGGAAATGCTGGGCGCCGCCGCGTGTCAAGTTCTTCCACTGGTTGGCCAACCAAGACCGATGCTGGACGGCTGAGAGGCTGGCTCGCCATGGCCTCCAGCATCACCCCCGCTGCCTCCTATGTGACCAGCAGCCGGAAACGGTGCGACACCTCATGCTGGAATGCGCCCTCGCCCGTCAGGCATGGCACGAGACCCTGGCCTGGCTACGCATCCCGGCCCTGATCCCCCCGCAGGAGCCATCGCTTATGGACTGGTGGAGACAGGCCAACGAAGACACGCCGCCGACCCTGCGCAAGGCCCTGAAATCTGTTGCGTTGCTCGTGCCATGGATGGTCTGGAAGCACCGAAACAGCTGTGTCTTTGACAATGCGATGCCTTCCCTCAACACACTCCTAGATAGCATTAAGGACGAGGCCCGCTCATGGACAGCAGCTGGGGCACCTGTTCTCCGACTTGTGCTGCCCCAAACCTGGGATGTGCACTAATTAACTGGCTGTAACCCGCACATCCTCGGATGATTGTAACTGAATCTCTCCTTTTCAATGAAAAGAAATGCAAAGCTTTTGCGTTTTCTCGAAAAAAAAGGTCTTAGTAGACGGACATACTCACCATGCACGTGCATTAGTCTCAGCACTGACCATCTCGTAGTTTAGACCTTGAACAATAATATGTTCTCTAGTTCTCCTTATTAGTTCCCAGGGAAAGAAATCAGTGTTCAAGAGAACACTACTGACAGTTTGAAGAAAACGCAGTTGCCTATGTATCAGCAGTGTTGATGTATGGCTCCTTTAACTTCCATATTATTACAGAAGATGGCTCTTGGTCTGAACTCCCCTTGGCAATTTATGATGGCTGTTAGATTGATGACTAACTCAATCTGATGGCTGTTATTTTAAAGATGACGTCGTTTAATGTGGATGCTGCATTAGAATAATAAAGAAAGATAAGGCTTAGAAGACCTGGCCAAATAGAATTGCATTTTACTTTTTTGTTTCCCTCTACACATAGGAATTGTCATGGTTCATCTGCTCATTATTTGAGATGTAATATTGCTTTGTTTAAGTACTCCCTCTGTTTCTCTTTACTCTGCGTATAAAATTTGTTTGAAGTCAAGCTACACAAAGTTTGACCAAATTTATATAAAAAAAATGAACATCTACAATACTAAAACTGTATAGCATGAAAATACATTTCATGGTGCATATGATAATATTGATTTCTTAGTGTGAATGTTGATATTTTTTAATATAAAGTTAGTCAAACTTTACAAAGCTTGACTTTGACCAAAATTTATATGCAGACTAGAAAGGAGGGAGTATATGATAAGTATTTTTTTAAGACGCAATGATATGAAGTAACTTCCAGATAATTAGAACATTGATAATTTACAGTAATGTTCTAATATGATTGTAAGAGATACCATAGAAGTATTGAAACTCTAGTTGAGTTGTTAGTTTGTCAGTTTGTCACATTGCCTTTATTTATTCATATACAACTAGAAAATTAGGCATGTTTTTCTCATGTCACTAGAAGTATCAGCAAATGTATGAGTTTACAAGTTGGTATGAGAATGATAGCAAATATATGTTATGACGTGACAGTGTGGCATTCAGTTTTCCTATACAAGTACATATCATGGAATTTGTATTATAAATGATGAAAAATGCCAAGTCAGGACATATATGTTTTCTTAATATAATCTAGTTCCTTCTTTTATTTTGATGCAAGTTCGATGCTTCTCTTGTGAGTTTAATGGGGCAAAGATTGTGCATCCATATGATGAATCATATTGTGGGCGCTACGAAGATTTCAATATTATAGCTCAGGGAAAACATGGCACTCCGAATGATCTTCTTATCAGCTCCTGCCATTATCATTCTGACATGATGGCCACAATGACAGAAGATTTTATCTATTTTGATCCCAACATGGACTCAGAGTTTGCAAAGATGAATCCTATTTCTAATGTGGCTAGGGAGTTGAAAGGATTTAAGGGTAGAATCTTCTGATATGTTTCTGGCTTGTATGATAGAACATAACATATTAGCTGTTTTATAGATGTAGATTGGAACGTGGAAACATATAGTTGTATATATGGTTCTAAATTGTCCTAATTTCCTTTTACCGCCTCTTTTGTTGTTTTTTCAGGAGACGAAGTAGTGTTTACACATGAACACGTCATCGTTTTTCCTATATATATATATATATATATATATATATATATATATATATATATATATATATATATATATATATATTGGTTCACGATGCATTGCCGCGCGAAATCAAGATATTGGAATTGGATTAGTCAATTGATTCATAATTGCCTTTCGAGCACAACCAATATATAGTAGAACCCCCTTTACTTGCCGAAGCACTTCTTGTATCTGTCAATTATGCTATGGCCGGAGTCCTACTCATAGTGATCTGGTCAAATTGGGAGAAGCTGTAGGTATTATTGCAGGTCAATCAATTTTGGAGCCAGGGACTCAACTACCATTAAGAACTTTTCATACTGGCGGAGCATCAAGGCGATACCGAAGACATTTTTTTTTGTGGAAAAATACCGAAGCTTTATTCATTAGATATAAGAAGTACATCGTTTGTGAGGATCATTACAATTTCATCTACCGGTTCCTCAAACTGAGCAGAAGTCAAGGAAAATCTAGGTAATGTAGCAAGCTCATGAGTTACTTTATTTGCTTCTCTATTACAATGTTCAAATCTAGTAATAAGGAAATCACAAGCATAATGGAAACAATCGTCGCAGATTGCTGCTGCCGCACCCGCTGACTGTCATCCTGCATCAAGATGGCAATGGGGCCCCGAAACCCGCGTCCCCGCGGGTTTTTACCCTATTAGGGGACGGGGATGGGCGACTTTCTATTCCCGTGGGGCTCCTCGTGGGTACATTATAAAACCCGGCATGTTTCGCGGGTTTAAACCCGTTTGAGTACTACCTGAACCCGAAACCCGACAAAACCCGTCAAAATACATTATTTAGCACACACCGATCCATCTTGACTCAAGTGGCCCAAAGCTACAGTGCCCGAGCAGCCGAGCCCCACAGCATCGAGGCCCTGGAGTACAAACCAACCCCTCGCTCGGTCGCTGCAGTGTTGCTCACTCTTTAGGACTCTCTCTCCCACACAACACGAAACCTAAATCTAAACCTAGGTCCCCCAGCCGTCGCCTGCTGCTGTAATATGCTCCTGTTTTTCTTCTAATTGTTGCTGTGTTTCTTTGACTGCTCGTGGGGACGGGTTCCCCGTGGGTTTTGAAAACCCGATGGGTTTAGGGGACGGGAAAAAATGTAACCCCGCGCACGTTAATGGGGACGGGGACGGGTTTACGATTTTCTCGTGGGGATGGGTTTGGGCAAGCAAAACCCGGTGGGTTTCGTCCCCGTTGCCATCTTGAATCCTGCATAGTATGAATGACCTCCAGGTTATCTGAGTTAATAATAAGTTGATGTGTGACATACGTATTGTAATAGAGGCACACATTTTCAAAGATAGGCACATCATTATGGTTTTTTTTTCCCGCAATGTAGACAGGGCAGGAAAAGTCACTCTGGCATGACATATTGACATGATTGTATCTCATCTACTAGTGACATGCGTGATGCATTTTTGTCTTTTTCATAAATAACTGGCTGAACTTTCTTATGCTAGAGACGAATTGACTTCCGTTTCTCCTTTGGAAATCTTGCTGCAAATGGGTTATGCCCGATTGGGACGATTCTTAATCAGGGAAATACATGTGAGTTCTTATTAGAGTCTTCCAGCATTTTCTTATATATTTTTATTATCGATTGAAGGGATTTACATCCACTCTATTTGACATGAACAAAACATTATCAGCAAAATGAAATGAGTACAGTCATACAAATAGGCAAATTCGCAATATATCTGGGATGCAGATGCCAATTATTCGTGATGATCCTGAATTTGTTTAGGCAAGTAGCTGTTGGAGTATTTGCCCATTGGACTGGTATAGATACATCTCATAATAATATATTTACTGTGATTGGGATACATAGAGGTAGAATATTAAGCAAGAAACACCATGGAACTACCATATGCCTCTTGATCTGATCTTCTGAGCCTCAACTATAGCACGAGAAGCTGAGCATAATTTATTCACCTCATTAGTCAGCATATACACGATGGCGTTTGTAACTCACTTGGAAGTAGCTCATTTTTGAAATGCATCTTGGTAGTGATCGTGACTCATGAAATAGCTCTCTTTAATTCTTTATGCCTTCTGCATCTTTCCATCCGAAACACTTTTCCAAAGAGAAGTATGAACCGGTAAGCTGGGGGACTTGGGTCATAACTGGGGATTGATGATATGCGACAGATGTTGGGCATCCGGTAGTTTAGGGTGTACCATGGAGCGTGGACCAAAAGTCCAAAACCCACCTTACTAAAAGGACCTTCTTACAGTATGTTGATAAGGGAACTACTCCCTCCGTTTACAAATATAAGATGTTCTACCTTTTTTCTGAATCGGATGTATATAGACACATTTTAGTGTGCTTGTTCACTCATTTCAGTCCGTATGTAGTCCATATTAAAATATCCAAAACATCTTATATTTGTGAACAGAGGGAAGTACATTATTATTCGGAAGCAATGGAGAGGATGATGGAACTGATGCAAAGTAACGGAGTACAAAATGTGGTGAGGTGCCCTGGGCCCTGTCTGATTTCTTTGTTTATTAACTCGGTTGTTTGTTTATCAACTCCCGAATCTAACATATTTTATTTATCTATTGTAGGCACGCAATTATACCAGTAGAATTGGGGGCTTTGAGGAAGTCAGCAGAAACTTTGAAGACATTGCTACAGAGCTGGCCAAAGGGTTTCCTTTGGTTGTTGATATTTTGCCTGGGAGAAGTTTTTATGATCTTATGTATGGCGAAATATACAGGTGTCCATATAATGACAGGACTAAACCAGCCGGACTAACAATGGCTATCCACACCGTCGTTCTTGTGGGTGCTGCAAGGGTTGGACCAGATGATTACTTCTACTTTTTAAATAGTTATGGAGAAGAATGGTGTTTGAGGATTGAGAGGGACACGCCGAAGGAAATTGGAGGTGTAGGTAAACTTATCGCCAATGATATCTGCAATGCTCCTTTCAAGTTTTGGAGAATGTGATACCTTGTTTTGAGCTCTTAAAAAGGCACTAGAGTTGCATTGCCTCCTAGCAGGTGAGCCATTGGTACTTCCATGCTTCTACTGGATGAATGATTAAGTTTGATTACTTAGTATGGATAATTGGGCTCTTGGTACTTGTGAGGGAAGGGATTTATTTTTCAGTGGATGTTGTTGGGGTCTCATTTGTGTGATCAATTGAAAGATCAAATGTATAACAGTGATGAGCAGCAGTTTCATTCTTTTGCCATGTATTATTCGTGTGAACAAGTGAACAATTGTTTGTATGTATGAATTCAGTGATTGGTCCTGTCAATTATGCCGTAATTTGGTATTCTTATTCAGTTTCGTATTTCCAGCTGGATGGGCCCAAAATGTTTGACGAAAAATTAAGGACGCCGATAATTGTCACACGTTTGGCACAATGAACATTCGCCCACACGACCCTGTGTGGCATATCCAGCAGGCAGTCCACACGACTTTGTGTGAGCGAATATTAAAACTGCCTACACGTGTGGCACGAGGAGTACCCTACCACACACTCGTTCAACACGAAGGACACACAGCCCACACGCCTCTATCACATGAGGCCTTTTTCTCTGTGAAAAAGGAACAAAAAGCCCACTGACAACAAATTAAATGAAAAGGCCCAAATTTTGTTTTCTTTCTTTGACAAATAAAAAGCCAGATTTTGCTCAGCTACTAAAAAATGTCATCAGCTTTGAAAATAGCAGAAAAATTGCCATTCGAGTTTTTTAACAATGGCATAGGTTTATAAACACATATTTAATCCCCCAATGAAATATGGCAAATCTGCCATGACAAAAAAGAATATTCAATATTGCCATGTGAAAAAACACAAATAGTCAAAAAATTCATGTGAACACAAAAATTTGACAGGACAAATAAAAGATAAAAAATGCAATGGCATTTTTAATTAAAAATGCCATGGAAGTTTAATTAAAATTGCCGTATTTTGAAGGATAATTTTGCCGTGTGTTAGAAAAAAAAAAGTTGAAAATCAAGTATGAACAAAGAGATCTGCCATGGCAGATTGGTATCAAAGAATTGCCGTGTTTTGTATGATGAATTTATCATGTGTGAAAAACACAAAAAGTTGAAAATTCAAGTATGAACAAGAAACTTTCCATGGCAGATTCATATCAAAACTTGCCACGACGAAATTCACGTAAACTAAATTTGCAAGGTTATAAAAGAAGGAAGAAAATTGGCCATGCTCCATAAACTACCGTTACCATGAAAGATGCAATGAGATCGCCATGGTCCCGTTTAAAAAAGAAAACTTGCCATGTTGCAAAAAAAAGAAATGAAATTTGCCATGCCTCGTAAACTACATTTGCCATGATAAACACACTAAGTATTTTTCGCACATGGCAAATTCATCATAGAAAACACGGCAGATTTGTATCAAAGAGTTGCCGTGTTTTGTATGATGAGTTTGCCGTGTGCGAAAAAACACAAAAAGTTGAAGATCAAAGTATGAAGAAGAAAAATTGCCATGGCAGATTCACATCCAAACTTACCATGGCAGATTTGTATCAAAACTTGCCACGGCGAATTCAAGTAAACTAAATTTGCCATGATTTGAAAACTAAATCTGCCATGATTTGTAAACTAAATTTGCCATGAACCAATAAGCTGAATTTGCCATGATTTGTAAACTAAATTTGCCATGAACCAAAAACTAAATTTGCCATGATTAGTAAACTAAATTTTCCATGGTGAATAAACTAAATTTGCCATTATTAACAAACTAAATTTGCCGTGGTTAAGTTAGAAAAAAAAGCATACATATTGTCATGGGAGTGTTGACAAAAAACCCTAAATTTGCCATGTTTAGAATATAAAAAAGTTGTTCAAAAATTTGCCATGTTGTTATTTTTTTTATCAAAATTGACATATTTTGTGTGAATGAAAAATTGCCGTGCATGTGAAATACGACGAAAAATTGCCGTGCATGTGAAATACCATGAAAAATTGCCGTGCATGTGAAATACCACGAAAAAATGATCAAAATTGCCATGGCAATGGCTTTTCAGAAATTGATGCTTCAAATTTATGTTTACACAAAATTCAGTTTGACATGGCAAAAAACTAACTCTGACAATTGAATAGCAACTTGCCATGGCAACTATTCACTAACAACAAAAGATGAAACCTATACACCATTATAAAATTACCATGTCAGTTGATTATAATTTGCCATGGAAAACAAATATGTAATTAATAGTGAATACCCCATAGTATAATAAATTTGCCATCTTCAATGCAATAAAATTGCCATGTGATATTTTTATGAATTTCCCATGTCAAAACAATAAAATTGCCATTTGTCATGCATACAACAAAATGTTTAAGTTGCCATCACACAAAGATTTCAGAAAAAATAGTGCCTCAATCAGAACAGATCAGGCAATGAAAAAGACATAGAGCTATCTAGTTGCAAACCAGAGCATGAGAACAAATGTACTACTAGCAAAACAGCAACTCACCATCTGAATCATTGCCGGGGCTAAGGAACTCCATGCGCATTTGGTGGATCCCGACTTCACCGGTGCATCCAGGCGTGCACATTGGCTGGGCTCGCCATGGGGATCCTGCTCACCAGTGGCTGTACGGAAGCTCTCCGACGGGATTTTTTGTCCAAAAAGACCCTCTGCCGAACGCTATTGTCAAAAAGGACTATCTGCAGATAAAAACGTCAAAAAGGACCCCCTGACTACTGGCGGCAGGTGCGGCAGGCGACACGTGGCACCTGCCGCCACGCCAGGAGGCGGCGGGCCCCGCCGCCACCGCAGGAGGCGGCCGCGCGGTGCACAACGGGTTCTTGCACAGTGCGACGGAACGGGCCCGGAGCGGTGGGCCCGGCCGCCACTAGGTGAGGCGGCGAGCTCTGCCGCTGTCGCTTCCCGTCCGACAGCCTCAGCTGCGCGCGGGCCGAGGCGTGGGCCAGGCCGCCACCGGAGGAGGCGGCATCTTTCTTCACGCCCGACGCATTTTCCTATTGCAGATGGCGCTGATTCCCGTGTGCAACAGCGACCCTGACGGCGGTGATTCCCACGAGCGGGAAAATGCACGCTGATGCTTCTTTCGCCCAAGAAACAGTCTTGCTTTAGCTTCTTTTGCCTCAGCGGATAGGACCGCACTGTGAGAATCGCTCTGGCTATTGCTTGAGAGGATGCGACGGCATCAGTCACTCGCTGCGGGAATCCAATACTGCGGGAAGCTATTGTGCCGACACTACAGGGATCCTAAAATTTACTGCTTAATTTTCTCGCCATTATTTATCGTCTGGGCTTATAAAAGGAGACACCGAGGCTCTCGTCCAGCCATCCTTGAAATCGCCACTGCGCAAAGTGTATAACACAATTTTTTTCAGTCGGTATGAGTTTGCCTTGCTCGGATCAAAGCATTAGGCCGAGGAAAATGAAGAACGCAAGAATATGCCTCCTCATAGGTACCATACAAGTTCTTGAATATATTTTCCTTCGCATGCCTAGCCTTGCTGTAGCTAACAGGGAATCCAATTAGATCCTCTGCATCTTTTTGCAGAGCCCTAACACTAATGTTGAGACTTCCCTGCACAATTGTTTCCATCGTCTGTGTCACAAATTTTGCTGTCACATTGCAGTGATCTGAAAGAGTCCTAGTTTGCTCACAGGTATGCTCCACTATTTTTGTGATATGCCATGACTGACATACCCCAGGCTTCAGTCTAGCGAGAACTCTTCCGCGGCAACCTTTCGCGGTGTGGATGCATATGACCTTCAACTCTTTTTTATCAGACTGCTTCACTCTATGCTGGCGGTGGATGCCGATTGCATAGCTACCCATTGCCTGGTAAGCAGACTTCTTATCTGGGAAAACTTGCCCAACCTCCAGGCTTCCCGCTCCTAGGCCAGAAGCAGAGTGAAATTCGTTGGTGATGCTCATATCCTGTAAAAACCCAGGTTGCAGTGCCGCCGCGACCGCCCTCTGAGGAGGAACATCTTCTTCTCCGCTTGACTCCGAAGACGCAGAAGAATGATCATCATCATCTAGCGCCTCCGGCAATCCCTCCACGTGTTCGCTCATGTCAACGGCCGCCGACCAATATCCTGTGTCATACACAGGCTGGCCGCCCGTCAGTTCCGATGGGCCGATGCTAGGGGCTGATGTGATGGCCAACTCGACCTCACCACCCCTGCTACTGCATCCGGCAACATCAGTGACTGAAATGAACTCCACATACACCATCGGTTGACCATACATTGAGTTATTGGGATTGCTTGCAAACCTCATGTACGACCCCCACGACTGATCACTTGTGACAGGCCGCAAACCCCAACGGGCAACTGTCCCATCATTTCCTCCGTCAACGACGAAGGCCTCCATTGTCATTTTTTTTCCTGCATCACTGGGCCAAACACCGCTCGGATGCACCTTCTAACAGCTGCGTAACCCACGTTGACCATGTCTCTCACCACTACTGTAGTCGACTCACAGAAGGACACATCCACCCCGCATGGACCGTCGCGTAAGACGTTCCCATAGTACACTACTAAATTTTCCATAGTACCTAACCAACATACATGTTAACATTTCAAATAATTAGTAACTGAACATTTAGTAACGATGACAACATTTACATATCTTATGACTAAAATAATAACCGTATTTTCGTTATAAATATTCGGTTTGTTTTTAGAATCATTTGCTTAGACTTTAAGGGGTTGTTTGGTTAACGGGTATTTAAAGATCTATTTTTCTCAAATTTGTCTATGAGCGTAACAAACTAAAACTCTGTTTGCTTTCTCTAACTACCCCAAAAATATCCTAAAATAGTTCTCGTAACATGCAAAAACTTAGCTTCTGGAAAAACGACTTTTCGTAAAATATGGTTTTCTACATAATTTCCTTACAACAGGTTATGACAAAACTGAGGGTAAGTACTCGCTATCCAAACAACCACTAAACATAATATTACGATAATAATATTTAAATATCATATGAGTAAAATATCTAATTTCTTCCGGCATGATATAATGTTTTTCATATCATACGATAAATTTCATTTATTTACAAATAATAATATTTGCAGCGGCATGACAGTACATCAATATAAAAAATATTAACAAAATTACGGCGTCATTTTATACCTTAGGTCCAATATGGATGTGCTTGCAAATGCAATTAAGCGTCCAAATAGTTCGAATAAATATCCCTCACCAGTAATATATGAACAGAGTCAACCTATTATCACATGAATATCAATATTACACACGGATTTTTCTTTCTGCTATCAAAAGTATGAAAATAACACTTGCATATATGTGGTCATCATCTCAAAAGGGATAGCGAAGATGGTAACACAATTTCTTCAATCACGTCATCTCCTCCTTGTTTGCTACTAAGATGAATTATTTTACCTAATTACATTTATCATTAAGTACATTACCACCTAATCTTAACATATAAAATTTAGATTATTGTGACATAACAAAGTAGACCTACGATTTCCTAACCATAGACTTATTAATAAACATACCACATGAAATATCATACCACATTCAATGAACAATTACAGTGTAATTTTTTCTTAATTACCGTATTAAGAGCTTCTCGCATGTCAATACAAATGTATGCAACTAACATTGATACAACATCTTCAACCTACTCTTATCAAAAAAATAGTTTAAATGTTGTATCCGTCGTTTGAATTTTTTCCGAACCTCTAAGCACTAACATCACATAGCTAATGACGAGCTAAATGACTAACTAATTACCACCGTGCATCACAAAAAAATCCATGTATTGCAAAGCTCATACCTTGATCTCCCCCTTCGTACTTCACTTAGCACGGCAAATCCTACTCCAGAAACTCCAAATGACTCCTCCAAGTGCTGAAATAATGCCTAAAACAACATAGAGTACACACTTAGGAACTAATCAAACAGAACTAAAACATCATGCATGCAAACAAAACCAACAAAAATGGATAGATCTTACCTTAATCTATCTTTTCTTCAACTTCACCATCTTCGAAAACCAACTCTAAATCGGCCAAAATCACGAGTGAAAGTAGCTACCAAGTATTTCCTTCTGTGTATTCTTCTAGACTTAGACAGAGTAGAGAGGCAGTGAAGGCAAGGAGAGATATTTGAGAGAGTGTATGCGCAGCCGCGGTTGTGCGTATATAAAGAGGAGGAGCACTGTATTGTCGGCAGAACGAGGTACACTCAGCTACCGCAGCCTCGGATTCCAGCATTGCATTGTCTCATCACACGCAGCAACTACACCGCTCTCGGGTGTCGGCAAGAAGCGGAAATCACGCAGGCTGCGGGAATCAGATTCCAATTTACAAAGCATCTGCGAAAATCACGCGCTGCAGCAGGCCGTCCAAATTAGCGCCGTCAGGTCGCTGTCATAGAAATCAGCGCCGTAGAAATCAGCGCCGTCAGGGCTGTCGGGCCGCATGCGCGCTGCCGCCTCACCTGGTGGCGGCCGGGCCCGCGCCTCGCTTCCCGTGAAGATGCGCTGCCGCCTCACCCGGTGGCGGCCGGGCCTGCGCCTCGCTTCCCGTGAAGATGCTGCTGTCGGCCTTGGCGCGGCATGGGCAGCAGCGGCCGCCTCAACCAGTGGCGGCGTGGCCCACCTGGCCTCACCCGTTCCGTTGCACTGTGCCGAATCTGTTATACCGCGCGCGGCCGCCTCCTGTCGTGGCGGCCGGGCCCGCCGCCTCCTGGTGTGGCGGCAGGTGACACGTGTCACCTGCCGCGCCTGCCGCCACTGGTGAGGGGGTCTTTTTTGACATTTTTATCCGTAGGTAGTCTTTTTTGTCAATAGCGTTCGGCAGGGGGTCCTTTTGGACAAAAAATCCTCCGACGAAAACTGCTGGACAAGCTGCTCGCCACCATGGCATCGCGCGCATGTTCCAGGCGTTCCAGCGGTCGCAACGCACATCTCCACTGCCTACAGCTCGTGCTCCCGCTCATGGAGGAGCTCCGCGAGGCATCCCAGCCTCGGCCCCTCACCGACAACGTTGAATGACGCCTTGCCCTCCTCAGCTGCACCTTTCAAAGCCGCCCGCCGACCAGGCCGTCGTCCCCGTCGGCGTCCACCGCGACCATCCCGCGGCGTTGGAGCCCCCGAGCTCCGCGTAGCGTACCCGCCCCGCCTCGTTCATCGCCTTGCTCTCCTCACCTGCGCCTTCCAACCGCCCACCGATCGTGACATTGCCCCTGTCGGCGTCCACCACGACCATCTCGTGGCGCTGGAGCCCCCGTTGATCCGCAGATGCTCCTCTCCGACTGCGCCCTGCCTCCTTGAGTAGCATCTTGTTGGCTTCGGCTCCGCCGCACCTCCTCGAGCTCCGCCTCGTCATCTCCGTCGCCACGCCGCTGACACGCCCCGCGGTCGCGCGTGGAGGGACTCATTCTCCTCTTCCAGGGCCGCACGAATGCCTCGACCTGGTCGTGGCCACGCCGCCGCCCGGCCTGCGGCGAGCCGCCGCTCATGGAGACGGCCGCACGGGTGGTCTCCGTGCCTTGGCATGCTTGGGTTGGATCCAGCCATCTACCGCCATCTGGGGCCCTCAAACCGCGCATCTAGCGCAGCCCTCGCCGGGGCCCGGGAGTCGCCAGGATCCACGGGCTTCGCCGGATTAGAGGCTGGCGGGGGAGGATGTTAGGATAAGTTGTATAGGGAGAGGAAAGTAGTTTAAATTGTACTCTGTCTTCTGTCCCTTCTTCTGTTCCAACTCCTGTAACCTTGATCGATCCTGTGACGATCGTTCGTTTCTTGTAAGCCACGACAATGTTTCTATATAATGCAATGCGGCCCAGATGAAGGGTTCTACGCTTCCCACAATAACTTATATGATAATCAGAGCCCCTTCCTCTCGTACATCTAGCCACGACAATTAGATCGATCTAGATTGAATCGGGAAGAAAGAAAAAGTGGGCTGAGAGAAAGCTATGGCAGGCACCGCCGCTAGCACCGTTGCTTCCACCGAAAACTCCCTGACCACATCCACCATGAGTACCCTATCCACCCAATCCGCTGGATCCACCTATGGGTCTTCTTCCACCTCCAGCAACTCTATCTCTCTCGGTTCACCTCCATCGGAGAAGCTCACGAGGAAAAATTTCCTCCTCTGGAAGGCCATCGTGCTACCCCAGATCAAGGGAGCACAGATGGAACACTTCCTGGACGGTGCAACGCCGGCGCCCCCTCCTATGCTCACCATCACCAAGGATGGGAAAGAAGAGCAGATCTTCAACTACGCCCGCACAATCTGGTACGCTCAACAGCAACAATTGCAAGGTTATCTAATGGCATCTCTGTCCCGGGAGGTTCTTGCTCAGGTGGTGACTCTCCAGACGCCGGCCGAAGTGTGGGCGGCGATCCATGCCACTTTTGCTGCTCACACCCAGGCGCAAGAAATCAACAACCGCATCGAGCTCGCCAATCTTCACAAGGGGAACTCCACCATGGCGGAGTATCTCGCCAAAATCAAGGCGCTGGCGGACGAGATCGCCACCATCAGCGCTCCTCTCACAGATCGGGAGATGACCTCCTACGTCCTGAAGGGACTTGACCTGGAGTACAACTCCGTGGTCTCAGCCCTGCAAGCCCACGTCGAGCCCATCACCACGCCAGAGCTCTACAGCCAGCTTCTTAGCTTCGAGGCGCGCGTCAATCTTCTGCAAGGTACACATCATCGCCAATCTTCTGTTAACAGTGCTTCTCGAGGGCGCGGCAACAGTGGTCGCGGCCGTGGTCACCAAGGTCGTGGCCGTGGCGGTGGTCATGGCGGGCGTGGCAACAATCAGGCTCCGCCCCACTCTGGTGGTGGTGACCGCGGTGGAGGCTACAACAGCAACAACACCTATGGCGCCTCCTCCAACTCTCGCCGCACTAGGTGTCAACTATGCAAGAAACCGGGCCATGAAGTCATTGACTGCTGGCACAGGTTTGACGAAGATTTTGTACCTGATGCACGCCATGCAGCCGCTGCCATCCGGGAGCAAGGAGGAGGTGATGGTGATACGGTCTGGTATGCGGACTCCGGCGCTACGGACCATGTCACAAACGAGCTAGAAAAGCTTGCTCTTCGCGAGAGATATCATGGCAATGATCAGATTCACACCGCAAGCGGTGGAGGTATGGAAATTCAACACATTGGTCAAGCTTCTATTAATTCACCTAATCTTAAACGTGATCTAGTTCTTAAAGATGTCCTTCATGTTCCTGAAGCTGAAAAAAATCTAGCATCTATGTCTCGTTTAACTCTCGACAATAATGTCTTCTTTGAGACTCATCCCACCTATTTTTTCATAAAGGATCGGGCAACGAGGGAGCTCATTCATCACGGTAGATGCATCGGAGGGCTTTACCCCATCACATCAAGAGTCTTTAGTCGCAAGCGTCATCGAGTTTACTCCGTCACCAAACCCTCCTTGGCAAGGTGGCATCAAAGATTAGGACATCCCTCTTCAATCGTAGTCAAGCAAGTAGTCAATAAAGGCAATTTGTCATTGTCAAATAGTTCCAATAATGAGTCTGTGTGTGAAGCTTGTTAATGTGCGAAGAGTCACCAACTTCCCTATCCTGTGTCCAGTAGTGTGTCACATGCTCCTTTAGAGCTTATTTTCAGTGATGTATGGGGTCATGCAAGAGATTCTTTTGGAAGGAAGAAATATTATGTTAGTTTCATTGATGATTATAGCAAGTTCACCTGGATATATTTGCTTAAGAATAACTCCGAAGTATACTCTGTTTTCCAAGAGTTTCAGAAACTTGTTGAGAGATATTTTGACAAGAAAATTCTTGCAGTCCAAAGTGAATGGGGAGGAGAGTATGAGAAACTCAATGCTTTCTTTCGTGACATAGGTATTATTCACCATGTATCTTGCCCCCATGCTCATCAACAGAACGGCTCGGCCGAGAGAAAACACCGTCACATTGTTGAAGTTGGTCTCTCCTTATTAGCTCATGCTTCCATGCCACTTAAATATTGGGATGAAGCTTTCATCACAGCTACTTATCTCATTAATCGTCTCCCTAGTAGAGTTATTGGCAATACAACTCCTTTGGAACGTCTGTTTCATCAAAAACTAGACTATAACTCTCTCAAAAAAATTGGGTGTGCTTGCTACCCAAATTTGCGTCCTTATAATCGCCACAAACTTGAGTTTCGTTCTACTCAGTGTGTCTTTCTTGGCTATAGTAATCTTCATAAGGGATATAAGTGTCTAGAAGTTACTACAGGTCGCATCTATATTTCTCGAGATGTTGTTTTCGATGAGACCTTGTTTCCTTTTGCCAAACTTCATCCAAATGCCGGAGCCTTGCTTCGTTCTGAAATTTCCCTTCTTTCAGACTCTTTATCTAATTCTGATCACAAGGGTGAATTAATTAGAACTGATCATGTGGAAAAATCCATGGAAAATCTAGAGAATTTTGATAATTGTGCAGCAGCAGGACGTGATTTTATGTGTGCAGAAAATGCCAAAACTGGCGCTGGATCCCAGAAGGATTTTCCTGCAGGTGCGGAATCTAAGGCGCGGCGATCCAAGGCAGATTTCCCTGCAGGCGCGCGATCCCAGGAGGGAATCGGCGGCGCTGTAGGCGCTGCGCCTGACGCTGCATGCACGCCCAGCGCGGGGCCACGCGCTTCTGCGGGGCGGGTGGCCGACAACTGCCCAGGAGCGGACCCCACCAGCGACAGCGAGGCTGGTGGCCGCACGCGTTCTCCTGCGCCAGCGGGCGCTGATTCAGCAGGCGCTGATTCCGACGCCGATTCTGTCGGGCCCGGCACGGTGCGCTTGGATCTGGAGCCAGATTCGGCTGATCTGGCCGGTTCAGCTGCATCCTCCGGATCTTCTGTGGCAGGGTCTACAGCAGTGCAACATACAGTACTACCGCGCCGTCATACAAGATCTCAGTCTGGAATTACCAAAGAAAAGGTGTATACTGATGGTACAATCAGGTATGATAAAACCAAGCAAGCTTTTCTTATTAGTACTAGTGAGCCCACACATTTGCATGATGCTCTTGCTCACAAATATTGGAAGAAGGCTATGGATGATGAATATGATGCACTCATGAAAAATAAAACTTGGCATTTAGTACCACAAAAAAAGGATAGTAATGTGATTGATTGCAAATGGGTATACAAGATTAAAAGAAAATCTGATGGGAGTATAGACAGATACAAGGCTAGGTTGGTTGCAAAGGGTTTTAAGCAAAGGTTTGGTATCGACTATGAGGATACTTTTAGTCCTGTTATTAAAGCAACTACCATTCGACTTGTACTGTCTATTGCTATTTCTAGAGGATGGAGTCTACGACAGCTAGATGTTCAGAACGCGTTTCTTCATGGTGTTCTTGAGGAAGAAATGTTCATGCGGCAGCCACCAGGATATGAAAATAAAAACACACCACATTATGTTTGTAAGTTAGATAAAGCATTGTATGGGTTGAAGCAGGCCCCAAGGGCTTGGTATTCAAGGTTGAGCATGTTGGGGAACGTTGCAAAAAATAAAAAAATTTCCTACGGTTTCACCAAGATCCATCTATGAGTTCATCTAGCAACGAGTGATTGGATTGCATCTACATACCTTTGTAGATCACGCGCGGAAGCGTTCAAAGAATGGGGATGAGGAAGTCGTACTCGACGTGATGCAAATCACCGGAGATCCTAGTGCCGAACGGACGGCACCTCCGCGTTCAACACACGTACGGTCAGCGTAACGTCTCCTCTTATTGATCCAGCAAGGGGGAAGGAGAGGTTGAGGAAGATGGCTTCAGCAGCAGCACGACGGCGTGGTGGTGGTGGAGCTGCAGTACTCCGTCAGGGCTTCGCCAAGCTCTATGGAGAAGGAGGGGGTGTTGGAGAGGGAGAGGGAGGCACCAAAGGCGTGGGGTAAGAGGCCCTCCCCCCCACTATATATAGGGGCCTAGGGGGGGCGCCAGCCCTAGGAGATCCAATCTCCTAGGGGGGCGGCGGCCAAGGGGGGTGGAGTGCCCCCCAAGGCAAGTGGGGAGCCCCCCCCACCCTAGGGTTTCAACCCTAGGCGCAAGGGGTGGGCCTTGGGGGGCGCACCAGCCCACTAAGGGCTGGTTCCCCTCCCCACTTCAGCCCATGGGGCCCTCCGGGATAGGTGGCCCCACCCGGTGGACCCCCGGGACCCTTCCGGTGGTCCCGGTACAATACCGGTGACCCCGAAACTTGTCCCGATGGCCGAAATAGCACTTCCTATATATAATTCTTTACCTCCGGACCATTCCGGAACTCCTCGTGACGTCCGGGATCTCATTCGGGACTCCGAACAACATTCGGGTTACTGCATATACATATCCCTACAACCCTAGCGCCATCGAACCTTAAGTGTGTAGACCCTACGGGTTTGGGAGACATGTAGACATGACTGAGATCGCTCTCCGGTCAATAACCAACAGCGGGATCTGGATACCCATGTTGGCTCCCACATGCTCCTCGATGATCTCATCGGATGAACCACGATGTCGAGGATTCAAGCAACCCCGTATACAATTTCCTTTGTCAATCGGTATGTTACTTGCCCGAGATTCGATCGTCGGTATCCCAATACCTCGTTCAATCTCGTTACTGGCAAGTCACTTTACTCGTACCGTAATGCATGATCCCGTGACCAGACACTTGGTCACTTTGAGCTCATAATGATGATGCATTACCGAGTGGGCCTAGTGATACCTCTCCATCATACGGAGTGACAAATCCCAGTCTTGATCCGTGTCAACCCAACAGACACTTTCAGAGATACCCGTAGTATACCTTTATGGTCACCCAGTTACGTTGTGACATTTGGTACACCCAAAGCACTCCTACGGTATCCGGGAGTTACACGATCTCATGGTCTAAGGAAAGGATACTTGACATTGGAAAACTCTAGCAAACGAACTATACGATCTTGTGCTATGTTTAGGATTGGGTCTTGTCCATCACATCATTCTCCTAATGATGTGATCTCGTTATCAATGACATCCAATGTCCATAGTCATGAAACATGACTATCTGTTGATCAACGAGCTAGTCAACTAGAGTCCTACTAGGGACATGTTGGTGTCTGTTATTCACACATGTATTATGATTTCCGGATAACACAATTATAGCATGAATAAAAGACAATTATCATGAACAAGGAAATATAATAATAATCCTTTTATTATTGCCTCTAGGGCATATTTCCAATACTCTCCCACTTGCACTAGAGTCAATAATCTAGTTACATTGTGATGAATCGAACACCCATGGAATTCTGGTGTTGATCATGTTTTGCTCTAGGGAGAGGTTTAGTCAATGGATCTGCTACATTCAGGTCCGTATGTACTTTACAAATATCTATGTCTCCATCTTGAACATTTTCACGAATGGAGTTGAAGCGACGCTTGATGTGCCTTGTCTTCTTGTGAAACCCGGGCTCCTTGGCAAGTGCAATAGCTCCAGTGTTGTCATAGAAGAGCTTGATCGGCCCCGACGCATTGGGTATGACTCCTAGGTCGGTGATGAACTCCTTCACCCAAATTGCTTCATGTGCTGCCTCCGAGGCTGCCATGTACTCCGCTTCTCATGTAGATCCTGCCACGACGCTCTGCTTGCAACTGCACCAGCTTACTGCCCCACCATTCAAAATATACACGTATCCGGTTTATGACTTAGAGTCATCCAGATCTGTGTCGAAGCTAGCGTCGATGTAACCCTTTATGACGAGCTCTTCATCACCTACATAAACGAGAAACATTTCCTTAGTCCTTTTCAGGTACTTCAGGATATTCTTGACCGCTGTCCAGTGTTCCTTGCCGGGATTACTTTGGTACCTTCCTACCAAACTTACGACAAGGTTTACATCAGGTCTGGTACACAGCATGGCACACATAATAGAACCTATGGCTGAGGCATAGGGGATGACACTCATCTCTTCTATATCTTCTGCCGTGGTCGGACATTGAGCTGAGCTCAATTTCACACCTTGCAGCACAGGTAAGAACCCCTTCTTAGACTGATCCATATTGAATTTCTTCAATATCTTATCAAGGTATGTGCTTTGTGAAAGACCTATGAGGCGTCTTGATCTATCCCTATAGATCTTGATGCCTAATATATAAGCAGCTTCTCCAAGGTCCTTCATTGAAAAACTCTTATTCAAGTAGGCCTTAATGCTGTCCAAGAGTTCTATATCATTTCCCATCAAAAGTATGTCATCTACATATAATATGAGAAATGCTATAGAGCTCCCACTCACTTTCTTGTAAACACAGGCTTCTCCATAAGTCTGTGTAAACCCAAACGCTTTGATCATCTCATCAAAGCGAATGTTCCAACTCCGAGATGCTTGCACCAGCCCATAGATCGAGCGTTGGAGCTTGCACACCTTGTCAGCATTCTTAGGATCGACAAAACCTTCCGACTGCATCATATACAATTCTTCCTTAAGGAAACCATTAAGGAATGCCGTTTTGACGTCCATTTGCCATATCTCATAATCATAGAATGCGGCAATTGCTAACATGATTCGAATGGACTTTAGCTTCGCTACTGGTGAGAAAGTCTCATCGTAGTCAACCCCTTGAACTTGTCGATAACCCTTAGCGACAAGCCGAGCTTTATAGATGGTCATATTACCATCCGCGTCTGTCTTCTTCTTAAAGATCCATTTATTTTCTATGGCTCGCCGCTCAACGGGCAAGTCAGTCAAAGTCCATACTTCGTTTTCATACATGGATCCTATCTCGGATTTCATGGCTTCCAGCCATTTGTCGGAATCCGGGCCCGCCATCGCTTCTTCATAGTTCAAAGGTTCACCGTTGTCTAACAACATGATTTCCAAGACAGGGTTGCCGTACCACTTTGGTGCGGAACGTGTCCTTGTGGACCTACGAATTTCAGTAGGAGCTTGATCAGAAGTATCTTGATCATCATCATTATTAACCTCCTCTCTAGTCGGTGCAGGCACCTCAGGAACATTTTCTTGAGTTGCGCCCTTTTCCGGTTCAAGAGGTAATACTTCATCAAGTTCTACTTTCCTCCCACTTACTTCTTTTGAGAGAAACTCTTTCTCTAGAGAGGATCCATTCTTGGCAACAAAGATCTTGCCTTCGGATCTGAGGTAGAAGGTATAGCCAATAGTTTCTTTAGGGTATCCTACGAAGACGCATTTTTCCGACTTGGGTTCGAGCTTTTCAGGTTGAAGTTTCTTGACATAAGCATTGCATCCCCAAACTTTTAGAAACGACAGCTTAGGTTTCTTCCCAAACCATAATTCATACGGTGTCTTCTCAACGGATTTCGACGGAGCCCTATTTAAAGTGAATGCGCCAGTCTCTAAAGCATAGCCCGAAAAAGATAGCGGTAAATCGGTAAGCGACATCATAGATCGCACCATATCTAATAGAGTGCGATTATGACGTTCAGACACACCATTTCGCTGAGGTGTTCCAGGTGGCGTGAGTTGTGAAACTATTCCACATTTTCTTAAGTGTGTGCCAAATTCGTGACTCAAGTATTCTCCTTCACGATCTGATCGTAGGAACTTGATTTTCCTGTCACGTTGATTTTCAACCTCACTCTGAAATTCCTTGAACTTTTCAAAGGTCTCAGACTTGCGTTTCATCAAATAGATATACCCATATCTACTCAAGTCATCAGTGAGGGTGAGAACATAACGATAGCCACCGCGAGCCTCAACACTCATCGGACCGCACACATCAGTATGTATGATTTCCAATAAGTTGGTTGCTCGCTCCATTGTTCCTGAGAATGGAGTCTTGGTCATTTTACCCATGAGGCATGGTTCGCACGTGTCAAATGATTCGTAATCAAGAGACTCTAAAAGTCCATCTGCATGGAGCTTCTTCATGCGTTTGACACCTATGTGACCAAGGCGGCAGTGCCACAAGTATGTGGGACTATCATTATCAACCTTACATCTTTTGGTACTCACACTATGAATATGTGTAGCATTACGCTCGAGATTCGTTAAGAATAAACCATTCACCATCGGAGCATGACCATAAAACATATCTCTCATATAAATAGAACAACCATTATTCTCGGATTTAAATGAGTAGCCATCTCATATTAAACGAGATCCTGATACAATGTTCATGCTCAAACTTGGCACTAAATAACAATTATTGAGGTTCAAAACTAATCCCGTAGGTAAATGTAGAGGTAGCGTGCCGACGGCGATCACATCGACCTTGGAACCATTCCCGACGCGCATCGTCACCTCGTCCTTCGCCAGTCTCCGCTTATTCCGAAGTTCCTGCTTTGAGTTACAAATGTGAGCAACTGCACCGGTATCAAATACCCAGGAGCTACTACGAGTACTGGTAAGGTACACATCAATTACATGTATATCACATATACCTTTCGTTTTTCCGGCCTTCTTGTCCGCTAAGTATTTGGGGCAGTTCCGCTTCCAGTGACCACTTTCCTTGCAATAAAAGCACTCAGTCTCGGGTTTGGGTCCATTCTTTGGTTTCTTCCCGGCAGCTTGCTTGCCGGGCGCGGCAACTCCCTTGCCGTCCTTCTTGAAGTTCTTTTTACCCTTGCCCTTCTTGAACTTAGTGGTTTTATTGACCATCAACACTTGATGTTCCTTCTTGACTTCTACCTCTGCCGATTTCAGCATAGCAAATACTTCAGGAATGGTCTTTTCCATCCCCTGCATATTGAAGTTCATCACAAAGCTCTTGTAGCTCGGTGGAAGCGACTGAAGGATTCTGTCAATGACCGCGTCATCCGGGAGATTAACTCCCAGCTGAGTCAAGCGGTTATGCAACCCAGACGTAGTGAGTATGTGCTCACTGACAGAACTGTTTTCCTCCATCTTACAGCTGAAGAACTTGTTGGAGACTTGATATCTCTCGACCCGGGCATGAGCTTGGAAAACCATTTTCAGCTCTTCGAACATCTCATATGCTCCGTGTCTCTCAAAATGTTTTTGGAGCCCCGGCTCTAAGCTGTAAAGCATGCCGCACTGAACGAGGGAGTAGTCATCGGTACGTGCCTGCCAAGCGTTCATAACGTCTTGTTCTGCAGGGAGAACAGGTGCGTCACCCAGCGGTGCTTGTAGGACATAATCTTTCTTGGTAGCTATGAGAATGATCCTCAGGTTCCGGACCCAGTCCGTGTAGTTGCTGCCATCGTCTTTCAGCTTGGTTTTCTCTAGGAACGCGTTGAAGTTGAGGACTACGTTGGCCATTTGATCAACAAGACATATTGTAAATATTTTAGACCAAGTTCATGATAATTAAGTTCATCTAATCAAATTATTCAATGAACTCCCACTTAGGTAGACATCCCTCCTGTTATCTAAGCATAACATGATCCGAGTTAACTAGGCCGTGTCCGATCATCACGTGAGACAGACTAGTCAACATCGGTGAACATCTTCATGTTGATCGTATCTTCTATACGACTCATGCTCGACCTTTCGGTCTTCTGTGTTCCGAGGCCATGTCTGTACATGCTAGGCTCATCAAGTCAACCTAAGTGTTTGCATGTGTAAATCTGTCTTACACCCGTTGTATGTGAACGTTAGAATCTATCACACCCGATCATCACGTGGTGCTTCGAAACAACGAACTGTCGCAATGGTGCACAGTTAGGGGAACACTTTCTTGAAATTATTATGAGGGATCATCTTATTTGTTGGAAATATGCCCTAGAGGCAATAATAAAAGCATTATTATTATATTTCCTTGTTCATGATAATTGTCTTTATTCATGCTTTAATTGTGTTATCCGGAAATCGTAATACACGTGTGAATAATAGACAACAACATGTCCCTAGTAAGCCTCTAGTTGACTAGCTCGTTGATCAACATATAGTCATGGTTTCCTGTCTATGGACATTGGATGTCATTGATAACGAGATCACATCATTAGGAGAATGATGTGATGGACAAGACCCAATCCTAAACATAGCACAAGATCGTATAGTTCGTTTGCTAGAGTTTTTCCAATGTCAAGTATCTTTTCCTTAGACCATGAGATCGTGTAACTCCCGGATACCGTAGGAGTGCTTTGGGTGTACCAAACGTCACAATGTAACTGGGTGACCATAAAGGTATACTACGGGTATCTCCGAAAGTGTCTGTTGGGTTGACACGGATCAAGACCGGGATTTGTCACTCCGTATGACGGAGAGGTATCACTGGGCCCACTCGGTAATGCATCATCATTATGAGCTCAAAGTGACCAAGTGTCTGGTCACGGGATCATGCATTACGGGACGAGTAAAGTGACTTGCCGATAACGATATTGAACGAGGTATTGGGATACCGACGATCGAATCTCGGGCAAGTAAACACACCGATTGACAAAGGGAATTGTATACGGGGTTGCTTGAATCCTCGACATCGTGGTTCATCCGATGAGATCATCGAGGAGCATGTGGGAGTCAAGATGGGTATCCAGATCCCGCTGTTGGTTATTGACTGGAGAGTCGTCTCGGTCATGTCTACATGTCTCCCGAACCTGTAGGGTCTACACACTTAAGGTTCGGTGACGCTAGGGTTGTGAAGATATGTATATGCAGTAACCTGAATGTTGTTCGGAGTCCCGGATGAGATCCCGGACGTCACGAGGAGTTTTGGAATAGTCCGGAGGTAAAGAATTATATATATGAAGTGCTGTTGCGGCCATCGAGACAAGTTTCGGGGTCACCGGTATTGTACCGGGACCACCGGAAGGGTCCGGGGGTCCACCGGGTGGGGCCACCCATCCCGGAGGGCCCCATGGGCCAAAGTGGGGAGGGGAACCAGCCCATAGTGGGCTGGTGCGCCCCCCTAGGCCCACCCCATGCGCCTAGGGTTGAAACCCTAGGGGTGGGGGGGCGCCCCACCTTGGCTTGGGGGCCACTCCAGCCCTGGCCGCCGCCCCCCTAGGAGATCCCATCTCCTAGGGCCGGCGCGCCCCCTAGGGGACTATATAAAGGGAGGGGGAGGGGGGCAGCCGCACCCTGCATCCCTGGAGCCTCCCTCTCCCCTGCTACACCTCTCTCCCTCGTAGTACACGGCGAAGCCCTGCTACTGTGACGCCCTGCATCCACCACCACACCATCGTGCTGCTGGATCTTCTTCAACCTCTCCTCCCCCTTGCTGGATCAAGAAGGAGGAGACGTCATCCGCTCCGTACGTGTGTTGAACGCGGAGGTGCCGTCCGTTCGGCGCTTGGTCATCGGTGATTTGGATCACGTCGTGTACGACTACCTCATCCCCGTTCTTTGAACGCTTCCGCTCGCGATCTACAAAGGTATGTAGATGCATCCGATCACTCGTTGCTAGATGAACTCATAGATGGATCTTGGTGAAACCGTAGAAAAAATTTTGTTTTCTGCAACGTTCCCCAACAGTGGCATCATGAGCTAGGTCTATGCGTAGTTCTTCTTGCGCGAGTAGAACACAATTTGTTGTGGGCATAGATGTTGTCAACTTTCTTGCCGCTACTAGTCTTATCTTGCTTCAGCGGTATTGTGGGATGAAGCGGCCCGGACCAACCTTACACGTACGCTTACGTGAGACCGGTTCCACCGACTAACATGCACTAGTTGCATAAGGTGGCTGGCGGGTGTCTGTCTCTCCCACTTTTGTTGGAGCGGATTCGATGAAAAGGGTCCTTATGAAGGGTAAATAGAAGTTGAAAAATCACGTTGTGGCTTTCACGTAGGTAAGAAAACGTTCTTGCTAGAACCCTAATTCAGCCACGTAAAACTTGCAACAACAATTAGAGGACGTCTAACTTGTTTTTGCAGCAAGTGCTTTGTGATATGATATGGCCACAGTTGTGATGAATGATGAATGATCTATATGTGATGTATGAGATGTTCATGCTATTGTAATAGGAATCATGACTTGCATGTCGATGAGTATGACAACCGGCAGGAGCCATAGGAGTTGTCTTTATTTTTTTATATGACCTGCGTGTCATTGAGAAACGCCATGTAAATTACTTTACTTTATTGCTAAACGCGTTAGCCATAGTAGTAGAAGTAATAGTTGGCGAGCAACTTCATGAAGACACGATGATGGAGATCATGATGATGGAGATCATGGTGTCAAGCCGGTGACAAGATGATCATGGAGCCCCAAGATGGAGATCAAAGGAGCTATGTGATATTGGCCATATCATGTCACTATTATTATTTGATTGCATGTGATGTTTATCATGTTTTGCATCTTGTTTACTTAGAACGACGGTAGTAAATAAGATGATCCCTCATAATAATTTCAAGAAAGTGTTCCCCCTAACTGTGCACCGTTGCGACAATTCGTTGTTTCGAAGCACCACGTGATGATCGGGTGTGATAGATTCTAACGTTCACATACAACGGGTGTAAGACAGATTTACACATGCAAACACTTAGGTTGACTTGACGAGCCTAGCATGTACAGACATGGCCTCGGAACACAGAAGACCGAAAGGTCGAGCATGAGTCGTATAGAAGATACGATCAACATGAAGATGTTCACCGATGTTGGCTAGTCCGTCTCACGTGATGATCGGACACGGCCTAGTTGACTCGGATCATGTTATACTTAGATGACTAGAAGAGGGATGTCTATCTAAGTGGGAGTTCATTGAATAATTTGATTAGATGAACTTAATTATCATGAACTTAGTCTAAAATCTTTACAATATGTCTTGTAGATCAAATGGCCAACGTAGTCCTCAACTTCAACGCGTTCCTAGAGAAAACCAAGCTGAAAGACGATGGCAGCAACTACACGGACTGGGTCCGGAACCTGAGGATCATCCTCATAGCTTCCAAGAAAGAATATGTCCTACAAGCACCGCTAGGTGACACTCCCGTCCCACAGAACCAAGACGTTATGAACTCTTGGCAGACACGTGTTGATGACTACTCCCTCGTTCAGTGCGGCATGCTTTACAGCCTAGAGCCGGGGCTCCAAAAGCGTTTTGAGAGACATGGAGCATATGAGATGTTCGAAGAGCTGAAAATGGTTTTTCAAGCTCATGCCCGGGTCGAGAGATATGAAGTCTCCGACAAATTCTTCAGTTGTAAGATGGAGGAAAATAGTTCTGTCAGTGAGCACATACTCACTATGTCTGGGTTACATAACCGCTTGACTCAGCTGGGAGTTAATCTCCCGGATGATGCGGTCATGGACAGAATCCTTCAGTCGCTTCCACCGAGCTACAAGAGCTTTGTGATGAACTTCAACATGCAGGGGATGGAAAAGACCATTCCTGAGTTATTTTCAATGCTGAAATCAGCAGAGGTAGAAGTCAAGAAGGAACATCAAGTGTTGATGGTCAATAAAACCACTAAGTTCAAGAAAGGCAAGGGTAAAAAGAACTTCAAGAAGGACGGCAAGGGAGTTGTCGCGCCTGGCAAGCAAGCTGCCGGGAAGAAGCCAAAGAATGGACCCAAGCCCGAGACTGAGTGCTTTTATTGCAAGGGAAGCGGTCACTGGAAGCGGAACTGCCCAAAATACTTAGCGGACAAGAAGGCCGGCAAAACAAAAGGTATATATGATATACATGTAATTGATGTGTACCTTACCAGTACTCGTAGTAGCTCTTGGGTATTTGATACCGGTGCAGTTGCTCACATTTGTAACTCAAAGCAGGAGCTGCGGAATAAGCGGAGACTGGCGAAGGACGAGGTGACGATGCGCGTCGGGAATGGTTCCAAGGTCGATGTGATCGCCGTCGGCACGCTGCCTCTACATTTACCTACGGGATTAGTTTTAAACCTCAATAATTGTTATTCAGTGCCATCTTTGAGCATGAACATTGTATCGGGATCTCGTTTAATTCGAGATGGCTACTCATTTAAATCCGAGAATAATGGTTGTTCTATTTATATGAGTGATATGTTTTATGGTCATGCTCCTATGGTGAATGGTTTATTCTTAATGAATCTCGAGCGTAATGCTACACATGTTCATAGTGTGAATACCAAAAGATGCAAGGTTGATAATGATAGTCCCACATACTTGTGGCACTGCCGCCTTGGTCACATAGGTGTCAAACGCATGAAGAAGCTCCATGCAGATGGACTTTTAGAGTCTCTTGATTATGAATCATTTGACACGTGCGAACCATGCCTCATGGGTAAAATGACCAAGACTCCGTTCTCAGGAACAATGGAGCGAGCAACCAACTTATTGGAAATCATACATACTGATGTGTGCGGTCCAATGAGTGTTGAGGCTTGCGGTGGCTATCGTTATGTTCTCACCCTCACTGATGACTTGAGTAGATATGGGTATATCTACTTAATGAAACACAAGTCTGAGACCTTTGAAAAGTTCAAGGAATTTCAGAGTGAGGTTGAGAATCAGCGTGACAGAAAATTCAAGTTTTTGCGATCAGATCGTGGAGGAGAATACTTGAGTCACGAATTTGGCACACACTTAAGAAAATGTGGAATAGTTTCACAACTCACGCCGCCTGGAACACCTCAGCGTAACGGTGTGTCCGAACGTCGTAATCGCACTCTATTGGATATGGTGCGGTCTATGATGTCTCTTACCGATTTACCGCTATCTTTTTGGGGCTATGCTTTAGAGACTGCCACATTCACTTTAAATAGGGCTTCGTCGAAATCCATTGAGACGACACCGTATGAATTATGGTTTGGGAAGAAACCTAAGCTGTCGTTTCTAAAAGTTTGGGGATGCGATGCTTATGTCAAGAAACTTCAACCTGAAAAGCTCGAACCCAAGTTGGAAAAATGCGTCTTCATAGGATACCCTAAAGAAACTATTGGGTATACCTTCTACCTCAGATCCGAAGGCAAGGTCTTTGTTGCCAAGAATGGATCCTTTCTAGAGAAGGAGTTTCTCTCGAAAGAAGTGAGTGCGAGGAAAGTAGAACTTGATGAAGTATTGCCTCTTGAACCGGAAAATGGCGCAACTCAAGAAAATGTTCCTGAGGTGCCTGCACCGACTAGAGAGGAAGTTAATGATGATGATCATGAAACTTCAGATCAAGTTGCTACTGAACTTCGAAGGTCCACAAGGACACGTTCCGCACCAGAGTGATATGGCAATCCTGTCTTGGAAATCATGTTGTTAGACAACGGTGAACCTTCAAACTATGAAGAAGTGATGGCGGGCCCGGATTCTGACAAATGGCTAGAAGCCATGAAATCCGAGATAGGATCCATGTATGAAAATGAAGTATGGACTTTGACTGACTTGCCCGATGATCGGCGAGCCATAGAAAATAAATGGATCTTTAAGAAGAAGACAGACGCGGATGGTAATGTGACCATCTATAAAGCTCGGCTTGTCGCTAAGGGTTATCGATAAGTTCAAGGGGTTGACTACGATGAGACTTTCTCACCGGTAGCGAAGCTGAAGTCCGTCCGAATCATGTTAGCAATTGCCGCATTCTACGATTATGAGATATGGCAAATGGACGTCAAAACGGCATTCCTTAATGGTTTCCTTAAGGAAGAATTGTATATGATGCAGCCGGAAGGTTTTGTCGGTCCTAAGAATGCTGACAAGGTGTGCAAGCTCCAACGCTCGATTTATGGGCTGGTGCAAGCATCTCGGAGTTGGAACATTCGCTTTGATGAGATGATCAAAGTGTTTGGGTTTACGCAGACTTATGGAGAAGCCTGCGTTTACAAAAAAGTGAGTGGGAGCTCTGTAGCATTTCTCATATTATATGTAGATGACATACTTTTGATGGGAAATGATATAGAGCTCTTGGACAGCATTAAGGCCTACTTGAATAAAAGTTTTTCAATGAAGGACCTTGGAGAAGCTGCTTATATATTAGGCATCAAGATCTATAGGGATAGATCGAGACGCCTCATAGGTCTTTCACAAAGCACATACCTTGATAAGATATTGAAGAAGTTCAATATGGATCAGTCTAAAAAGGGGTTCTTACGTGTGTTACAAGGTGTGAAATTGAGCTCAACTCAATGTCCGACCACGGCAGAAGAAATAGAAGAGATGAGTGTCATCCCCTATGCCTCAGCCATAGGTTCTATTATGTATGCCATGCTGTGTACAAGACCTGATGTAAACCTTGCCGTAAGTTTGGTAGGAAGATACCAAAGTAATCCCGGCAAGGAACACTGGACATCGGTCAAGAATATCCTGAAGTACCTGAAAAGGACTAAGGAAATGTTTCTCGTTTATGGAGGTGATGAAGAGCTCGTCGTAAAGGGTTACGTCGACGCTAGCTTCGACACAGATCTGGATGACTCTAAGTCACAAATCGGATACGTGTATATTTTGAATGGTGGGGCAGTAAGCTGGTGCAGTTGCAAGCAGACGTCGTGGCGGGATCTACATGTGAAGCGGAGTACATGGCAGCCTCGGAGGCAGCACATGAAGCAATATGGGTGAAGGAGTTCATCACCGACCTAGGATTCATACCTAATGCGTCGGGGCCAATCAAACTCTTCTGTGACAACACTGGAGCTATTGCACTTGCCAAGGAGCCCAGGTTTCACAAGAAGACAAGGCACATCAACCGTCGCTTCAACTCCATTCGTGAAAATGTTCAAGATGGAGACATAGATATTTGTAAAGTACATACGGACCTGAATGTAGCGGATCCGTTGACTAAACCTCTCCCTAGAGCAAAACATGATCAACACCAGAATTCCATGGGTGTTCGATTCATCACAATGTAACTAGATTATTGACTCTAGTGCAAGTGGGAGACTGTTGGAAATATGCCCTAGAGGCAATAATAAAAGCATTATTATTATATTTCCTTGTTCATGATAATTGTCTTTATTCATGCTTTAATTGTGTTATCCGGAAATCTAATACATGTGTGAATAATAGACAACAACATGTCCCTAGTAAGCCTCTAGTTGACTAGCTCGTTGATCAACAGATAGTCATGGTTTCCTGACTATGGACATTGGATGTCATTCATAACGAGATCACATCATTAGGAGAATGATGTGATGGACAAGACCCAATCCTAAACATAGCACAAGATCGTATAGTTCGTTTGCTAGAGTTTTTCCAATGTCAAGTATCTTTTCCTTAGACCATGAGATCGTGTAACTCCCAGATACGGTAGGAGTGCTTTGGGTGTACCAAACGTCACAATGTAACTGGGTGACCATAAAGGTATACTACGGATATCTCCGAAAGTGTCTGTTGGGTTGACACGGATCAAGACCGGGATTTGTCACTCCGTATGACGGAGAGGTATCACTGGGCCCACTCGGTAATGCATCATCATTATGAGCTCAAAGTGACCAAGTGTCTGGTCACGGGATCATGCATTACGGGACGAGTAAAGTGACTTGCCGGTAACGAGATTGAACGAGGTATTGAGATACCGACGATCGAATCTCGGGCAAGTAAACATACCGATTGACAAAGGGAATTGTATACGGGGTTGCTTGAATCCTCGACATCGTGGTTCATCCGATGAGATCATCGAGGAGCATGTGGGAGCCAACATGGGTATCCAGATCCCGCTGTTGGTTATTGACCGGAGAGTCGTCTCGGTCATGTCTACATGTCTCCCGAACCCGTAGGGTCTACACACTTAAGTTTCGGTGACGCTAGGGTTGTGAAGATATGTATATGCAGTAACCTGAATGTTGTTCGGAGTCCCGGATGAGATCCCGGACGTCACGAGGAGTTTCGGAATAGTCCGGAGGTAAATAATTATATATAGGAAGTGCTGTTTCGGCCATCGGGACAAGTTTCGGGGTCACCGGTATTGTACCGGGACCAACGGAAGGGTCCGGGGGTCCACCGGGTGGGGCCACCCATCCCGGAGGGCCCCATGGGCCAAAGTGGGGAGGGGAACCAGCCCATAGTGGGCTGGTGCACCCCCCTAGGCCCACCCCATGCGCCTAGGGTTGAAACCCTAGGGGTGGGGGGCGCCCCACCTTGGCTTGGGGGCCACTCCAGCCTTGGCCGCCGCCCCCCTAGGTGATCCCATCTCCTAGGGCCGGCGCCCCCCTAGGGGACTATATAAAGGGAGGGGGGAGGGGGGCAGCCGCACCCTGCATCCCTGGCGCCTCCCTCTCCCCTGCTACACTTCTCTCCCTCATAGTACACGGCGAAGCCCTGCTACTGTGACGCCCTGCATCCACCACCACACCGTCGTGCTGTTGGATCTTCTTCAACCTCTCCTCCCCCCTTGCTGGATCAAGAAGGAGGAGACGCCATCCGCTCCGTACGTGTGTTGAACACAGAGGTGCCGTCCGTTCGGCGCTTGGTCATCGGTGATTTGGATCACGTCGTGTACGACTACCTCATCCCCGTTCTTTGAATGCTTCCGCTCGCGATCTACAAAGGTATGTAGATGGATCCGATCACTCGTTGCTAGATGAACTCATAGATGGATCTTGGTGAAACCGTAGAATTTTTTTTGTTTTCTGCAACGTTCCCCAACATTATTTACTACCGTCGTTCTAAGTAAACAAGATGCAAAAACATGATAAACATCACATGCAATCAAATAATAAAAGTGACATGATATGGCCAATATCACATAGCTCCTTTGATCTCCATCTTGGGGCTCCATGATCATCTTGTCACCGGCATGACACCATGATCTCCATCATCATGATCTCCATCATCGTGTCTCCATGAAGTTGTTCGCCAACTATTACTTCTACTACTATGGCTAACGCGTTTAGCAATAAAGTAAAGTAATTTACATGGCGTTTCTCTATGACACGCAGGTCATATAAAAAAATAAAGACAACTCCTATGGCTCCTGCCGGTTGTCATACTCATCGACATGCAAGTCGTGATTCCTATTACAATAGCATGAACATCTCATACATCACATATATATCATTCATCATTCATCACAACTTTGGCCATATCACATCACAAAACACTTGCTGCAAAAACAAGTTAGACGTCCTCTAATTGTTGTTGCAAGTTTTACGTGGCTGCAATAGGGTTCTAGCAAGAACGTTTTCTTACCTACGTGAAAGCCACAACGTGATTTGTCAACTTCTATTTACCCTTCATAAGGACCCTTTTCATCGAATCCGCTCCAACTAAAGTAGGAGACACACACACCCGCCAACCACCTTATGCAACTAGTGCATGTTAGTCGGTGGAACCGGTCTCACGTAAGCGTACGTGTAAGGTTGGTCCGGGCCGCTTCATCCCACAATACTGTTGAAGCAAGATAAGACTAGTAGCGGCAAGAAAGTTGACAACATCTACGCCCACAACAAATTGTGTTCTACTCGCGCAAGAAGAATTACGCATAGACCTAGCTCATGATGCCACTGTTGGGGAACGTTGCAGAAAATAAAAAATTTTCCTACGGTTTCACCAAGATCCATCTATGAGTTCATCTAGCAACGAGTGATTGGATTGCATCTACATACCTTTGTAGATCACGCGCGGAAGCGTTCAAGGAACGGGGATGAGGAAGTCGTACTCGACGTGATCCAAATCACCGGAGATCCTAGCGCCGAACGGACGGCACCTCCGCGTTCAACACACGTACGGTCAGCGTAACGTCTCCTTCTTCTTGATCCAGCAAGGGGGAAGGAGAGGTTGAGGAAGATGGCTTCGGCAGGAGCACGACGGCGTGGTGGTGGTGGAGCTGCAGTACTCCGTCAGGGCTTCGCCAAGCTTTATGGAGAAGGAGGGGGTGTTGGAGAGGGAAAGGGAGGCACCAAAGGCGTGGGGTAAGAGGCCCTCCCCCCCCACTATATATAGGGGCCTAGGGGGGGGGGGGCGCCGGCCTTAGGAGATCCAATCTCCTTGGGGGGCGGTGGCCAAGGGGGGTGGAGTGCCTCCCAAGGCAAGTGGGGAGCCCCCCCCCCACCCTAGGGTTTCAACCCTAGGCGCAAGGGGTGGGCCTTGGGGGGCGCACCAGCCCACTAAGGGCTGGTTCCCCTCCCCACTTCAGCCCATGGGGCCCTCCGGGATAGGTGGCCCCACCCGGTGGACCCCCGGGACCCTTCCGGTGGTCCCGGTACAATACCGGTGACCCCGAAACTTGTCCCGATGGCCGAAATAGCACTTCCTATATATAATTCTTTACCTCCGGACCATTCCGGAACTCCTCGTGACGTTCGGGATCTCATCCGGGACTCCGAACAACATTTTGGTTACTGCATATACATATCCCTACAACCTTAGCGTCACCGAACCTTAAGTGTGTAGACCCTACGGGTTCGGGAGACATGTAGACATGACCGAGATCGCTCTCCGGTCAATAACCAACAGCGGGATCTGGATACCCATGTTGGCTCCCACATGCTCCTCGATGATCTCATCGGATGAACCACGATGTCGAGGATTCAAGCAACCCCGTATACAATTCCCTTTGTCAATCGGTATGTTACTTGCCCGAGATTCGATCGTCGGTATCCCAATACCTCGTTCAATCTCGTTACCGGCAAGTCACTTTACTCGTACCGTAATGCATGATCCCGTGACCAGACACTTGGTCACTTTGAGCTCATAATGATGATGCATTACCGAGTCGGCCCAGTGATACCTCTCCGTCATACGGAGTGACAAATCCCAGTCTTGATCCGTGTCAACCCAACAGACACTTTCGGAGATACCCGTAATATACCTTTATGGTCACCCAGTTATGTTGTGACATTTGGTACACCCAAAGCACTCCTATGGTATCCGGGAGTTACACGATCTCATGGTCTAAGGAAAGGATACTTGACATTGGAAAACTCTAGCAAACGAACTATACGATCTTGTGCTATGTTTAGGATTGGGTCTTGTCCATCACATCATTCTCCTAATGATGTGATCTCTTTATCAATGACATCCAATGGCCATAGTCAGGAAACCATGACTATCTGTTGATCAACGAGCTAGTCAACTAGAGGCTTACTAGGGACATGTTGGTGTCTGTTATTCACACATGTATTATGATTTCCGGATAACACAATTATAGCATGAATAAAAGACAATTATCATGAACAAGGAAATATAATAATAATCCTTTTATTATTGCCTCTGGGGCATATTTCCAACAGAGCACACAACTACAACGGCTTGGGTTTACACCATCAAAGGCAGATACCTCATTATTCTTTTACAGTAAGAACAATATTACCATGTTTGTTCTTGTCTATGTTGATGATATAATTGTTGCCAGTTCACATTCAGATGCAACTACCTGTCTCCTTAAGGATTTGAAACTAGAGTTTGCTCTCAAGGACTTGGGAGATCTTCACTATTTTCTTGGAACTGAGGTCAAGAAGGTAAAAAATGGTATACTTCTTACACAGGAAAAATATGCTGCTGACATTCTGAAATGGGTACATATGGAAAAGTGTAAGCCTGTGAGTACACCTATATCCACGTCAGAAAAGCTTACTATTGAAGCTGGAGAAGCTCTTGGAGCAGAGGATGCAACAAACTATAGGAGTGTTGTAGGTGCTCTTCAGTATCTGACTCTCACACGTCCTGATATTTCTTATTCTGTGAACAAAGTTTGTCAGTATTTGCATTCTCCTACTACAGCTCATTGGACTGCAGTAAAAAGGATCTTGAGGTATCTTAGATATACAGAGGGACTTGGTCTTCAGATTGTCAAGTCCTCATCTCTTCTTGTGTCTGCCTATTCTGATGCAGATTGGGCAGGGTGTGCTGATGACAGAAGGTCTACAGGTGGCTTTGCTGTGTTTCTGGGAACAAATCTTGTGTCATGGAGTGCAAGAAAACAAGCTACTGTCTCAAGGTCGAGTACTGAGGCTGAGTACAAAGCTTTAGCAAATGCTACAGCTGAAGTCATGTGGATTCAGACATTGCTTCATGAACTTGGAATTAAGATTCCTCAAGCTGCAAGGTTATGGTGTGACAACATTGGTGCAACCTATCTTTCAGCTAACCCTGTTTTTCATGCACGTACAAAGCACATTGAAGTTGATTTTCATTTTGTAAGAGAACGAGTGGCTCGAAAGCTACTTGACATCAGGTTTATACCTACAGGGGATCAACTTGCTGATGGCTTCACAAAACCGCTTACTATGAAGAGATTGGATGAGTTCAAGTACAATCTTAACCTTGGTAAGATTACATGAGGTTTAGATTGAGGGGGAGTGTTACGATAAGTTGTATAGGGAGAGGAAAGTAGTTTAAATTGTACTCTGTCTTCTATCCCTTCTTCTGTTCCAACTCCTGTAACCTTGATCGATCCTGTGACGATCGTTCGTTTCTTGTAAGCCACGGCAATGTTTCTATATAATGCAATGCGGCTCAGGCGAAGGGTTCTACGCTTCCCACAATAACTTATAGAGGAGAGAAGAGGCGTGACGTACTGGTGTGGGTGAGTGGGGAAGAAAAGGTGAGGCGAGGAGTGGGAAGATAAGGTGAGGGAGAGGAGTCGGCGGCGTTCGGTCAGGTTAGTTTCAGTCCGCACGAGTCCGTGGGCTGACGTGGCAACTTTCAGTGCTCCAAAATTTATGCAGCGTGATGGACGGCATCGAGTGCCTGTGGGCGAGATGCAAACGCTCACATATGTGGGCGTTAGTATTTTGGAAAATCAATGTATGTTATTGAGTTTACTAGCTTAGCATATTTACTACAGTGAAGTTACCAAACCCTTAAGGGATAGAACCAATATAGCTCTGTTGGTTCGGATTCACGAAACAGTACCCTTGCAGTTATGCTTTCTTAGGTGTCTCCAATGCAAAGAATATTGTTGATTGACACTATTGGACAAATTTGGTTACTGTAGTTTGCATAATGTACTCATATTGTTAGTAAACCTTGTTTACTGTCGGTTAGCTTTAATTGAATTTGTTCATCTTTTATTAAATGATGGTGCTAAGCGCCGTCCAATTGAAGCGTGGATTAACCATTGGGTTCGGCATGCAATTATCTACTCCCTCTTTTTCTAAATAGAAGTCTGTATAGAGATTTTACTATAAACTACATACAAAGTAAAATGAATCTTCTAAAATGCATTTACATATCTCCGTACGTGATTCATAGTAAAATCTCTAAAAAAACTTATATTTAGGAATGAAGGAAGTACATCGACAGTATGTCAGTAAGGTCTCTAGGGTAAATTCCCTAGGAACTTGGAGTCGTTTCCTGACGCTGATTTTGACTCGGTCATCGAAATCATGGCCTGGCTTATGCTGTGGGCCCGTTTTGCCAGCAATGTGGTGGTATTGGCCCGGCCTGTCCGTGCCTTTGCTGGTCAACAACAGAGCGACACGTGCTGTGCGGCGGACGAGACTTGCCTGCTTCCCTCCGTGCTCCCGCACACGTAGCTTGATTTGATTGGAACAAAATAAAGCCCGGCTCCACCCCTTTAAAATCAGGGGGAGATGATTAGATTAGAAAGAAAAAAGAAAAAAATACAACCGTTGGATGAGGTGGAAGTACGGAAAGGGAGCAGGTAAGCCGGATCCGCCAGCGATAGGGCTATTTACAGAGGGAAGAGGCGGATTTTGGGGAGGGATTTGCTCCCGTGCGCTGGGTAGTTTGGTTTCGCTGCGTCTTGCCGGAGGAGGAGGTCGAGGGGTTCGATGCAGCTTGCTGGAGCGGCTGGCGATGTGTGCGAGGGTGCTGCTGGCGGCGCTTCTTCGTCCGGCCGGGGGTTCACCACTGCTGTTGGCTGTACTCCACGCATCCGCCAGCGGCTGCGTTGGATGAAATATGTGCTGCCGCCTCCAGCTGTGCTGATGGATGGGGAGGCGTGGTCTCTGCATCGAGCTTTCTGCTTCAACGGGCTTTCTTCATGGTTGTACTAGTACTCTGTATTTTGTCACTGAAGCCAAAGTGATGAACAGTCTAAAATACTACCCATTCGGACGCCTCAAACGCTCGAGCGGACCAGCACCTTTTATATTCAGCCCATATCAAGGCCAGATATGGGGCGCGTTCGTCACATCGGACTGACATTAAGGTCCCACATGAAATCGTTTGGAAGCCCAACAATCCGACGGGTGTCTTCTCCAGGTGGTGTGAACATCGTGTGGCGGCTCTCCGGCTCGCTGCATGAAGCCCGGATCGCAGCTGGACTGTCTCCGAAATCGCCGGAGCAGGACGAGGAAGAGGAGGAGGCCGACATGGAGGTTGTGGTGGAGCAGTAGTAGGAGTAGGAGGCCGACACAGACTATGATGGACGTAGCGAAGGAACACGCCGACGCGGCCATGGAGGACGACGCGGCGAGTCCAAAGGCAGGTCGGCTGCTATTCAGGCGGCACGCCTCGCACAATCTCTCACTTGATCCGGAAGCGACGCTCCAGCATAGGTCGTCTTTTTTTGTCGGGCCATGGCGGACGACAAGGGAGCCGAGCGGTGCCACACGGTGTTCACACGGACGAGATGCCCGTCGGACTGTTGGGTTTCCGGACGATTTCGTATGGACCGGGCCATCCGTCCGACGTAGTGGACGTGCTCGGGCCTTCCCATATCCATTCCATATTTAGGTTGGATATGAGAGGTGCCGGTCAGCCCAGATGCTTGAGCCCATTTGAGGCGCCCGTGTAGGTCGAGTTTTTCTGATCGTTCGATGACCGAGTGTCTGCCCGAGCGTTTAAGGCAGGTTTAGGGCGTCTGGCTGTAGATGCTACCTGGATGCGTTGATGAACTGGTTGATGCATGCTTGATCATTGCCGGTTCTTGATTTCAGTTTATACATATATTTTTTGGAAATATATGGATACAGATTGGTACAACGTATAGGACTGTAGTTTATGTTCTGGCAAACTGATCGCTGTTGTTTGCCCCTTGCTACGGTCATTCGATAGAAAAAGGCAAGTCTGAATCGTTTTTTTCACTTGGGCCACTGTGAGATGTTGGATCTCGTTTGGACGATAGATGTACAGCCGCATGTTGCGGCGTGACTGCCGAAGGCATGTCATCTGATCCCAGTCCGGTTGTGTTCCACGTAAGGGAACGTGGATATGTGCGTGTTTGTTCATGTGTGTGTTCAGTTGTTCTGCATGTATTTGGGTGTTGGATTCCTGTTTGTTTTTTTGATCGATTTTCCTCACAGTTCCGTCTAGATGGATTTGGCTCGGTCAAAACAATAGAGATAATGTATTATGTTGTGAAAGATAAAATCCAGGATCACACTGTAAGTCTCGAGCATATATAAGGGCAAAGGATATGCTTACGGATCCGCTCACGAAAGGCTTACCACCCAATGTGTCCAAGGAACACTTAAGGGACATGAGTTTAAGGAAAAGTCTATGATTCCTGGATCATGAGAGGCCCAAAAGGAACATAATTATTTCAAAATAGAGAAGTATGTTGTAGCTGTCTGATTCTATCGGCAATTGAGCTGTGACGATGAAACATGCTCTATGTATTGATCTATGATGAAACGAGTAAAGTAAAAAAGTATATGGTTAAAAGTAAAGTAGAGATCTAGGGGAAAAGTGTTAGGTTGATCTCCCGATCGAGCCCAACGGCTTGACGGCCCCCTGTCTCGTGCCCTGATTGGGGGCGCCCAACCGTTCTCTGGTTGGTGGGCCCGTGTCGCGCTGCGCAATATAAAGAGGTGGGTGCCGGGGCTCGCAGCACGAGGTTTGTTGCGCAGCCACCAACCCCACCAACATCCCTTACCGATCTAGGGTTTCACAGTAGCGACGAGAAGCAGCCACCACCGCTGCTCACTCACCGCCGCCACCACAGCTCCACCATGGCCACCGGCTCTAGCTCCTCGGGCCAAGCCGAAGGTAATACTCCCGGATTGATCTAGCCTACCGATCCACAGTTCTATCAATGGTGTCAGAGCCTCCTAGGCTTAGGTTTTTCGGGTAGAAAAGAAATCAAAGCAAAAGAAACCCCCTCCCTAGGATCCCGAACCTCACAGGGCAAAAGATCTCATCGGAGAAGGGCCTTGGGCTCGCCGACAAAGAAGCGCCGCCGTCGAGGCCGCGCTGTTCCTCTCGATCCGGACGGGCATCAGCAACCCGAGCCGTTCGGAAGAAGAACACGGGTAGTGGGGGGCACTACGCCTTCTCCATCGCCGAAAGGATTGATTTAACTTACCGGACGACCACGTGGTCGCCAACAAAGGACGTCGCCGCTGAACCGCTTGATGGCGGTGCGCCCACCTACGGGTGCACGCACGCGCCGACAAGGGGGATAGGGGGCCACTGTTGGGGAACGTAGTAATTTCAAAAAATTTCCTACGCACACGCAAGATCATGGTGATGCATAGCAACGAGAAGGGAGAGTGTGATCTACGTACCCTTGTAGATCAACAACGGAAGCGTTGACGCAACGTAGAGGAAGTAGTCGTACGTCTTCCCGATCCGACCGATCCAAGCACCGTTACTCCGGCACCTCCGAGTTCTTAGCACACGTACAACTCGATGACGCTCCCCGGGCTCCGATCCAGCAAAGCTTCGGGGATGAGTTCCGTCAGCACAACGGCGTGGTGACGATGATGATGTTCTACCGACGCAGGGCTTCGCCTAAACACTACAACGATATGACCGAGGTGAAATGTGGTGGAAGGGGGCACCGCACACGGCTAAGGAACGATCACGAGGATCAATCTTGTGTTCATGGGGTGCCCCTTGCCTCAGTATATAAAGGATGGAGGAGGAGGAGGCCGGCCAAGGCAATTGGTGCGGCCAGGATGGGAGTCCTACTAGGACTCCAAGTCCTAGTAGGAGTCTATCAAGAGGGGAGGAAGGGAGAAGGAAGTGGAGGAGAAGGAAAGGTGGCCGGCCCCCTTTTCCCTAGTCCAATTCGGACCAGAGGGGAGGGGGGGCGCAGCAGCCCCTTGGCCCTTTCTCCTCTTCCCACTAAAGCCCATCAAGGCCCATTGCTTCTCCCGTAACTACCCGGTACTCCAAAAAATACCCGAATCACTCGGAACCTTTCCGATGTCCGAATATAGTCGTCCAATATATTGATCTTTACGTCTCGACCATTTCAAGACTCCTCGTCATGTCCCAGATCTCATCCGGGACTCTGAACTCCTTCGGTACATCAAAACTCATAAACTCATAATATAACAGTCATCGAAACCTTAAGCGTGCGGACCCTACGGTTCGAGAACAATGTAGACATGACCGAGACATGTCTCCGGTCAATAACCAATAGCGGGACCTAGATGCCCATATTGGCTCCTACATATTCTACGAAGATCTTTTATCGGTCAGACCGCATAACAACATACGTTGTTCCCTTTGTCATCGGTATGTTACTTGCCCGAGATTCGATCGTCGGTATCCAATACCTAGTTCAATCTCATTACCGGCAAGTCTCTTTACTCGTTCCGTAATACATCATCCCGCAACTAACTCATTAGTTGCAATGCTTGCAAGGCTTAAGTGATGTGCATTACCGAGAGGGCCCAGAGATACCTCTCCGACAATCGGAGTGACAAATCCTAATCTCGAAGTACACCAACCCAACATGTACCTTTGGATACACCTGTAGAGCTCCTTTATAATCACCCAGTTACGTTGTGACGTTTGATAGCACACAAAGTGTTCCTCCGGCAAACGGGAGTTGCATAATCTCATAGTCATAGGAACATGTATAAGTCATGAAGAAAGCAATAGCAACATACTAAACGATCGGGTGCTAAGCTAATGGAATGGGTCATGTCAATCAGATCATTCATCTAATGATGTGATCCTGTTAATCAAATAACAACTCTTTGTCCATGGTTAGGAAACATAACCATCTTTGATTAACGAGTTAGTCAAGTAGAGGCATACTAGTGACACTCTGTTTGTCTATGTATTCACACATGTATTATGTTTCCGGTTAATACAATTTTAGCATGAATAATAAACATTTATCATGATATAAGGAAATAAATAATAACTTTATTATTGCCTCTAGGGCATATTTCCTTCAGTCTCCCACTTGCACTAGAGTCAATAATCTAGATCACATCGCCATGTGATTTAACATCAATAGTTCACATCTTTATGTGATTGGTTCACATCTCCATGTGATTAACACCCAAAGGGTTTACTAGATTCAATAATCTAGTTCACATCGCTATGTGATTAAGACCCAAAAAGTGATCATGTTTTGCTTGTGAGAGAAGTTTAGTCAACGGGTCTGCCACATTCAGATTCGCATGTATTTTGCAAATTTCTATGTCAACAATGCTCTGCTTGGAGCTACTCTAACTAATTGCTCCCACTTTCAATATGTATCCAGATTGAGACTTAGAGTCATCTGGATCAGTGTCAAAACTTGCATTGACGTAACCCTTTATGACGAACCTTTTGTCACCTCCTTAATCGAGAAACATATCCTTATTCTAGTAAGGATAATTTTGACCGCTGTCCATTGATCTACTCCTAGATCACTATTGTACTCCCTCTCTTAACATAGTGTATGGTATACAATAGATCTGGTACACAGCATGGCATACTTTATTGAACCTATGACTGAGGCATAGGGAATGACTTTCATTCTCTTTCTATCTTCTGCCGTGGTCGGGCTTTGAGTCTTACTCAACTTCACACCTTGTAACAGAGGCAAGAAACTTTTTCTTTGACTGTTCCATTTTGAACTACTTCAAAATCTTGTCAAGGTATGTACTCATTGAAAAAACTTATCAAGCGTCTTGATCTATCTCTATAGATCTTGATACTCAATATGTAAGCAGCTTCACCGAGGTCTTTCTTTGAAAAACTCCTTTCAAACATTCCTTTATGCTTTGCAGAATAATTCTACATTATCTCCGATCAACAATATGTCTTTTCACATATACTTTATCAGAAATGTTGTAGTGCTCCCACTCACTTTCTTGTAAATACAGGCTTCACCGCAAGTCTGTATAAAACTATATGCTTTGATCAACTTATCAAAGCGTATATTCCAACTCCGAGATGTTTGCACCAGTCCATAGATGGATCGCTGGAGCTTGCACATTTTGTTAGCACCTTTAAGATTGACAAAACCTTCTGGTTGTATCATATACAACTCTTCTTTAATAAATCCATTAAGGAATGTAGTTTTGTTTATCCATTTGCCGGATTTCATAAAATGCGGCAATTGCTAACATGATTCGGACGGACTTAAGCATAGATACGAGTGAGAAACTCTCATCGTAGTCAACACCTTGAACTTGTCGAAAACCTTTTTGCGACAATTCTAGCTTTGTAGATAGTAACACTACTATCAGCGTCCATCTTTCTATTGAATATCCATTTATTTTCTATGGCTTGCCGATCATCGGGCAAATCCATCAAAGTCCATACTTTGTTCTCATACATGGATCATATCTCAGATTTCATGGCCTCAAACCATTTCACGGAATCTGGGCTCATCATCGCTTCCTCACAGTTCACAAGTTCGTCATGGTCAAGTAACATGACCTCCAGAATAGGATTACCGTACCACTCTGGTGCGGATCTCACTCTGGTTTACCTACGAGATTCGATAGTAACTTGATCTGAAGTTACATGATCATCATCATTAGATTCCTCACTAATTGGTGTAGTAGTCACAGGAACAGATTTTTGTGATGAACTACTTTCCAATAAGGGAGCAGGTACAGTTACCTCATCAAGTTCTCTACTTTCCTCCCACTCACTTCTTTTGAGAGAAACTCCTTCTCTAGAAAGGATCCATTCTTAGCAACGAATGTCTTGCCTTCGGATCTGTGATAGAAGGTGTACCCAACTGTCTCCTTTGGGTATCCTATGAAGACATATTTCTCCGATTTGAGTTTGAGCTTATCGAGATGAAACTTTTTCACATAAGCATTGCAACTCCAAACTTTAAGAAACAACAGCTTAGGTTTCTTGCCAAACCATAGTTCACACGGTGTCGTCTCAACGGATTTAGATGGTGCCCTATTTAACGTGAATGCAGCTGTCTCTAATGCATAACCCCAAAACGATAGTGGTAGATCGGTAAGAGACATCATAGATTGCACTATATCTAATAAAGTACGGTTATGAGTTCGGACACACCATTACACTATGGTGTTCCAGGTGGCGTGAGTAGTGAAACTATTCACATTGTTTTAATTGAAGGCCAAACTCGTAACTCAAATATTTTACCTCTGCGATCATATCGTAGAAACTTTTATTTTCTTGTCACAATGATTTTCCACTTCACTCTGAAATTCTTTGAACTTTTCAAATGTTTCAGACTTATGTTTCATCAAGTAGATATACCCATATCTGCTCAAATCATCTGTGAAGATTAGAAAATAATGATACCTGCCACGGGCCTATTCATCGGACCACATACATCAGTATGTATGATTTCCAACAAATCTGTCGCTCGCTCCATTGTTCCGGAGAACGGAGTCTTAGTCATCTTTGCCCATGAGGCATGGTTCGTAAGCATCAACTGATTCATAATCAAGTGTTTCCAAAATCCCATCAGCATGGAGTTTCTTCATGCGCTTTACACCAATATGACCTAAACGGCAGTGCCACAAATAAGTTGCACTATCATTATTAACTTTGCTTCTTTTGGCTTCAATATCATGAATATGTGTATTACTACGATCGAGATCCAACGAACCATTTTCATTGGGTGTGTAACCATATAAGGTTTTATTCATGTAAACAGAACAACAATTTATTCTCTTACTTAAATGAATAACCATATTGCAATAAACATGATCAAATCATATTTATGCTCAACGCAAACACCAAATAACACTTATTTAGGTTCAACACTAATCCTGAAAGTATAGGGAGTGTGCGATGATGATCATGTCAATCTTGGAACCACTTCCAACACACATCGTCACTTCACCCTTAACTAGTCGCTGTTTATTCTGCAACTCCCGTTTCGAGTTACTAATCTTAGCAACTGAACTAGTATCAAATACTGAGGGGTTGCTATAAACACTAGTAAAGTACACATTAATAACATGTATATCAAATATACTTATGTTCACTTTGCCATCCTTCTTATCCGCCAATCACTTGGGGTAGTTCCGCTTCCAGTGACCAGTCCCTTTGCAGTAGAAGCACTTAGTCTCAGGCTTAGGATCAGACTTGGGCTTCTTCATTTGAGCAGCAACTTGCTTGCTGTTCTTTTTGAAGTTCCCCTTCTTCCCTCTGCCCTTTTCTTGAAACTAGTGGTCTTGTCTACCATCAACACTTGAAGTTTTTCTCGATTTCTACCTTCATCAATTTCCGCATTACGAAGAGCTTGGGAATCATTTCCGTTATCCCTTGCATATCATAGTTCATCACGAAGTTCTACTAACTTGGTGATGGTGACTAGAGAATTCTATCAATCACTATCTTATCTGGAAGATTAACTCCCACTTGATTCAAGCGATTGTAGTACTCAGACAATCTGGGAACATGCTCACTAGTTGAGCAATTCTCCTCCATCTTTTAGCTATAGAACTTGTTGGAGACTTCATATCTCTCAACTCGGGCATTTGCTTGAAATATTAACTTCAACTCCTGGAACATCTCATATGGTCCATGACGTTCAAAACAATTTTGAAGTCCCGATTCTAAGATGTTAAGCATGGTGCACTAAACTATCAAGTAGTCATCATATTGAGCTAGCCAAACGTTCATAACATCTGCATCTGCTCCTGCAATAGGCCCGTCACCTAGCGGTGCATCAAGGACATAATTCTTCTGTGCAGCAATGAGGATAAACCTCAGATCACGGATCCAATCCGTATCATTGCTACTAACATCTTTCAATACAATTTTGTCTAGGAACATATCAAAATAAACACAGGGAAGCAACAACGCGAGCTATTGATCTACAACATGATTTGCAAAATACTACCAGGACTAAGTTCATGATAAATTTAAGTTCAATTAATCATATTACTTAAGAACTCCCACTTAGATAGACATCCCTCTAATCCTCTAAGTGATTACGTGATCCAAATCAACTAAACCATGTCCGATCATCACGTGAGATGGAGTAGTTTCATTGGTGAACATCACTATGTTGATCATATCTACTATATGATTCACGCTCGACCTTTCGGTCTCCGTGTTCTGAGGCCATATCTGTATATGCTTGGCTCGTCAAGTATAACCTGAGTATTCCGCGTGTGCAACTGTTTTGCACCTGTTGTATTTGAACGTAGAGCCTATCACACCCGATCATCACGTGGTGTCTCAGCACGAAGAACTTTCGCAACGGTGCATACTCAGGGAGAACACTTCTTGATAATTAGTGAGAGATCATCTTATAATGCTACCGTCAATCAAAGCAAGATAAGATGCATAAAAGATAAACATCACATGCAATCAATATAAGTGATATGATATGGCCATCATCTTGTGCTTGTGATCTCCATCTCCGAAGCACCGTCATGATCACCATCATCACCGGTGCGACACCTTGATCTCCATCGTAGCATCGTTGTCGTCTCGCCAATCTTATGCTTCCACAACTATCGCTACCGCTTAGTGATAAAGTAAAGCATTACAGCGCGATTGCATTGCATACAATAAAGCGACAACCATATGGCTCCTGCCAGTTGCCGATAACTCGGTTACAAAACATGATCATCTATACAATAAAATTTAGCATCATGTCTTGACCATATCACATCACAACATGCCCTGCAAAAACAAGTTAGACGTCCTCTACTTTGTTGTTGCAAGTTTTACGTGGCTGCCACGGGCTTAAGCAAGAACCAATCTTACCTACGCATCAAAACCACAATGATAGTTTGTCAAGTTGGTGCTGTTTTAACCTTCGCAAGGACCGGGCGTAGCCACACTCGGTTCAACTAAAGTTGGAGAAACTGTCACCCGCAAGCCACCTATGTGCAAAGCACGTCGGGAGAACCGGTCTCGCGTAAGCGTACGCGTAATGTCGGTCCGGGCCGCTTCGTCCAACAATACCGCCGAACCAAAGTATGACATGCTGGTAAGCAGTATGACTTATATCGCCCACAACTCACTTGTGTTCTACTCGCGCATATAACATCAACACATAAAACCTAGGCTCGGATGCCACTGTTGGGGAACGTAGTAATTTCAAAAAATTTCCTACGCACACGCAAGATCATGGTGATGCATAGCAACGAGAGGGGAGAGTGTGATCTACGTACCCTTGTAGATCAACAGCAGAAGCGTTGACGCAACGTAGAGGAAGTAGCCGTACGTCTTCCCGATCCGACCGATCCAAGCACCGTTACTCCAGCACCTCCGAGTTCTTAGCACACGTACAGCTCGATGACGCTCCCCGGGCTCCGATCCAGCAAAGCTTCGGGGATGAGTTCCGTCAGCACAACGGCGTGGTGACGATGATGATGTTCTACCGACGCAGGGCTTCGCATAAGCACTACAACGATATGACCGAGGTGGAATATGGTGGAAGGGGGCACCGCACACGGCTAAGGAACGATCACGAGGATCAATCTTGTGTTCATGGGATGCCCCTTGCCTCAGTATATAAAGGATGGAGGAGGAGGAGGCCGGCCAAGGCAATTGGTGCGGCCAGGATGGGAGTCCTACTAGGACTCCAAGTCCTAGTAGGAGTCTATCAAGAGGGGAGGAAGGGAGAAGGAAGTGGAGGAGAAGGAAAGGTGGCCGGCCCCCTTTTCCCTAGTCCAATTCGGACCAGAGGGGAGGGGGGGCGCAGCAGCCCCTTGGCCCTTTCTCCTCTTCCCACTAAAGCCCATCAAGTCCCATTGCTTCTCCCGTAACTACCCGGTACTCCGAAAAATACCCGAATCACTCGGAACCTTTCCGATGTCCGAATATAGTCATCCAATACATCGATCTTTACGTCTCGACCATTTCGAGACTCCTCGTCATGTCCCCGATCTCATCCGGGACTCCGAACTCCTTCGGTACATCAAAACTCATAAACTCATAATATAACAGTCATCGAAACCTTAAGCGTGCGGACCCTACGGTTCGAGAACAATGTAGACATGACCGAGACACGTCTCCGGTCAATAACCAATAGCGGGACCTGGATGCCCATATTGGCTCCTACATATTCTACGAAGATCTTTTATCGGTCAGACCGCATAACAACATACGTTGTTCCCTTTGTCATCGGTATGTTACTTGCCCGAGATTCGATCGTCGGTATCCAATACCTAGTTCAATCTCGTTACCGGCAAGTCTCTTTACTCGTTCTGTAATACATCATCCCGCAACTAACTCATTAGTTGCAATGCTTGCAAGGCTTAAGTGATGTGCATTACCGAGAGGGCCCAGAGATACCTCTCCAACAATCGGAGTGACAAATCCTAATCTCGAAATATGCCAACCCAACATGTACCTTTGGATACACCTGTAGAGCTCCTTTATAATCACCCAGTTACGTTGTGACGTTTGGTAGCACACAAAGTGTTCCTCCGGCAAACGGGAGTTGCATAATCTCATAGTCATAGGAACATGTATAAGTCATGAAGAAAGCAATAGCAACATACTAAACGATCTGGTGCTAAGCTAATGGAATGGGTCATGTCAATCAGATCATTCATCTAATGATGTGATCCCGTTAATCAAATAACAACTCTTTGTCCATGGTTAGGAAACATAACCATCTTTGATTAACGAGTTAGTCAAGTAGAGGCATACTAGTGACACTCTGTTTGTCTATGTATTCACACATGTATTATGTTTCCGGTTAATACAATTCTAGCATGAATAATAAACATTTATCATGATATAAGGAAATAAATAATAACTTTATTATTGCCTCTAGGGCATATTTCCTTCAGCCACATCCGCATTGGGTGCTCCACAGTCGAACGCACAGGGGAGCAGAGCAGGGCTCCGCCGGTGTCTCTGACTCTCTATCTCTCTATCACTGGAGGCGGGGGAAGAAAGAGGGAGGAAAGGAGGTGAAAGGAAAGGAGAAAGGGAGGGGGGAAGGAATGGACTTCGCGCGGCGCAGCGACTTCATCTCCATCGCCGGCGACCGGCGGCGCGATGACCTGCGGTTGGGACAGAGAGGAGAGTCGACGAGGGGAAAATGAAAGTGGCTAGGGTTTGACCGAAAGGTGCGGCGCTGGATGTTTTTATTCTAGCGACAGGCGCGTTGGCTCGTCTGATCACACTCAACGACCGGGATGCAAACCCTAATCCGGTCTCGGGCCTACTGGGATGTAGCGACCCGACCTCAAATGGTGAAGTCTCTGTGCTTCAGTGTGATCCTTGGATCGGTAATGCTGACACACACAATACTCGAGAATTTATAACAGAGTAGCAATCACACACTTATTACATTGACTGTCTCAAAAGAGAACTTATTACAATAAATATGGCTTAAGGCCATCTAACACGATAACAACGGAAGGCTTGGAAGATAAAGTGAGTCCATCAACTCCAACGGCATAGCTGAGCTGCACGGCAACGACCTAACGAACCTTACTCCTTGTCTAAAAAGTCTGCAACATAATACGTTGCAGCCCAAAACGGGTCAACACATGGAATATGCTGGCAAAGTACCACAGTAGAGCAAGAACAGAATAATAGTATCACTACATGCATATTTGGCTGGTGAAAAGTTCTATGGTTACAGTTTTTGCGAAAAGCCAAATTTTCCATACAACAAAGGAATAGATTTTATTTAACTATCATGGTAGTTGAAACATCATCGAGAAGGTTCCTCCAACTCAATCCCAATTAAAGTAATTATCAACCCAACAATATTAAGTTTACAAGTGATGAGATACTTAAGATACTCCAAGTACTAGATACTCAACATTGTCCATAACCGGGGACACGGCTAACCATGATTAGTTTATACACTCTGTAGAGGTTTGCGCACATTTCCCCACAAGACTCGATCGCCTCTGCTGAATTTCTCGCACTACAAGGTGTTTGAGAAACGGATGACCGAGACACAGTCTTTCAGAAACATTAACTCTCTACTCCGGGCAGACCATACCAAACCTACAACCCACTACCTGCTGATCTACCTCTTCGAGAGCTTCACGCAACTTACTCAACTATGCTAGAGCCCATAATAGCTTGTGGCTGCACACAGAAGTTTCTAGCATGAATCATCTCAGTTCCCTTTGAGCCTGGGTGGCGGTCCATAGGAAAATCACACGTTACCCCGAGATTTCCAAAAATACAGGCAACACTGGGTTCTCCAGGTGCCTCAATCCACCCAGATGTGTATTCAAGTTGCCACCTTAAGTTGAACCATTAATTAACAATCTCACATCTGTCATGGATTTCACTCACCCAAACCACGTCTACGAGCATAGCAATATAAGCATCGCGTAGAAGTAACTCCCAAGGGTTTGAATGTAAGAGGGCAATATGTTCTACCTCATCAACTACTTCCCAACCAACATGTTAATGGCATCCTAATCATGCAATGTTTGAGGATTGTAACTAATGCAATAAAACTAGGTATGGAAAAAGTATGATCAATGTGTTACTTGCCTTGCTGACGATCTGCGAAACCTAGGGACTCGATGTAGCACGCTTCGCACTCCGGGAATTCTATCGCAAACAAACAATAGCATACATAAGCAATCAAGCAACGAAACACGGGTAAATCTCAAATAAGAAGAGATTGACCAGAAAGTTCAACTTAAGAACTCCGGTTTGCAAAAAGAATCAAATCAAATGGAGCAACGAAACTCAAACGGCAAAAGAAACAAGATCCGTTTACTAATCTGGACTAAGGTCAAATTTTACAGTAGCAAAATCTTGTTTAAGTTGATTAAACAAAAACAGGGTCTCGAGATGAAGATCTAGGCGCTTGAATCGCGTGATTCCGATAAACGAGCGAAAAAATAAACTGAAAAGAAAATCGGATCAGAAATCGCGATTGAAAATAATCGCGGAAAAATCCGATAAAAGAAAACTGATGGACAGGCTAACGAACGAGCGTTCGTTGTCTGTAGCTAACGAGCGAAAACCGTTCATTTAAACGAACGTACGGATGAACGTCCGCTAAATAGAAGAAACAGGAAAACCGGCGAACTGATCTAAAAAAACGAACTAGGGGTTTTTTTTAAAATCGAACCGGTTTTCTAAAAAAAACCAGCGGCGGCGAGACGGCTACCTCATCGGGTCCGGCGAGACGCGGGGTCCGGCGGCGGGGCTGCTGGCTTGCAGGGCGGCGGGGCGAGGCGGCGCGGCTCGGGGGCGGGTTGGGTGGTGGTGGTGGTGGCGGCGGCGGCGGTATATAAAGGAGGGGGGAGGGGTGCTTGGAGGAGGGGCCAAGGCGGCGGCGGAGGAGTCCGGCTCGAACTCCTGTCCGAGTTGGCGGCGGCGCCGCGCGCGCATCCTGGAGGCGACGGCGGCGCGGGAGATGGGCCGACCCGGCTGGGTTTCGGCCCAGTCGGCGCCCGAAGTTTTTTTTAAAACAATTCCGCCGAATAGAAAATAAATCCTAGAAAATAAAATAAAAATTTAAAAGTGCCAAAACAATTTTCATCGTCTAAATAAAATATTTAGAACGAGATGAACATTTTCTTGGCCCTAAAATGCAATTTTGAAAACGTGCAATTTTTCTAATGCAAACAAAATTGCAGTAAAATCCGAATAAAATCAAATATTTGGTTTTAATATTTTTTCTCCAATATTTCATTTATTTTGGAGAAGTCATATTATCTCCTCTCTTATATTTTGATATGAAATTTTTTTGGAGAGAAAAATAATTAAAACCAACCTCCGCATTTCAATATTTGATAAAAATCAAATTTTAAAACTGGAAAATCCCCAACTCTCTCCGAGGGTCCTTGAGTTGCTTAGGATTTTCGAGGATCGCGAGACGAAAATGCAATGACATATGATATGCAAGAATGATCTATGTGTAACATCCCAAAAACCTACCCCCCTTAAGATGAATCTCGCCCTCGAGATTCGGGTTGGCTAGAAAATAGGTGTGGGTGGTCTTTGCGAAGATCATCCTCTCGTTCCCAGGTGGCTTCGTCTTCGGTATGGTGGCTCCACTAAACTTTGCAAAACTTGATAACCTTGCTAAGGGTGACCCGACTGGCAAACTCTAAAATCTTGACTGGTTTTCCTCATAAGTTAGATCATTGTCCAACTGAATCGCCTCCAAGGGTACGGTATCTCTTAGCGGTATATCGGTCATCTCAGCATGGCACTTCTTCAACTGGGAAATGTGAAACACATCGTGAACTCATGACAGTCCTTCAGGTAACTCCAGCTTGTAGGCAACTTCTCCCATCCGTTCCAAAACACGATACGGTCCTACAAATCTCGGGGCTAACTTTCCCTTAACTCCAAAACTTTTCACTCCTCGCAAAGGTGATACTCGTAGATATGCTCGATCTCCAATTTCATAGGTTACCTCCTTGCGTTTCGAATCTGCATAACTCTTCTGCCTGGACTGAGCTATCTTCAGTCTATCTCGAATCAGCTTAACCTTCTCTTCGGACTCCTTGATCAAGTCTGGTCCAAACAACTGTCGGTCTCCTACTTCATCCCGCATCAGCGGTGTTCTGCACCTTCGTCCATACAGGGCTTCAAACGGTGCCATCTTCAAACTGGCTTGGTAGCTATTGTTGTATGAGAACTTCGCGTAAGGCAGATTGTCATCCCAACTAGATCCATAATCTAGCGCACATGCCCTCAACATGTCTTCCAGAATCTGGTTGACTCTCTCGTCCTGTCCATCCGTCTGTGGGTGAAATGCTGTACTGAACTCCAATCTCGTTCCCAAAGTCTGGTGCAACTGATGCCAAAACTTTGAGGTAAATTGTGTTCCTCTATCGGATACGATGGTCCTCAGAACTCCGTGCAGACATACGATCCTGGACATATATATCTTGGCCAACTTCGAACTTGTATAAGTTGTTTTCACTGGGATAAAGTGAGCCACTTTGGTCAAGAGGTCAACTACTACCCATATAGAATCATAACCTGATTTGGTCCTGGGTAATCCGGTGATAAAAATCCATGCCAAGTTTATCCCACTTCCATTCGGGTATCGACATAGGCTGTAACAATCCTGCTGGCTTTTGATGCTCTGCCTTCACTCTTTGGTATACATCACATATGGCTACATACTCGGCGATATCCTTTTTCATCCCTGTCCACCAGAAACGTTCCTTCAAATCCAAATACACCTTGGTGTTTCCGGGGTGTATCGAGTATGGTGAGTCATGAGCCTCCTGAAGTATTAACTTCCTGATCTCTGGGTTATTGGGCACATAAACCCGGTCCTCAAACCATAAGGTGTCGTGCTCATCCTCACGAAAACCTTTGGCCTTTCCTTTGCTCATTCTCTCTTTTATCTCAGCAATCTCTTTGTCATCCTTCTGAGCTTCTCGAATCTTTCCCAACAATGTAGACCGAACCTCCATTGTTGCAGCAAAGCCTCTAGGAACAATCTCCAATTGAAGTTCCCGGAGATCCTCTGCTAACTCCTTTGGTAATCCCATACTCTCTAGGGTATTAGCATAACTCTTCCGGCTCAAAGCGTCTGCTACGACATTGGCCTTTCCTGGATGATAGTGCAGCTTCATGTCATAATCCTTTATAAGCTCCAACCTTCTTCTCTGCCTAAGGTTCAGCTCCTTCTGAGTGAAGATGTACTTCAAACTCTTATGATCCGTGTACACATCACAACGGTTTCCAATAAGGTAATGTCTCCAAGTCTTCAACGCATGCACTACGGCTGCTAGCTCCAAATCATGTATGGCATAATTCAACTCGTGCGGTTTTAGTTGTCATGAGGCATACGAAACAACTCTTCTGTCTTGCATAAGCACACTTCCAAGTCCTAGGCAAGAGGCATCGCAATACACTTGGAAATCCTTACGTATATCTGGCAGTGTCAGCACTGGGGCTGTAGTCAAACGTTTCTTCAGCTCCTAGAAACTTGCCTCGCAATCTTCTGCCCATTTAAAATTGGTATCCTTCTTCAATAACTCCGTCATTGGCTTTGCAATCTTGAAAAAATTCTCAATGAATCTCCGATAGTATCCTGCGAGTCCAAGAAAACTGTGGATCTCGCTAACTGAAGTGGTTGCCAACCATTCAGTGACTGACTGAACCTTGGTGGGGTCTACTGCTATACCTTCTCCTGATATAACATGTCCAAGGAATCCGACTTCCTTCAACCAAAACTCGCATTTGCTGAACTTGGCATACAACTGGTGTTCCCTGAGTTTCTCGAGAACTAAACGCAAATGCTCCTTGTGCTCCTCTTCATTCTTCGAGTATACCATTATATCATCAATAAACACCACAACAAACTTGTCCAAATATTCCATGAACACCTTGTTCATCATGCTCATGAAATAGGCAGGGGCGTTAGTCAGTCCAAATGACATGACTGTATATTCGTATAGCCCGTACCATGTGGTGAATACTGTCTTGGGTATATCCTTCTCTCGAATCTTCAACTGATGGTATCCTGATCGCAAATCGATCTTCGAAAACACCTTAGCTCCTTGCAGCTAGTCAAACAGATCATTGATCATTGGCAGGGGGTACTTGTTCTTGATCGTCACTTCATTCAAGGCCCGATAATCAACAACCATTCTTAAAGACTTATCCTTCTTCTCAACCAAAAGCACTGAGGCTCCCCATGGTGATGGGCTCCGTCGAATGTAAACTTTCTCCAATAATTCCTTGATATGTTTCTTAATCTCCTCCAGGCATCCGGTATGGTCTCTTCGCTATAGGTCCGGTACCGGGCAATAGCTCTATCAAAAACTCGATGTCTCGATCCGGTGGCATGCCTGGTAACTCCTCTGGGAAAACATCTGGGCAATCCTTCACTACAGGCACTTCGTCCTGAACAACTCCCATGAGGGTATTCACTTGACTACTTCTTGGCGCATGCCTAGATACATACTTGATCCTTTTTTCCTCAGGGGTGGTGAGACAAATTGACCTACGAACATAGTCAATGCTTCCTCCATACTTCGACATCCAGTCCATGCCTAATATCACATCCAATCCTTGTGACTCCAAGATAATTAGGTCGGATGGAAAAACATGGTTGCCAGTGGTTAGGGGTATCTGGTCACACCATCGACTAGCCATATACTCTGCTCCAGGTGAACTTACTAACAGAGGGGTCCTAAGGGTTTGGGTTGGTAGTCTAAACTTATCCACGAATCCCGTTGATATGTATGAATGCGATGCACCAGTATCGAAAAGAACAAGAGCGGTAAATGACTTAACCAAAAACTTACCTATAACCGCGTCAGGCTGCTCTTAAACCTCCTCCACATTAATGTGGTTCACTTGTCCTTTGTTGAATGGATTGGGCTTCTTCCCAGCGCTTCCATTCTCGTTTCCATTCTTCCCTTCAGGGCACTCCGTGGCATAGTGTCCAGTCTTCCCGCACTTGAAACAGGTAACGTGGCTTAGGTCTCTCTTCGCGGATGTGTCTGGACTAGGCGGTTCTGATTGTTGCTTGCTCCATTACCATTCCCATTCCTTGGGCCAGTATGGTTATGGTTACTTCCTCCATTATGGGTGTGGCCTCCATGGTTATGAACAAGTCCTCCCGAGTTCGGGATTAGGCGAGGCTTCTGCTGAGCTCCTGAGTTATACCTCCCTTGTCCATACTTCCTCTTACGGTTCTCAATCTGTTGCTGCTTCCCTTCAATCATAAGAGCCTTATATACCAACTCCTGGTAGTTGTTGAATGTTGCCACCATCAACTGCATGCTCATCTCATCATTCAGCCCTTCCATAAACTTCTCCTGTTTTGCGGCATCTGTGGCCACATCATCAGGGGCATAGCGAGATAACTTGCTAAACTCATCCGCGTACTAAGCCACAGTACGGTTCCCCTAGCGTAAGTTGCGAAACTCACGCTTCTTCGTAGTCATAGCTCTAGTTGAGACATGGGCTGTGCGGAAAGTTTGCTGAAATTGATCCCATGTCACCGTGGCTATAGGGTAGGTGACAGTGTAATTCTCCCTCCATGAGGCTGCTGGTCCATCCAACTGATGTGCAGCAAAATGCACCTTCTCAGCATCTGTACATCTTGCAGTGGTTAACTCCCTTCCAATCCTGCGGAGCCAATCATCTGCTACTATGGGCTCGGTGCTACTGGAAAACACCGGGGGCTGCAACCTCAGAAAACGGGCTAAGTTATCAACTGGTGGTGGTGGCGGTGGATTGTTGTTGTTGTTATTGTTGTTGCCTTGGTTCTGAACTAACAACTGCATTAGGGTATGCTGCTGGATCAACTGAGTTAGCTCCGATGGGAAAGCAAATCCGGGGTCACGTCTCAGAGGCATCTGATGGGTTTTAGAGGGAAGAGATTAGAATAGAATGAGGTCTAATGAGAGAACACTACCCATATGCACATGAGACAAACACAAACATTTCACTCACTCAATCAAGCAAGGGCATACAATCGATCTAAGTATCATTACAAAAGTGCTCGGACTATACTATTTACATGGTGGAATACTACTACTGATGTGGTGGTCTACTAAAAATATTCTTCGGTTGAAGACTCCATGATGTCTGCTCCAGCTTCGTCTTCGTAGTCATCATCGCTATTGTCGGGGTCTGAGTCGGTGTCGTCGATGATGATGTAGTCCTCTGGGCGAATCTCCTTGGGTTCTTCGTCTTCTCCTCCTGGTGCGGGGTCTCCCAGGAATACTGCTAGCTTCACTGTTAGGTCGGCATTCTTATCCACTATTACCACAATTTCCTCCTCATAACCTTCACGTGTAGCCTTGAGTTCTTCCTCCAATTCTGTGATCCTAGTCATTGCTTTCTTCAGATCTATCATTCCTGCACACATCTGGTTCTCCTGGCGACAAATATGTTGGTTTAATTCCTGGATGAAAGCTACAATGGATCTATCCTTTTGGGTGCTGATCATCTCCCATTGCTCGTCTCGGCGCCCACAAATCTGATAGATAGTATCTTTAAGCTCCTTATGATAAACTTCTCCAATGCGTCCCATGGTGATGTGAGCTACCATACTCTTTCCTAGACTCCAGGTTGGTGCATCAAAGGAAAACTCTATGGGCTTAGTGACTGGCGTGAATGTCCTTCCAGGCACTTGAACTTGAATCATCCATCGCTCCTCTTCTTGTAAAGTGGCGTTGTAAGTCCCGGTGAAGCTTGGTATTCCAATGTTTAGGTACCTAGTGACTTCCTTCAAGTGTCGTCCAAAAGGTGCTTCTTCATCCGGTTGTGAAAACTTGTTCCTTGCGTCCGCCATCCTAAATAGTAGAAAATGGAGAGCAGTCAGAAATGAGAAGAGAATAGTGATCTAGGGCTTTAGCTTAGTGGTCGTGTCCTACACTCAGCATGTGCTCTGATACCATCTTGTAGCGACCCGACCTCAAACGGTCAAGTCTCTGTGCTTCAGTGTCATCATTGGATCGGTAATGCTGGCACACATAGTACTCGAGGATTTATAACAGAGTAGCAATCACACACTTATTACATCGACTGTCTCAAAAAAGAACTTATTACAATAAATATGGCTTAAGGGCATCTAACACGATAACAGCGGAAGGCTTGGAAGATAAAGTGAGTCCATCAACTCCAATGGCATAGCTGAGCTGCACGGCAACGACCTAACGAACCTTACTCCTCGTCTGAAAAGTCTGCAACATAATATGTTGCAGCCCGAAATGGGTCAGCATATGGAATATGCTGGCAAAGTACCACAGTAGAGCAAGAACAGAATAATACTATCACTACATGCATATTTGGCTGGTGGAAAGCTCTATGGTTACAGTATTTGCGAAAAGCCAATTTTTCCCTACAACAAAGGAATATATTTTATTTAACTATCATGGTAGTTGAAACATCATTAAGAAGGTTCCTCCAACTCAATCCCAATTAAATTAATTATCAACCCAACAATATTAAGTTTACAAGTGATGAGATACTTAAGATACTCTAAGTACTAGATACTCAAGATTGTCCATAACCGGGGACACGGCTAACCATGATTAGTTTATACACTCTGTAGAGGTTTGCACACTTTTCCCCACAAGACTCGACTGCCTCCGCTGAATTTCTCGCACTACAAGGTGTTTGAGAAACGGATGACCGAGACAGAGTCTTTCAGAAACATTAACTCTCTACTCCGGGCAGACCATACCAAACCTACAACCCACTACCTGCTGATCTACCTCTTCGAGAGCTTCACGTAACTTACTTAACTATGCTAGAGCCCATAATAGCTTGTGTGTGCACACGGAAGTTTCTAGCATGAATCATCTCAGTTCCCTTTGAGCCTGGGTGGCGGTCCATAGGAAAATCACACGGAACCCCGGGATTTCCAAAAATACAGGCAACACTGGGTTCTCCAGGTGCCTCAATCCACCCAGATGTGTATTCAAGTTGCTACCTTAAGTTGAACCATTAATTAACAATCTCACATCTGTCATGGATTTCACTCAGCCAAACCACGTCTACGAGCATAGCAATATAAGCATCGCGTAGAAGTAACTCCCAAGGGTTTGAATGTAACAGGGCAATATGTTCTACCTCATCAACTACTTCCCAACCCACATGTTAATGACATCCTAATCATGCAATGTTTGAGGATTGTAACTAATGCAATAAAACTGGGTATGTAAAAAGTATGATCAATGTGTTACTTGCCTTGCTGACGATCTGCGAAACCTAGGGACTCGATGTAGCACGCTTCGCACTCCGGGAATTCTATCACAAACAAACAATAACATACATAATCAACCAAGCAAATAAACACGGGTAAATCTCAAATAAGAAGAGATTGACCAGAAAGTTCAACTTAAGAACTCCGGTTTGCAAAAAGAATCAAATCAAATGGAGCAACGAAACTCAAACGGCGAAAGAAACAAGATCCGTTTACTAATCTGGACTAAGGTCAAATTTTACAGTAGCAAAATCTTGTTTAGGTTGATTAAACAGAAAGAGGGCCTCGATACGAAGATCTAGGCGCTTGAATCTCCTGATTCTGATAAACGAGCGAAAAGATAAACCGAAGCGAAAATCGGATTTGAAATCGCGATTGCAAATAATCGTGGAAAAATCCGATAAAAGAAAACTAACGAACAGGCTAATGAACGAGCGTTCTTTGTCTGTAGCTAACGAGCGAAAACCGTTCGTTTAAACGAACGTACGGACGAACGTCCGCTAAATAGAAGAACCAGGAAAACCGGCGAACCGATCTAAAAAGACGAACTAGGGTTTTTTCTAAAAAAACCGAATCGGTTTTCTAAAAAAACCGGTGGCGGCGAGACGGCTACCTCGTCGGGTCCGGCGAGACGTGGGGTCTGGCGGCGGGGCGGCAGGCTTGCGGGGAGGCGAGGCAAGGCGGCGCGGCGAGGGGCGGCGGCGGTGCTGCGGCGGCGGCGAGGCGGCGCGGCTCGGGGGCGGGTTGGGTGGTGGTGGTGGCGGGGGCGGCGGCGGTACATAAAGGAGGGGGGTGCTTGGAGGAGGGGCCAAGGCGGCAGCGGAGGAGTCCGGCTCTGACTCTTGTCCGAGTCGGCGGCGGCGGCGCGCCCGCGTCCTGGAGGGGACGACGACGCGGGAGATGGGCCGGCCCGGCTGGGTTTCGGCCCAGTCGGCGCCCGAAGTTTTTTTTAAAACAATTCTGCCAAATAGAGAATAAATCCTAAAAAATAAAATAAAAATCTAAAAATGCCAAAACAAATTTTCGCCGTCTAAATAAAATATTTAGAACGAGATGAACATTTTCTTGGCCCTAAAATGCAATTTTGAAAACGTGCAATTTTTCTAATGCAAACAAAATTGCTATAAAATCCGAATAAAATCAAATATTTGATTTTAATATTTTCCTCCAATATTTCATTTATTTTGGAGAAATCATATTATCTCATCTATTATATTTTGATATGAAATATTTTTCAGAGAGAAAAATAATTAAAACCAACCTCCTCGTTTCAATATTTGATAAAAATCAAATTTGAAAACCGGGAAATCCCCAACTCTCTCAGAGGGTCCTTGAGATGCTTAGGATTTTCGAGGACCGCAACACAAAAATGCAATGAAATATGATATGCAAGAATGACCTATGTATAACATTCCAAATTGAAAATTTGGGATGTTACATGGGCCGAGAGGGGAGGACGGGCAGCAGTGCAGGCTAGGCCGAGGCCGGCAGCCGCGGGCACCACCGCCGCGTGCTAGGCCAAGGCCAGCAGTCGCGCGCGTTGGGCCGAGGCCGGCTGTGCTGCAGTTTTTTCCTTTGTCATTTTTATTCATGAAAAGTAAAATGTTCATGAATTTTATTCATGTTTTTCCGCTGCAAATAAATAAAAGTGCTCCTTTTTAAAAGTAAATAAAACTAGAGTGAAATTAATTTTTAAAGCATATTTAAAGTAATTATGATTCTGTTATTTTTATGACCAATGTTGTCGTGGCTATACCCCGCGGTATGACCCGGCCGGAGGTATGACCCAGTTGGGGCTTGGCGTTTCATTTGTAAGCCGCCCGGAGATTGGCCACTCACTGGCGACCCGCTCGGACCTGACGGTTTACAAACAACCCGCCTGAACATTGTGACTCACTGGTGACCTGGCGGGTGAGCCAGAGGAGCAAGAAGACCCGGTGGCCCAGAAGGCGGTTCATGGAAGTCCGACTCAAGCTATGGTGGGCCGACTTAAGAGGAAAGTATAAGGAATATTCCCTTACAAAGGAAGCAAGACTATGTAACATCCCAAATTTTCAATTTGGAATGTTGTGCATTAGCCATCATTGCATATCATATTTTAATGCATTTTGGCTTGATCCTAGAAATTCTACGCAACTCAAGGACCTACGGAGAGAGTTGGGGATTTTGTTATTTTCATATTTGAGTTTTCTCAAATTTTGAAAAGAGGATCATTTGATTTTAATTATTTTCTCTTCGAATATTTTTTTTATGAAAATAAAAGAGAGAGGATAAAATGACTTCCTCAAAATAAAGAAATATTGGAGATTTAATATTAAAATAAAATATGAATTTTATTCGGAGTTTTATCGCTATTTTATTTGAATTAGGAAAAATATGCGTTTTTCAAAATTGCATTAGACACCCAAATAAATGTTCACCTTGTCCGGTAGATTTTTAGAGGACGGGGAAAATTTATTTCAGGAATTTTGGAGTCCGTTTAGTATTTATTTTATTCGTTTTTTTGCGCAGAATATTTTTCTTAAAAAAAGTCAACCGACCTTGGGCCGTATCTGCCCGGGACTCTGCCTAGGGGGAGGCTTTATAAGCCGCCGGGGGCTGCAGCCCCACAGCCCACCAAGCCGCCCCAGCCCGCCCTAGCGCCGCCGCCGCCGGAGCCGCCGCCGTCCGACCCAGCCGGAGGTAGTCGCCGTCGCCGCGGTTTTCGTTAGAAAACCGTCGGTTTTTTAGAAACCCTAGATCTGTTTTTTTCAAATCTGGTTCCGTTTTTTTTCAGTTTACTTATTTAGCGAACACCCGTTCGTTCGTTCGTTTTAACGAACAGTTTTCACCGTTTAGCCGCAGACAGCGAACGTTCGTTCTTTAACCTGTTCGTCAGTTTTTCTTTTTCTCGGATTTTCCGCGATTATTTTCAATCGCGATTTCTGATCCGATTTTCGTTTTAGTTTATCTTTTCGCTCGTTTATCGGAATCAGGCGATTCAAACGCCTAGAGTTTCGTCTCGAAGCCCTCTTTCTGTTTAATCAACTTAAACAGGTTTTTGCTATAGTAAAATTTGACTTTAGTCTAGATTAGTAAACAAAGCGTGTTTCTTTTGCAGTTTGAGATTTGTTGCTTCGTTTGATTTGATTCTTTTTGCAAACCGGAGTTCTGAAGTTGAACTTTCTGGTTAGATCTTCTTGTTTGAGTTTTACCCATGCTTCCTTGCTTGATTGCTTATTGCATGCTTGTTTGTTTGCGATAGAGTACCCGGAGTGTGAAGCGTGCTACTATGAGTCTCTAGGTTTCACGGATTATCAGCAAGGCAAGTAACACTTTGATCATACCCCTTTACTACCCAGTTTTGTTGCATTAGATCTATCCTCAAACAATTGCATGGTTAGGATCTGATTAATTATAGGTTTTGGGAAGTAGATGAGGTAGTACCTATTGTCCTGTTTATTATCAAACCTTTGGGAGTTACTTCTATGTTTCTTATATTGCTATGCTATGCTCGTAGACGTGGTTTGGGTTTGAGTGTATCCATGACAGATGTGAGTTGTTAAATAATGGTTAACTTAAGGTGGCAACTTAATACACATCTAGGTGGATTGAGGCACCTGGGGAATCTAGTGTTGTCTGTATTTTTGGAAATCCCGGGGTACCGTGTGATTCTCCTATGGACTGCCACCCAGGCTCAAAGGGATCATAAGATTATTCATGCTAGTAACTTCCGTGTGCAGCCACATGCCATTATGGGCTCTGACATAGTTGAGTAAGTTGTGGGAAACCTTTCCATGATGGGATAGCAGATGTAGGGGATTATAGGTGTACATACCTATCTATCGGTTAAGGTGACCTCTTCGGAAAGGCTGTGTCTCGGTCATCCGTTTCTCAAACATTATGAAGTGCGAGAAATCCAACAGAGGAGATCGAGTCTTGTGGGGAAAAGTGCACAAACCTCTGCAGAGTGTACAAACTAATCATGGTTAGCCGTGTCCACGGTTATGGACATCTTGAGTATCTAGTTCTTGGATTATCATGTGGATCTCATCACTCTAAATATTAATTTGATTGGGTTATTAATTACCTTTTAATTGGGATTGAGATGGGGTTTACCATTCTCAATGTTTTCAACCAACTTTGTAATTAAATAAAATTTATTCCTTTGTTGTAGGAAAAATTGGCTTTCCGCAAAACATATTAACCATACAGCCCCCACCAGCCATATATGCATGTAGTGATAGCATTATTCGGTTCATTATTCTTTTGTGTTACACTGCCAGCATATTCCATGTGCTGAACCGGGCTGCAATGTATCATGTTGCAGACTTTTCTAACGACGAGTAGGGAGCCTTAGGTCGTGGTCTTTCTCTCAGTGATGCTGTTGGAATTGATGGACTCACTTTATCTTCGCATTAGATGGCCTTAAGCCATATTTATTGTAATAAGTTCTCTTTTGAGACATTCGATGTAATAGGTGTGCGATTTCTACTCTGTTATAAATCCTCAAGTACTATGCGTGTCAGCATTACCGATCCAGGGATGACACTGATGCACAGAGATCAGACTGTTTGAGGTCTGGTCGCTACAAAGATGGTATCAGAGCACACGCTGACTGTAGGACACGACCACTAAGCTAAAGCCCTAGATCACTACTCTCTTCTCATTTCTGACTCCTCTCCATTTTCTACTCTTTAGGATGGTGGACGCAAGGAACAAGTTTGCACAACTGGACGAAGACACACCTTTTGGACGCCACTTGAAGGAAGTCACTAGGTACCTGAACATCAGAATACCAAGATTCACCGGGACTTACAATGCCACTTTACTAGAAGAGGAGCGCTGGATGATTCAAGTTCAAGTTCCAGGAAGGACATTTACACCAGTCACTGAGCCCATAGAGTTTTCCTTTGATGCACCAACCTGGAGTCTAGGAAAGAGTATGGCAGCTCACATCACCATGGGACGCATTGGAGAAGTTTACCATAAGGATCTCAAGGATACTATCTACCAGATTTGTGGGCGCCGAGATGAGAAATGGGAGATGATCAGCACCAGGAAGGATAGATCAATTGCCGCTTTCATCCAGGAGTTAAAGCAGCACATTCATCGCCAGGAGAACTAGATGTGCGCATGCATGATAGATCTGAAGAAGGCAATGACAAGGATCACCGAGCTTGAAGAAGAACTCAAGGCAACTCACGAAGATTAGGAGGAAGAAATCGTCGTGCTAGTGGAGAAGAATGACGCCCTGACAAGGAAGCTAGGAGTCTTCATGGGAGATCTCGCACCAGGAGGAGAAGACGACGAACCCAAGGAGATTCGTCCCGAGGACTACATCATCATCGACGACACCGACTCGGACCCCGACGATAGCGATGATGACTATGTTGATGAAGCTGGAGCAGATATTGTGGAGTCTTCTACCGATCAATTTTTCTAGTTGACCACCAAAACAGTAGTAGGCCTCCCCATGTATATAGTATAGCCCGAGCACTTTTGTAACGATAGTTCTAGACCGATTGTATGCCCTTGATTAATTGATTGAGTGATATGATTGTTTTTGTCTCATGTGCATATGGGTAGTGTTTTTCCCCTATACCCCATTCTACTCTGTTTTCTCATCTTTTCTAAACCCAGCAGATGCCTCCGAGATGCGACAATGGATTTGCTTTCCCACCGGAGCTCACTCTGTTGATCCAGCAGCAGAATGCATTGATGCAGATACTAGTCCAGAATCAGAATCAGGGGAACAACAACAACTCACCACCAGCACCACATGTTGATCACTTAGCCTGTTTTCTAAGGCTGAATCCGCCGGTGTTCTCTAGTAGCACTAAGCCGATAGTTGCAGATGATTGGCTCCGCAAGATTGGAAGGGAGTTGACCACTGCAGGATGCACAGATGCGGAGAGAGTACGTTTTGCTGCACATCATCTTGATGGACCTGCAGCAGCATGGTGGGAGAATTACACTGTCACCTATCCCATCGACACTGTTACATGGGACCAGTTCCAACAGGCTTTTCGCACAACCCATGTATCAGGAGGAGTTATGGCCATGAAGAAGCATGAGTTCCGCAACTTACTCCAAGGAGGACGCACCGTTGGCCAGTACGTGGATGATTTTAGTAAGCTAGCACATTATGCCCCAGATGACGTTGCTACAGATGCAGCCAAACAGGAGAAGTTTCTGGAAGGACGGATGTAACGCCCCGAGACCATTGCGCCAGGTGTCTTCCAGTTCTTCGCAGTTGTTGCCTTGTCATTTTCTTGTGTGTTGCATCTTATCATGTCATCATGTGCATTGCATCATCATGTTTTCAAAACTTGCTTCCGTCCTGGTCTCCTCGTTTTTTCCGTTGTCCGTTTTGAGTCCAGACACACTTGCACACGCCCGAGGTATGTCCGAAATATTATTTTATAAGTGGTCGGAAAATGTTCTCAGAATGGGATGAGAGTTGGCGTGCGGTCTTGTTTTGTTGTAGGTAGGCCGCCTGCTAAGTTTCATCGCATTCGGAGCTCGTTTGATAGCTCAACCGTTAAACTATAGCGGCATTATAGCCGGTCTATCGTCCGACGTTTCCAGTCTCCGGAAATGGTTGCTGGGTTGCATCCCTCCTCTCTCTTCTCAGTCCAACCACACACTTGACCTCCTTCACCTAACCCCTCTTTGCACAGTGCATCGACCCCTCGCCCGTGTCCGAAAATACCCCGAACCCAAACCGGGTTGTGCTCACCGATGGGTCTGGGTCATCTTCAAACATCCCTCTAATATCTTCGATTTATTATTTGATCTCCCTACCTATTTATTCTCAACCGTCCGATTTTGATCGGAGGGACGGATTAACACCTACCCCTAATCCCCTACCAATATAAATCGTCCTGACCTAACCCTAGACCAACTCCCTCATTTTCCTCACCCGTTGCCACTCTCTCCATCGGGATCCACAACCAGCCAACCACCTCCCTCCTCTTTCAGCCACCTTCCAAATCCATCAATCCATCCAACCATGCTTCTGGCTCCCGCTCGATCCCCTCGCGCCCGAGCCTTCCCTCGTCTAGGAGGTAGGAGCCCGAGCTCCTCGATCCCTCCTTGCCGGAAGCCCCTCGCCGGAGCATGCCGCTGCTAGCGTCCTCAACCACCAGGCCGTGCCCCTACTCCCTTCCCCGTTCCCTTCTTCGCTGAAGCCCCCTCTCTCCTTCCCTCACGATCTCTCTCTCTCTGTTGTCTTCGCAGCACCACCATGGATGGCCTCCCGCACCTCCGCCAGGTCGATCCCTCTCGGGACTTCACTGCTGCTCCTCCCGACGGAGCCCTGCCGCGCCGCCAAGTTTCTCGCCGGAGGATGCCGTGGCCGTCACCCTGTCAAGATCCGTCACCGGACCCCGTGGGACTCTGTCCGGCTGGATTTGTTGCGCCCGCTCGCGCCGGAGACCATCAGCGCTTCGACCTCCATCTCCCTGCATCGCTCTGTCACGGCGCCTGCATCGCCCCGAGCGGCCGAGCTGCTGCCATGTTGACTGCAGCTGTAGCTCATGACCTGCCAAGCCACCGCCTCGTCCCTACTCCAGAGGAGGACGAGCAGCGCCCATGCCCGTTGAATGCATCGCCCCGAGCACCAGTGTTCCGAGGCCAGCCCTTCTACAGCTCTCCAACGCCCGCCAGACTCCCTCGCCGTCCTCCCGCCGGAGAGCACCACCAGCAGTGCCTCCAGGCCTCTGCTCCCTTCCCTTTCCCTTTCCTTGTTGAAGCTCTCCCTCTCCTGTCGCTCAGCTCTCTCTCCCTTTTGTTTTTTCATGGTCAGGGGATCAAGCCGTCGCCCGTCCATGGTCGCTGCCGCCGGGATCTGCTCGCCTCCACTGCCTCCACGCCATCCCTGTCACCGGAGAATGCAGCCCCGCCGTCTCCAAGTCCTTTGCTTCGCTTGTGGTCGAGCGAGACGACCACAAACGCAGCCGTGTTGACCGCTCGCTCGTCCATGCGCGTGGGCCTTCTCTGCTTCGTCTCGATGGCCACCAGATCCAAGCGCACCGACCGGCCTGCTTCCCCTCCAGCTGGGCCGAAGCCCATGGAGAGACCACCCAACGCCTTTTTTTTCTTCCTTCTGGTGGGCTAGGAGATTCGGCCCGCTTCTATGTTTTTTCCTATCAGCGAATTTCCTATTTATCCAGTGTTTTACCTGTTTTACAGAAAAGACCCTCATATTCATACATTTAATATCTCACAAACTATGCATCTTTTGTAAAAACTTCATATATGTAAAATGCTTAGAATTCTGTGTAGTTTCATAATATGCCACTTTCATCCATGTTTAAAATGTTTAAAATGTTGTTTCATTAAATTTGCTCATATGCCATGCTAAAATGCTTTATTTCATAACGAAATAACCGTAACTCCAAATTTAATAAACTTTATATGTAAATGGGGTAGAAAAAATGCCTAGTTTAACATGGTGGCTTTACTTTGCATGTCTAATAACTCTAAAATTGTGTTTAGGGCAGAATAGTACCAAAACCCATAAATTTCTCATGGGGATTTTCTGGAATTGTTGTTTGTTGTTTCTGGCCTCATTTAAACTTGACTAGATAGTTAGTTTATGTATGCTTCACCCCTTGCCATGCTAACCAACATTTAATATTGTTGAGTACTTAAACGGGAGATAACTAAATAATTGTTGTGGTGTTTGGTCAATATGCAACTCGTTGCATATTGAGCTCCTCTTAACTTGTAGTTTTGCTTGTGCACTTTGCCATGCCATGCCTCATTAAACCGGACATGCATCATACTTGGTTGTGCATCATGCCATGATTATGTGATGGTTGTTTACCATGTTGTTTGCTTCTTTCTGGTGTTGCTTCTTCCGGTTAGTTCCGATAACGTCACGTTTGTGAGGATTCGTTCGACTTCGTCCACTTGTCTTCTTCATGGACTCGTTCTTCTTCCTTGCGGGATCTCAGGCAAGATGACCATACCCTCGAAATCACTTCTATCTTTGCTTGCTAGTTGTTCGCTCTATTGCTATGCCGCGATACCTACCACTTGCTATACCATGCCTCGCATGTTGCCATGTCAAGCCTCTAACCCACCTTTCCTAGCAAACCATTGTTTTGCTATGTTACCGCTTTTGCTCAGCCCCTCTTATAGCGTTGTTAGTTGCAGGTGAAGATGAAGTTTGTTCCATGTTTGGAACATGGATATGTTGGGATATTGCAATATCTCTTATTTTAATTAATGCATCTATATACTTGGTAAAGCGTGGAAGGCTCGGCCTTATGCCTGGTGTTTTGTTCCACTCTTGCCGCCCTAGTTTCCGTCATACCGGTGCTATGTTCCTTGATTTTGCGTTCCTTACGCGGTTGGGGGAATGGGACCCCTTTGACAGTTCGCTTTGAATAAAACTCCTCCAGCAAGGCCCAACCCTGGTTTTACCATTTGCCACCTAAGCCTTTTTCCCTTGGGTTTCCGGAGCCCGAGGATCATCTTTATTTTAACCCCCCGGGCCAGTGCTCCTCTGAGTGTTGGTCCAAACTAGTGCACCGTGTGGGACCGTCCCTTGGCAACTTGGGTTATGTTGGTTCCTGTATGCTTAGCTTATCCGGTGTGCCCTAAGAACGAGACATGTGCAGCTCCTATCGGGATTTGTCGGCACAGCGGGTGGTCTTGCTGGTCTTGTTTTACCATTGTCGAAATGTCTTGTAACCGGGATTTCGAGCTTGATCGGGTCTTCCTGGGAGAAGGAATATCCTTCGTTGACCGTGAGAGCTTGTGATGGGCTAAGTTGGGACACCCCTGCAGGGTTTTGAACTTTCGAAATCCATGCCCGCGGTTATGGGCAGATGGGAATTTGTTAATATCCGGTTGTAGAGAACTTGACACTTAACTTAATTAAAATGCATCAACCGCGTGTGTAGCATGATGGTCTCTTTTCGGCGGTGTTCGGGAAGTGAACACGGTTCATGTGTTATCACTACAAAAAAGACACATCCGTGACATTTCGGGATGAACGATTTTTTTTCTATCATACATATGACACTTCTATGATGATAATTGTGACAAAACCCGGTATCATCATAGATGTGGTGGGCTCCTACTTCTATGACAAAAAATCATGACAGAAAATGGGCTTTTCGTCCTGGGCGGGCCGGAGACGCAGCTGCATGACATTCTTTGGGCCGTCCATGACGGAAAAAACCGTGGTAGAAGCAAGGGGGAGGAAAATTTCGGGGAGTTCCCGATTACAGTGGGAGGTCGGGGGCCAAGCGATGCGCGTTTCTCTCATATACGTACGCGCGTGTGTGCGAGGCGTTGGCTCTAACTGAACCCGAGCGAGGCGTTGGGCTCTAACTGAACCCGAGCGATTGCACTGCAGGCTACGCGTTACTGAACCCGAGCGATCGATCGATGGCTGTTAACTGAACCTAATCGAGCGATTCCTTCGCTACTGCTGCTAACTGAAGCCGATCGATGGGATGAACAGTGAGCGTTGTGGGGGGGGGGGGTAGATGAACAGTGAGCGGTGGTGTTGCCTCTGGATGAAAAGGACCCCGTGGTGTGGTGGAGGGCTGGATAAACAGTAGACGGTGGAGGGGTGCCCGTGGAGGGGTGGATGAACAGGACCCCGTGGTGTGGAGGGTTGGATGAACAGTAGACGGTGGAGGGGTGGTTGAACAGGACCCCGTGGTGTGGAGGGCTGGATGAACAGTAGACGGTAGAGGGGTGGTTGAATAGTAGCCGGTGGAGTAGCGCGGTGGAGGCTGGATGAACAGGAGCCCGTGGAGGCTGGATGAACAGGAGCCCGTGGAGGCTGGAGGAGGTCGACGGTGGAGATGAATAGTATCCCGTGGAGTCCCGTTTTGCAGTACGCCACACCCCTCCCGATGAACAGGACCCCCATTTCGACCGTAGCGCTCCAACACAAGTCCGTTCCGTCCGTTTTGTGGTATGCCACACCCCTCCCGATCAACAGGACCTCTGTTTCGACCGTAGGAGGTACGTTTCCTCCGTTTTGTGGTACGCTAGACCCCTCCCGATGAACAGGATCCCGTTTCGAACGTGGCCGGTCGAACACAAGGCCGTTTCCTCTGTTCTGCGGTACGCCAGGCCTTGTTTCCATCGCCTGTTCCGTCCAAGCCCTCCAGATAAACACGACGCATTCCGTTGCCTCCCGATGAACACGACGCATTCTGTTGCCTCCCCATGAACACGACGCATTTCATTGCCTCCCCATGAACACGACGACGATGCTGTTTCTCCGTTCTGACCCAGCCATGTACACGAGCCCTGGCCGTACGTATGTGCGAGTAGGCGTTCGAGACCCCGCCCGTATGTACACATACGTGGCCGTATTTTCTTTCTTGCACCTTGGCCGCTGTACGTACATGTAAATGGTACATGCGCGCCTCTACTACGACACGTGCGCGCCTCTACTATGACACGTGCGCGCCTCTACATCGACCAGTATGTATGTACACGTTCGCGACCAGAATGACAATGCTACGTACGCTTCGACCAGGTGGGTCCCGACTGTCAGGCACTTCCTTGCCTGCGAAGATGTAGCTGGTCGGTCCCAGCAGTCAGGGGGCGAATCATTTTTTTTTTGCCCGGACGCACTTCCTTGCGTGCGAAGATGTAGTTGGTGGGTCCCAGCAGTCAGGGGGAAACGTTTTTTTCGCGAAATACAGTGGCCCGTCCGGTGGGTCCCAGCTGTTAGGTGGAGGAATCATTATTTTCCGCGTAATAAGGAGGCACTTCCTTGCTGCGGCCGTGGACCCAGCTGTCAGCCTCTCCACGTACAGTCCACGTCCGATGGAAGTCGTTCCTTGACCACGTTGACCACGTCGCATCGAGAGCACCAATGCGGTGGACGACGGCGAGGCCTAGGAAGGGGACGACACGGAGGCAGGGAAGACTCGGCAGTTGTTTCCCACGCGGAGGGGAGTACAACTGTATGAGGGTTTACTGGTTCGTCTGCCGTCGCCGGAGAATAATAATAGGTGTGGGTGAGTAGAGGGATGGCTAGGCCAACGATGGGAGTACGGTCGGGCGGTGAGGCCTGCACGGCAGCACAACCGACCGCGAGGAGGAGGGAGCAGGCAGTCCCGCCGGTGCGTGTTTGAGCAGCTGGATCAGGAAGAGCAGAGATTGAAGAAGAACGGCGGCCGTTGGATGGATATCCAACAATCAGTGCTTGTGCGTCAACCCTTTTTTAGGAAAGCCTCAAATCTGTGGAAAACAGCATACATCCCATCTACCATTATTTTAATAATTTACAACCCATTTTCTAATTCTTAAGTTTTTTTGGAGCCCATATTCTTTTTGTTAGCATTACAGCCCATATTGTGGCAACGGTTAAAAAATTATACGAAATTTTGCATATTTCGGTGCGGTCCGAACTGTTTTTAATCCCGAAATTTTGACTCAAATTCAAACTGATTTTAAAAATAAATGTATATCAATATAAAATCCAACAAATTCTCCACGCATATAAATTAATGTAATTTAAAATCTTGAAATGAAAAAAAGATATTTGAAACTAATTGCCGGTTTGATGTGTTTTAAAAATGTACAACCCATTTCTCATTACTGATGGGCTATTTTCTCAGCCAGCCGAATGAAAGCTCTCCTCGTCTTGAAAGATTTGCAGCCCAACAAGCCTGACAAAGCAACTTACTTGACAAATCACAAAAAAACTGGGTTGTGGCCGTGGACCCAGCTGTCAGCCTCTCCACATATAGTACTCTTCCGATGGAAGTCGTTCCTTGACCACGTTGACCACACCGCGCGGAGAGCACCACGACGGTGGACGACGGCGAGGCCTTGGAAGGGGACGACACGGCAGTGGAAGCCCGCACGAAGAGGACTACGAGGGTTCACTGGTTCGGCTGCGATGTGAGGCTGCCGTCGCCGCAGGGCCTGGCCAGCGGTGGGAATAGTAGGGGGCGGTGAGGCCTCTGCGGCAGCATAGCCGGCCACGGGAGGCAGGAGCATGCGGCACGACCGGCGCTGCTTTGGGCGGCTGGAGCAAGAAGACCAGAGGTTGAAGAAGCACTATGGCCGTTGGATGGACATCGTACGGTCACTGGAGCTAGAATCATCCATATTGACTAAGTTGACAAAGCCCTTCGTCCCTGTCAACTTAGTAGGCCCACAAGTCAGCCTCCCAGCAAGGTGGGTCCTAGCTAGCCGGGGGAGTATTCATTTTTTGTGCGTAATAAGGAGGCACTTCCGGTGGGTCCGAGCTGACAGCGGGGGGAACGTTTTTTTCGCGAAATACGGTGGCCCGTCCGGTGGGTCCCAGCAGTCAGGGGGAAACGATTTTTTTTCAAAAAATACTGGTGGCCCGTCCGATGGGTCCCCGTTGTCAGGTGGAGGAATAATTATTTTCCGCGTAATAAGGAGGCACTTCCTTGCGGCTGCCGTGGACCCAACTGTCAGCCTCTCCACGTATAGTACTCTTCCAATGGAAGTCGGTCGTTGACCACGTTGACCACGCCGCGCCGAGAGCACCATGGTGGTGGACGACGGCGAGGACTAGGAAGGGGACGACTCGGAGCCCGGGAAGACGCAGTAGTGGATGCCCATGCGAAGAGGAGTACGAGGGTTCACTGGTTCGGCTGCGGTGTGAGGCTGCTGTCGCCGCAGAATAACAGGGGGTGTGGGTGAGTAGAGGGATGGCCTGGCTAGCGGTGGGAGTAGTACGGGGCGGTGAGGCCTCCGCGGCATCACAGCCGGCCACGGGAGGCAGGAGCACGCGACACGACCGCCGCTGGTTTGGGCGGCCAGAGCAAGAAGACCAGAGGTTGAAGAAGCACTACGGCTGTTGGATGAACATCGTACGGTAACAGGAGCAAGAATCGTTCATATTGACTAAGTTGACAAAGTCCTCCGTCCCCGTCAACTTGGTAGGCCCACAAGTCAGCCTTCCACTATGCTGGGTTCCAGCTGGCAGGGGGAATATTCCTTTTTTGTGCATAATAAGGAGGCACTTCCTTGCGTGCGAAGATAGCTGGTGGGTCCGACATGTCAGCGGGGGGCACTTTATTTCGCGAAATACAGAGGCCCTTCCGATGGGTCCCAGATTCAGGTGGAGGAATCATCATTTTGCGCGTAATAAGAAGGAATTTCCTTGTGTGCGGCCGTGGACACAGCTGTCAACCTCTCCACACATAGTCTATTTCTGATGGTGTCGTTCGTTGACCACGTTGACCACGCCGCGCCGAGCGCATCCAAGGTGGTGGACGACGGCGAGGCCCCGGACAGCAACGAGCCGGAGATGGGAAGATGCGGGAGTAGAGTCGCAGACAGAGAGGTGTACGAGGTTTAACTGGTTCTAGTGCGATGTGGTTCGGCAGTCGGTGGAGAAGAACAGGAGGTGTGGAGGGGTGGAGGGATGGCATGGCCAACGATGGAGTAGTGCTTCATAGCGAAGCGTGCTAAGCAGAGCTGCTAGTAGCAGGAGGCGGGAGGTGGTCCCGGCAGCGCTGGAGGAAGAAGACGAGAGATTGAAGATGGATGACGGTCGTTGGATGTAAATCCAACGGCTAACATGTCAGAATCATTTGTTGACTAAATTGAAAACGACTTGCATTGGCTTCGACCTATTGGCTCACATTTCAGCCTCCAAAAATGTGGCACGTATTCAACCCATTTTTTTCAGAATTCACAGTCTTTTTTTGCGCGGTAGAATTTACAGTCAATTTGATCTTTTTTTTGAATTACAGCCATTAGCTGGGCTGGTTGAACAAATAATGTAGCGTCCATGCGGCCCGGTTATTTTATTTCCTAAAAAATTACATGCCATTTGCACTTTCTCGAAATACACGATTTTGCTGGGCTGATTCTAATTATAATGTTGGGTTGGGCCAACAATGTTATCAAAAAATAAAAAGGGGCTGAGCATTTTGTTATAAATATATTTAAATAATAAGTGATATTATTACAATCGTCCTTAAATCTTACCAAGCTTTTGTACACAATCACTAGGATTTTCGTGCCAAAACAATCCAGGATTTTATTTGTTAAGAAATTATTTTTATAAGTTAATAAGATGTGGGATATTGTTTTCTTACATATGTAAGTATCTATTAAATATATGATGACAATAAAAATAATATATAATAACACATAAAATATTTTTTTAGAAAAACAGGGAGCATCTCCCCGGTTCCATTGCTGAGAACGAAACCACAACATATTCTGATACAGCAGCTCAAAGAGTAGTTCGAAAGCAAAGGTAGAAAAGCTACAAACTAGGGGGGTGGATGAACAAGTTCTCTGAATAACAGAAATCACCCGAGCGGTGCCAAAGGCAGAGTGGTTAGAGCACTCAAATGACACAAGGAGGGTCCAGCGAAGCCTTCATGGTCTTCAGCCGAGGGGCCGTGTCAGCCTGCGGCGACCAGTAAGCAAGCGGAGACACCAGGCTGGAAGGCGTAGCATGGTGGATGTCCCTCTTTTTCGGCGCCAGGTGCCCATCATCTTCATCAGAGATCTTGAGACGAGCCCACGGGTCCAGCCCCAGAGCAGGTCGAGCCTTGTTCAGCCACAAGTGATCGCCAACGGTTTCTGGAGGGATCTTGTTAGGGTTTCCACGAATCTCATCAACTTGTCCTTGTCCGATCCGGAGGAGAGAATCGCCCAGTTCCTCACCATGTTCCTGATCAACCTCAAGACCTGCGGAATGGAATTCTAGGAGGTGTTACTGAAAATCATAGCATTTCTATATTTCCAGAGGCACCAAAGGACAGCTGAGCTAACAGTGTTTAAAATTGAGCACTTTTTGGTAGCAATCCAGAATCTGGCGACAGATTAGAAGGATGAGCCAATTTGACTAGAGAAATATTCCTCAATGTGGGCCAGAGATGTTTAGCAACTATACATTCAAAAAAGTAGGTGAGAACAAGACTCTTGTTCCAAGCAGTAAACACAATCAAGGGGTTTGATGATGTGTCTCTTCCTAAGGTTATCCCTAGTCATCAATTTGTTTTTGGAGAGAAGCCAGAGAAATACATAAATTTTAGGGTGAACTCTCAATTTCCAGACAGCAGGGATAAACACGGGTTGAACCCCTCTAAAGTTGATAACATGATAGAGGGAGCTGGACGAATACTTCCCCTTATTGTCCAGCTGCCAAATCAGGTCATCTGGCTCGGCAGTAAAGGTAATGCTTTTGGCAATTTCCTCCAACTGGAACCATTGTTCCATGAGACTATCACTAAAGTTTCTTCTAAAAAAGAGTTTTAGGCATTGACCGTCCCAAACTTCATTGACACTTTTGTTAAGCTCATTGCGGACAGAGTAAATAGGCCAAAATTGGACTGCTAGGGGGGATGTGCCAAACCAAGTATCTTCCCAGAACCTGGTTCTGCTCCCATCCCCTATGTTCCATCTGTAGCCAAATTTCACAGCATGCATAATAGATTTTAATCCTTTCCAGAATCTAGAGGTCTTAGGGTTGGAGGAAGGGACAAAAATATTAGGTTTATTTCCTAGGTATTTATGGGCAATAAGAAGCTTCCAGGGTTTCAGGTCTTCCTCATAGAATCTTTTAATCCAAGACCCTAGAAGACATATGTTAATTTCTTAGAGGTTAGGTATGCCTAGGCCTCCAAAATCTTTTTTCATAGAGACTAGGGCCCAATTAGCAAGGTGTAGCTTCCTATTTCCCTCAAAATCATTCCACAAGCAATGAGACATCTGAGAATTGATGAGGTTCACTGCCCATTTAGGGAACTTGAAGAAGGAGAGGAGATACACTGGAATGCTAGCCAAACAAGCTTGTATGAGGATCAATCTACCTCTGTAAGAGAGAAGTTTGCCCCTCCACCCAGTAATCCTTTTAATGATTTTATCCAGAAGGGGTTGGATATCCTCTCTCCTCAGTTTATCATAGTGGAGAGGGATACCTAGGTACTTAATGGGGAAGTTACCTTTATTACAGACTAGAATAGAGAGTAAGTCAGCTAACTCCTGATCATCCATGTTGATAGGAATGAGTTCACTTTTAGAGTAGTTGATTCTCATGCCTAAGACTTGTTCAAACCAGGTTAGAAAAGTTTTCAGATTGCTAGCATGTGTGAAGTCATTGTCTAAGAAAAGGATGGTATCATCTGCATATTGAAGGCAGATGATGCCACCAGGGCAGACCTTAGGACAGAGCCCTGCAATCAGACTATGATCAGGAGCTTTGCTCAGCATTTTAGTAAGAATGTCAAAAGCGGGGAGATGGGGTCACCTTGCCTAAGGCCTTTACCAGCAAGGAAAAAAATCACTTTCACAGTTATTTAACTTGACCCCAACAGACCCCCCATGAGTAAGTTGCTGGATCCAACTCTCCACTATGAAAGGCTTGGAAAGATCTAAGAGATCATTTTTCACCAAGTCCCAAAAATGCTGGTAAAACAAGAAGGGAATCCCATCAGGACCAGGAGCCCCATCAGGATAAGAGCTAAAAATGGCTTCCTTCACCCCTATCTCTAAAAAAGGGGCTTCTAGCAGCTCATTTTCAGCAGGAGAGACTTTTTCAAAAGAAGAGAAAAAATTGTTTTGTAGAGAGAACCTAGAAGGGTTTTCTTTCTTAAACAGGTCTAGGTAGAAGTCACTAGCCACTTTCAGCATCTCATCTACCTCAGTAACAGGGCCATTAGGGCCATCAAGGGAGTGAATGAGAGTTTTCCTCCTCCTCTGGTTAGCTACTGCATGGAAGTAAGCAGTATTTCTATCACCCTCCTTAATGTTCCTATCTCTAGACCTTTGTTTGGCTTTGATTTCTTCTTGAAGCCAAATTTTCTTGAGCTCTCCATGGACAAAGTTTAATCTATTAGTCTCAGCCTCAGAGAGGTCAGTGATTTCTACCTTAATATCTAGAGAATCAAACTCAAGGAGGAGAAGCCTTTTGTATCTTCTAAGATTAGCTTCCTCATTGGAGTTCCACCCTTTGGTAGTTCTTCTAAATCTCCTGATTTTGATCTGCCAATTTTCTAGGGGGCAGCTGCTCCCAGTAGGCTCATTCCAGATTTTCCTGACTAGCTCAGTAAAATCTTCTCTAAGCAACCACCACTTTTCAAATTTAAAACTATTGCTCTTTGGAGTTTGGTTAAGACCAGTGAGGGAGTCTGGATTTGGGGATCTCCGGACAGCCGGATTATATCCTTTGGCCGGACTGTTGGACTATGAAGATACAAGATTGAAGACTTCGTCTCGTGTCCGGATGGGACTCTACTTGGCGTGGAAGGCAATCTAGGCAATATGGATATGGATATCTCCTCCTTTGTAACCAACCTTGTGTAACCCTAACCCTCTCTGGTGTCTATATAAACCGGAGGGTTTTAGTCTATAGGACACAACAATAACATACACTCATACCATAGGCTAGCTTCTAGGGTTTAGCCTCTCTGATCTCGTGGTAGATCTACTCTTGTACTACCCATATCATCAATATTAATCAAGCAGGACGTAGGGTTTTACCTCCATCAAGAGGGCCTGAACATGGGTAAAACTTCGTGTCCCCTGCCTCCTGTTACCATCCGCCTAGACGCACAGTTCGGGACCCCCTACCCGAGATCCATCGGTTTTGACACCGGCATTGGTGCTTTCATTGAGAGTTCCTCTGTGTCGTCGCCGTTAGGCTTGTTGGCTCCTTCTATTATCGTTAGTGATGCAGTCCAGGGTGAGACTTTTCTCCCCGGACAGATTTTTGTATTCGGCGGCTTTGCACTGTGGGCCAATTCGCTTGGTCATCTGGAGCAGATTGAAAGCTACGCCCCTGGCCACCAGGTCAGGTTTGGAAGCTTAAACTACACGGCCGACGTCCGCGGAGACTTGATCTTTGACGGATTCGAGCCTCTGCCTTGCGCGTCACGCAGTCACGATGAGTACGATTTAGCTCTACCATCAGACATCAGGAGATCGCATCGGCAGCCGCTCTGACCCTCAATTCGGAGCCAGTTGCGCTGTGCATGGACGGGTGGATGGACCCCGCTACAGAGGCCTTACCCTCAGTGGCGATTGAGCCGAACATCGACCTTACCTTGCACGAGAGTCGTATTGTTAAATTGCCGGATCTTTCTCCGGCCATGGACTCCGTACCGCCTACGCTCGTTCCTATCGAATCCAATTGGGCGCCGATCGTGGAGTTTACCTCCGCGGATATCTTTCAGCACTCGCCCTTCGGTGACATACTGAACTCATTAAGGTCTCTCTCCTTGTCAGGAGGATCCTGGACGAACTATGTCCGGCTGGACTGGGATGCGGACGATGAAGAAATTCGCGACCCACCCACCACCCACTTAGTAGCCACTGTCGATGACTTAACCGACATGCTCGACTTCGACTCCGAAGACATCGACGGTATGGACGACAATGCGGGAGACGAAGAGGAACCACTGCCCACAGGGCACTGGACAGCCACCTCATCATACGATATATACATGGTGGATACACCCAAAGAAGTCAATGGTGACGAGACAACAGAGGATAACCCCTCCAAGAAGCAATCCAAACACCGACGTCAGCGGCGCCGCTCTAAGCCCCGCCAAAGCAAAAGTGGTGATACCGGCACAGGAGATAATAACACTCTGATAGTGCCGAAGAAAACAACAATCTCCTCCAGCAAGATTTAGAGCAGGAGGATGGAGGTCACTCTGTGCATTTAAAAACCGAACCGAAAAACCATACCGAAAATAAACCGAACCGAACCAATTTTATGGTTTTTATGGTTTCTGGTTTTGGTATGGTATGGACTTTTCATACTGATTTGAACTTGGTTTTTATGGTATATACCGGAAAACCGAACGGTTAACCGAATAAACCGAAGTAAAAAATAAATTTATATTTCTTGAGATGAACAACCATACAAGTTGTCATTTTTCTTGTACATGAGTCAAATGCACTACTAAGCACGTAAGTTTTTCTTGTAACATAGTCATTTTTCTATTTTTAAAATGCTAAACACGTCCATAACCATCAACAGATGAATCAATGCATGCATATATACTTATATATATAGTCATATACTATTTGTGTAGAATAGTATGTGTTTTGAGTCATAAATTTGCTAATTATTATTACGTCATTTCCAAATTCGTGTCAACTTTGGTTTTTATGGTATATACCGAAACCATACCAAAATAATTTGGTATATACTGAAACCGAACCGTAATTTCATACCATATTTACCGAAGTATTAATACCGTACAAACTGAAAAACCGTATAAATCGGACCATGTAAACCGAATAAACCGAACGCACAGGGTGAGATGGAGGAGCCAGCCCTCATGAGAGAGCGGCATATGGAGAAGCGGAGTATGATAATTACATGCCCCGCTCCAAAGACGAGGCAAGCCTCAATGATGATGAATTCGCCATGCCAGAGGATCCCGTTGAATAAGAGCGCTTCAAGCGCCGGCTTATGGCCACGGCAAATAGCCTTAAGAAAAAGCAGCAGCAGCTTCAAGCTGATCAAGATCTGCTAGCTGACAGATGGACTAAAGTCCTCATGGCCGAGGAATATAAACTCGAGCGCCCCTCCAAGAGTTACCCAAAATGCAGGTTGCTACCTCGACTGGAGGAAGAAGCGTATGATGCGGCTGATTGGCTACCTCGTGGCCGTGATAGAGAGGCATTCCAGCCAAAAATTCAGCCCGCACCCCGACGCCATTCAAATAAAAAAGCATGGGGAAACACACCAGACCTGTGAGACGTATTGGAGGACAAAGAAAAACATGCAAGATCGATCTACGGATCACGGGGGCGCGCCACTATGCGAGACGATAAACGTCACGCCGGATACAGTAAAAGTAAATCCGGCTGGGCCGAACACAGCGGGCAAGGCCCATTTGAGCCGCGTCGCGGTATAGCCCAATACAGAGGCGCCGCACACCCCCTATGCTTCACAGACGAAGTAATGGATCTCAAATCCCAGAGGGTTTCAAACCCGTAAATATTGAATCATACGACGGCACAACAGATCCTGCGGTATGGATCGAGGATTTCCTCCTCCACATCCACATGGCCCGCGGCGATGACTTACACGCCATCAAATACCCCCCACTAAAGCTCAAAGGACTAGCGCGACATTGGCTTAATAGCTTGCCAGCAGAGTCCATTTGCTGTTGAGAAGACCTGGAAGCTGCATTCCTCGACAACTTTCAGGGCACTTATGTGCGACCACCAGATGCCGATGACTTGAGCCACATAATTCAGCAGCCAGAAGAATCGGCCAGGAAATTCAGGACTCGGTTCCTAACAAAGAAAAATCAAATCGTCGATTGTTCAGATGCAGAGGCCTTAGCAGCTTTCAAACACAACATTCGTGATGAGTGGCTAGCCCGGCACCTTGGTCAGGAAAAGCCGAAATCTATGGCAGCCCTCACGACACTCATGACCCGCTTTTGTGCGGGAGAAGACAGCTGGCTGGCTCGCAGTAACAATATGTCAAAGAACCATGGTACTTCGGATACCAAGGACAGCAATAGCAGGTCACGTCGCGACAAGCATAAGCGCCGCATTAAGAGCGATAATACTGAAGATATGGCAGTCATTGCCGGATTCAAAGGCTCTAAACCCGGTCAGCGGAAAAAGCCATTCAAAAGAAGCACTCCGGGCCCGTCTAGTTTGGACCGTATACTCGATCGCTCGTGTCAAATACACGGCACCCCCGACAAGCTAGCCAACCACACCAACAGGGATTGTTGGGTGTTCAAGCAGGCCGGCAAGTTAATTGCCGAAGATAAAGATAAGGGGCCACATGTCGATGACAAGGAAGAGCCCCGGTAGCCGAACACCACAGGACAGAAGAGGTTCCCCCCACAAGTGCGGACGGTGAACATGATATATGCAACCCACATCCCCAAGAGGGAGCGGAGGCGTGCGCTCAGGGACGTATATGCGTTGGAGCCAGTCGCCCCAAAGTTCAACCCATGGTCCTCCTGTCCGATCACCTTCGATCGCAGGGACCACCCCACTAGTATCTGTCATGGCGGATTCGCCGCACTGGTCCTAGACCCAATCATTGACGGATTTCACCTCACTCGAGTCCTTATGGATGGCGGTAGTAGCCCGAACCTGCTTTATCAGGACACAATGCGCAAAATGGGTATAGACCCCTCAAGGATCAAACCCACAAAAACAAGCTTTAAAGGCGTCATTCCAGGTGTAGAGGCCCATTGCACAGGCTCAATTACACTTGAAGTGGTCTTTGGATCCCCGGATAACTTCCGAAGCGAAGAATTAATCTTCGATATAGTGCCGTTCCGCAGTGGCTATCATGCACTGCTCGGGCGAACCGCATTTGCAAGATTCAATGCGGTACCGCATTATGCATACCTCAAGCTCAAGATGCCAGGACCTCCGGGGGTCATCACAGTCAATGGAAACACAGAGCGCTCTCTCCGTACGGAGGAGCACAGTGCGGCCCTCGCAGCAGAAGCGCAAAGCAGCCTCTGAAGGCAATCCACCAGTTCGGTGTTTCAAGACCCGGACACCCTCAAGCGCGCTCGGAGTAATCGGCAACTAGACCACCTGGCACGATCTGAGCTCGTGTAGCAATGCGGCCCCCACCCCAGTCCTAGCCAAACAACGAAATCCGTGCCACGCATACATAATTACGCATTAAAAATACCATGGGCACAGGCGGGGAGGGGGACACAACTACGGCACGCCCAATACGCGTCTTAAACCGCACTAGGGGCTTCCCGCTCTGTTATTTTTCTCTTTCAGGACTTTAATCTCTGGAAACCCCGCCCGGTAGCATGATTGCCGAACACATGATGCAGCAACCAAGGAGGCAAAAAGCTACATCACACCACAGAACTACGAGGTGGATTACGATAACGAGTGAAATATTTGCTTTAATACTATTCCTCAGCTTGCCCTTGGAAGGGACATAGTCCTACTTTTTGCTTATCGCACTATCTGTATCATCCTGCTTTAACGCATCTATTTGAATAAACAATGCATAACATTAAGACTATTATTGCATTCTTCTTTTTTATATATGTGTTCCTTAATGACGCCTTGCAACAGTACACTTTGGTACGACCAATACACCAGGGGCTTAAGTACCCCACAATGCGGTGTGAGAAGTCCGAACACTTTCACAAGTGCGGCACCCCGAACTTATAACATTATATGCATCAGCTCCAAATCATGTCTTTGGTCAAATGTTGGGTTTGCCCGGCTCCTATGTTTTGGTACCTTACGTTCCACTCTATCGGCTAAGGTAGCGCTAGGAGAACTACTGCGATTGTGCCCCGGTTCTGCTGGGCTAAGCACCTCAGTAGAGAAAGCTAAACCTGACTGTCATGATAAGGCGAGAGACTGGTCGCTGTTCGGCGAGGTTTCGAGTCCCTAAAGACTTATGCCGCTTAGAGCGAGGAGTCGGTCCTGTCCGGCTTAAAGGCGTGTATCGTGCCCCGAATTCGGCCTTCCGAATACCAGGGGCTTCGCCGAAATTTAAAATTATAGAATTCTATGGCTAAGTGAGAGTGATAAAGCATTATTAGTCCGGTTGCCTTGTTCGCTGTGCTGAGCACCTCCCTCGAAGGACCCATAAATGGGAACAAGAGTGCTCAGGTTTATCCCGAACACCCCAGCACTCGCGGCATGGAGGCAGAAGCCGAGGACTAGCTATCTCTCAGATTGGATAAACAACCAAACATAAGGTAATATTTTAAATTCAAACAAGCGTTGCATAGCGCATATGAAACAAGTTTTCATCATACAGGATCACACGAGCAAGTTTACTCAAATATTACATCCTTTGAACACTCGTCCGCTACAAGACGGGCACCCTTCAGGACATCCTTTGAACACTCGTCCGCTACAAGACGGACACCTACAAGACGGGCACCCTTCAGGACACCCGGTGCCTCTTGAGACAATACCTCGGTGTCGTCCGCAGGGCAAGGGGAGGTGGCGGTCGAAAGTGGATCGCTATCCATATCCGACGAGCCCAGGGAGCCGTCCGATGATACATCGATACGGGCTCGTGGCGGCCTGCATAATCATATTCGGCGTTAGGGGAAGCAGTGCACAAAAGGATACTATGAGTTACTCTAGTGTCCAAATACTTATGACCTCCCCAGGGGCTTGGCCCTAGGTAACCACTCGTCTTCGCCTTCGGCGGCGGTGGTGGAACTGTCCGAAAGGAGAGTCCTTCCCTTCTTGGACCCTCCGGCCTCCCCAGTTGGGGCGGCCTTCCTTTTCTTATCTCCCCCAACTGAAGGGGGAGCATATTCTCCTTCCTCCTCGTCTTTGGGGGAGGAGTGCGCCGCAGAGTCATCGGACGGTGAGTCCGATGACGCCTGGCGCCGGGAACTCTTTCGGGTTCCCTTGGCCTTCTTGGTCTTCTCCGGCACCTTGTAAGGAGCCGGAGTCAGCATCTCCGTCAGGAGAGCGCCCGCAGTGTCTTCGGGCAAAGGGGCCGGATAGTTAATCTGCTCCGACGTCTCCACCCAGTCCTGTCAAAGGCATGGAGATCAGACCCCGCACATGATTAAGCTAGGTGAAATAAATATCCTACAGGATGTATTGAACTCACCGAATGCGCTAGGCGCTTTGCGCTTAGCCCGTGTTCCTCGGCGAGAGAAGGAGGGACCTCGGCGCCCTTGAACAGCACCTTCCAGATGTCCTTGTGCGTCGTATCGAAGAGCTCGCTCAGAGTCTGGTGCTGAGCCGGGTCGAACTCCCACAAGTTAAAATCCCGTTGTTGAAACGGGAGGATCCGGCGGATGAGCATGACCTGGACTATGTTGACAAGCTTGAGCTTCTTGCTCGCCATACTCCAGATACATTTCTGGAGTCCGTCCAGCTCCACCGATGAACCCCACGACAAGCCCTTCTCTTTCTAGGAAGTGAGCCGTGTAGGGAATCTGGATCGAAACTCAGGGGCCGCTACCCATTTGGCGTCGGGCGGCTCGGTGATGTAGAACCAAGCCGATCGCCACCCCTTTATGGTCTCCACAAAGGAGCCTTCAAGCCATATAACATTGGGCATCTTGCCCACCATGGCTCCGCCGCATTCCGCTTGTTGGCCTCCCACCACCTTCGGCTTGATATTGAAGGACTTTAACCACATGCTGAAGTGGGGCCAGATGCGGAGGAAAGCCTCACACACGACGATGAACGCCGAAATGTTGAGGACGAAGTTCGGGCCAGATCATGAAAGTCCAGCCCATAGTAGAACATGAGACCACGGACGAATGGATGGAGGGGAAACCCCAGTCCACGGAGGAAGTGGTGGAGGAAAACTACCCTCTCGTGAGGTTCCGGGGTAGGGACGATCTGCCCCGCGGCGGGCAGCCGATGCACGATATTCACGGCTAAGTATCCGGCTCCGCGCAGCTTCTTGATATGACCCTCCGTAACGGAGGAAGTCATCCATTTGCCTCCCGCTCCGGACATGTTTGGAGAACATTGAGGGAAAGGATGTGGACTTGGGTGTTGGAGCTCGAGTGTGTGAAAATGGATGAGCAAAGGAGGAAGAAGGCGTGGATAAAAAGGTGAATCCTTATCCCTTTATATGGGCGGACGAAACTATGCGTCCCCACTAGCCTGGTAAAACTCGCTAATCCCCCAAGCGTCGTAATCGATGGTGCTGTTGGGTTACCCACGCCAGTATTGATGAGAATCCCGTGATAAGGGGACACGATCTCTGCTTTGACAAGATGTGTCAAAAAACTGCCTCGCGTTATGTGCGGGGCTAGTTAAAGGAAACGGTTCGAATAATCACTGGGCCATGACATAATGTCGTGTTGCCAAAACAAGTCAGCAAATTAGATTTGCGGAAATATTATTCTCTCTACGGTGGTATGTGGAACTTATTTTGCAGGGTCGGACACTATCCTTGTATTCAAATTCTTCTGTGATGTATTCGGAGGAGGAACCCGCCTTGCAATGCCGAAGACAATACTGCGCGCCGAACTCATCGTCATTGAAAGCCTGGTTCAGGGGCTACTGAGGGAGTCCTGGATTTGGGGGTCTCTGGACAGCCGGATTATATCCTTTGGCCAGACTGTTGGACTATGAAGATACAAGATTGAAGACTTCGTGTCGTGTCCGGATGGGACTCTACTTGGCGTGGAAGGCAAGCTAGGGAATACGGATATGGATATCTCCTCCTTTGTAACCGACCTTGTGTAACCCTAACCCTCTCCGGTGTTTATATAAACCGGAGGGTTTTAGTCCGTAGGACACAACAATAACATACAATCATACCATAGGCTAGCTTCTAGGGTTTAGCCTCTCTGATCTTGTGGTAGATCTACTCTTGTACTACCCATGTCATCAATATTAATCAAGCAGGACGTAGGGTTTTACCACCATCAAGAGGGCCCGAACCTGGGTAAAACTTCGTGTCCCCTGCCTCCTGTTACCATCCGCCTAGACACACAGTTCGGGACCCCCTACCCAAGATCCGCCGGTTTTGACACCGACAACCAGAGTCCCAGAGCAAAGGAGTGTGGTCACTACCACATCTAGGTAGAGCTCTACAACTAGAAAGGGGAAAGAAACTATCTAATTCTGTGTCATAGAAAATTCTGTCAATGGTGGACATAATCCTGGAGAAGCACTTCCAACATATCTAGCAGAACTGTGGGTTTTCCTTCTGACAGGGCAATTCTCAACTTTATGGGTAACCATTTTGCAGATAAAATAACTCTTGGGCTTGACACATTTATCCAAATGATGCCCTGGTTCCCCACAGTTGTAGCAGATCACCTCAGAGTATGCCATAAGGCCCGAAGCAGGGGCAGGAGCAGTTTTCTGGATGTCCTATCTCTTCTTTTGCTGATTCTTGCCTTGAGATTTCCCACTGATCTGAGAGTCAGAACCACCAGCAGATTGATCTTGGGAAATTATAGGAGCCTGCCCAGATTGTGCCCCCATTTGGGGCGGAGGTGGGCCGTACCACTGCCCAACCGGCACTCCCCCCATTGTGATATGGGAAATTCATCGGAGTTCCTGGTTCCTTCTCATCCTCCAGCCAGATGTTGTCTCTCAGGAAGCAGAAATAACCACCAGACAGCTCAATTGAAGCAGATTGCCAGCCTAATTTCAATCTTCTGTAGGTTTGGGGGAGAGGTAAGGTAGGGGATCCACCTACTCCGGCTCCGGTGGCGTGCTGGTGGGCACGAGTCCAGTCAAGCATTCCCATCTCGCAGCACGGCGTGGATCTCCTGAATTCACTTCTCCTTTCGCCCATCGAACGAACGCAATCGGCGGCTCACTGGGGTGGGGCATCCTGTGCTTCTCCGAGAAATCTCCTTCGAAGTAGATCCACAGGGCTAGATTCAGCAGCTCCCAATCCACATGATCCTTGCACATCCGAGCATACCTACGCGAGTGAGAGAACGGATTCGGTCCCTCCTTGGCTTCCTCCCTCGCAGCTTCCTCCTCTGCTTCCTTCCATTCGCGCGTGCACTGGCTCCAGGAGAGAGCGTCATCACGGATCCACATCGCCCACTCCCTCCATCTCCTCTCTCGGGTCTCCCACAGCACCGTCGATGCGACAGAGTCAAGCGGCTGGAGCATCCGCGGGAAGGCTTTGTAGACATGTGGGAGATGCATCTTGTACATCTGCCTATCTTCTAGCCATTCCCCCGTGGATATGGCCGGCGACTCCATGGGGCGCGCGAGCGGACTTGCTGAGGGGGGCAGGCGCGCCTGGAGTCAGGAGGCGGGGGGTGGTGGCGAGATCTATTTGCCAATTACTCCCTCCTTTTCGGTTTATAGGGCTCAATTCAAAAATCTCACCAACCAAGGTAGATGATGAATGGTGGAATACTTTTTGTAGTCTGCAAAAGCACCTAATTAATGCACTTGTTTTCCTCAAAAAATTATGTTTATCAATGCATAAATTGCAATGCATGCATGCATAAAGTACATGCATTGGTCAATTTTCTCTTAATACTTGCATGCAATGATTTAATGCACCTTGGAATCTGAACATGTGATGGAAAACAACCAAATTGAGCCTTATAAAATGGGAAAACTAAAATTTTGAGTAAGCCCTATAAACCGAAAAGGAGGGAGTATGTGAACTAAACAGTCAACATATAAAATAATTTAAATATATGTAATATAGTTAGAAGGGAAACATAAGTCGGACCTGACGTTCCTATTTTTATATAGAAAAATAGAACAGACCTCTGCATTTTCTTCAAAAAAATACATATATCGGGCTTCCAAAAATAAAACCTCGGATGGGAGGTCAAGCCTATGGACCTTCCATCCGAGGTCGTGGGCTGCGCATGTTAAAAATGAAAGCCTAGACAGGGCAGCCCAAAACCATGTCCAACACTTGCCAAAACTTCGTCCCTCGTTTGCTCTGTGTTTCGCACACTCGACATTGTGTGGGCATTTTGACTGTGCATCATATGAAGATGTGCTATGCATGAATGTTGATCAGCATGATGTTAACTGGCTGGTAGTTCCATTTTCGACCATGAATAAAACTTCCAACATGATGTTAACCCTATTTGAAAAGGCCATGTTAATATAAATGCTCTGCCTCTGAAAGTTGCAGTTTCTTATCTGAAACTGAACTTGCAGTTTCTTATCTGAAACTGAAACTTGCAGTTTCTTCTCTGAGAATCACATTGTCTGCACTTTTATACTCCTATGAAACTACACTTTTTTAAGTGCTAAAAATAGATATCTAGAATTCATAAAATACTTTATATGCTCAATACTGCAAATATGAAATTCAAAAGACATTCATATCTGAAAGTACTCTCAAAATACACAACACAAAACACAATTCACAACCTACAAATACTGACAACCCTAAAATCCTCCTGACAATTCACAACCTGCCCGACTGTTGGGATGGGGGGGGGGCAGCCCCCTCCTATTCCTTGGCGGCAAATAGCCGCCCGTGAGACGATGTGAACGGCGAGGGAGACGATGGCGGGGAAGCATCGTCAGGCCAACTGCTTTTTTCCTCTTGCAGTTGGGTTCGGTCGACGAAGACTCCACCGGCTCGCTCTGGCAGGACACCCTCACAAACGGCACCCTGTAGATGCTCGATCCTTCAATCTCTGGTGGATGCTCCATCTGGGATCGATACTCCCACCACCGCTCCCTCATGATCGGATTCGGTGAATCTGTTCGCTCCATGGCCCAGAGGAGCAGCTCTATGTACTCCGGCGCAACTCCCTCCGGGAGTATCACCGCATTTTCGCTCTGTTGCAGATATTTGGCCATGGATGTCACCGTCGCCGCTAGTTGGTCCTTGTTGTCAAACCAAGACTGTATCTCCAACATCCTAGCTAGCTTCACAGGGTCACCATCTGCGATCCACATGTATCGGTTGTACTCCTCCATCGATCTACTTCTCCACAGCACCTTCACTCTCCGGCGGTGGTTTTTGAATGGAAGAGGAGAGGAGCAGCGCTAGTTTTGGATTAGAACGGGAGAGGAGCGATGCTGGTTTTGGACTGGAACAGGAGAGGAGGGGCGGTGGTTTTGAAATGAAAGAGGAGAGGAGCGGCACTGCATTTAGATTGGAACAGGAGAGGAGCGGCGGTGGTTTAAGAGGAGAAGAGCAGAAGAGCGGTGCTGGTCTTGGAAGTATTTTTTTGTTGTTTCGCGTATTTTGGGTCAAAGTTTGACCATGTACTGTATTTGACAAGCAACATGTGAATGCATGTCACCAAAAATTGTATCGTTTGGTTCGTATCTGAATGTACTTTCAAATTATACTCCCTCCATTTTTGTATACAAGGCCACAAACTCATATTACATGTACCAAGGTAAAAATCAATGCTATGTTTAAGTCAATGTTGCAAGCTAGCTTGTCACCTTGATTTTCGTGTTAATTAATGTGGTTTTTCTCTCCCAAGCACAACAAGCCAACCCTCTTACTCCTCATTGGTTGATTAATGTTGGGAATGCAAGCTAACCTTCTCACTCCCGCATGCACACAAGGGATATTAATGTCCTCGGGTGCTAGTACGAGGCAAACGCCATCAATTTTGCCTCGATTAATGTTAGTGGCCTTGTATAGTTGCAAATTGTAATTTTGATAGTGGCCTTGTATACAACGTATAACATATATTTGATGTGCGAAAATCATGGTCAATTATGACCCAGAATAAAAGGGAGACTAGTTAATGTGGGGTCGCTTTCTTAATTGAAGGGTAAATTGATTTTGATTTTGATCCAGTCAGAGCGCACCGGCCCTCTCGTCCAATCCTAAATCGCTGCCGCACGCTCCTCTCCCTCTTCTCCATTGCAAAACCACCTCCTCTCCTCTCCATCATCTCCATTCCAAAACCACCGTCCTGCCTCTCCCTCTTCTCTATTGCAAGACCACCGTCTCTCCTCCATTTTCTAGACGCTTTGCTCCATGGCGCGGCGCAATCCATGGATCCAAAATTAGTATACTGTATACTATTTAAAAGTCGAGGGCCGGGCTTTTCCTGCGCGGTAGGTGGTGGGGTAGTTCCGCCAAGTCGGTTCGACAGAGACGCGAGAAGACGAGGGAGTAGGCTGTTGCAAACGTATGGCTGTGTGATTTGACAGCGAGTTACTGCTGGACAGGTGGGGCCCCGTGATTTGACTTGCCATTATCATTTTAACTGCGGCGCTACGACTGGCGTGAGTCTACCAGATTCCTGACCACCTCCATACAGGTGCCTCTCCCAATGCTCCACCATGTAGTAGAGGCTGGCTCTTGCATGAGAGCCCACTTCTCCAATTTTTCCTTGCCTCTTTTTCCTCCACATACGCAAAAATGTCATGTAAAGCGCACTATTGTACTTACTTTTACTAGCTCCTACAAGTGCTTAAGCTTGCCACATAGGCATAAAGTCTGACGTGGCAAGTTAATCAAGAAGAGAGAGACTAGTTTGGTGACCCAAGGAAGAAACGGTGCTAAGCGCGTGTACCTAGGTGAAAAGACAATTTTGAGTCTATAGCTAATTAAATGAAGCAAACTTAGCAACACCATTTCATTGGAAGAGGTCACTCCTTGGCAAATGCAATAAATACACGCGCTTAGCACCATTTCTTCCTTGAGTACGAAGAAAGAGATAGAGAGGAGTAAAAAAATACACTTATAGCCAACCTTGTTGTAGTATGAGTGACTAAGTGATGACTATGTATGACATGCCAACATCAGATAGCCTAATGCACCGTGTTAAATCTCCAAGGGCGCGACCGTGCGAGTGACGCGACGGTCGTGGTAGGCGCGACCATGATACAGGCTGCTGGTAGCCCTTGGATCTGAGATCAAACGGTCGCATGCTAAGTTGCTGAAAATTTGCAGAATAACCCTCCAGGATAGGATATTCACCCATAGGTCTAGAATCATGCCATGCAACCGTTTGATCTCAGATCCAAGGGCTCTCGGAAGCCCGTATCATGGGAGAATGGAAAGCCACTACCCTGCCGTTCGCACGCTGGCAGTTCGCTCCTACTCATCCCCGCACGTCCTTCAATACTACGGTGGTTCGCTCCTAGTCGTCCCGTCCATTCACATTACGGCAGTTCCACTAATCCTAACCCTCCTCCCAAATCCATGGCGTCCCAAATCTCCATGATCGGCGGTGAGTACAAGGTTAGAACCATCACCGGCGATGAGTTCGACGTCATCTACACCCGTTCTTCCACGACGGTGAAAGGATGCCTTTCTCGCTTCAGACGCATGTTTGAAAACTCAGATGATGAGTGGGTCGTTGGGCTAGATCTTGAGTACACCACAGTCCTGGGACGAGAGAAGGATCTAAAGGACGAAGATAGGAAGAAGCCCGCTGTGATCCAGGTTTGCGTACATAACGTTTGCTTGCTCTACCACATATGCCATGCCGACGTTGAGTGCCAGGATTTTAAGAACTTCCTCGAGAGCAACCTAGTCAAATTCGTTACTGTAGACTTTGGTAACGACAAAGAAGTCCTGCGTCAGATAGGCTCATTGTAGGCAACACCTTCAACCTCCAGAAGAATCGGATGGTGTCCTCTCGTCAGCCTTCAATGCTGACCCTGGCAGGAGCCATGGTTCATCCTTCGTACGGTAAACTGGAGAAACCTCATTACACATTTCATCGTCATGCATGGCAGCGGAATGTACTAGATATAGACCACATCCACTACGATGCAATGGATGGCTACCTTTGCTTCAATATCTACAAGGGTTGGATGAAGAGCAACAGCCAAGTGTGCAGTTTAAGCAAAGAAGTATCGGCCAAGAGGAAGAGGGACAAGGACAAAGTCGAGGACGTGGACGAGGACTCCGAGTAAGGTGGCTGTGTCGTTGCTCATGGTGGTTCTAATGCAGTGTCTACCGGAATAGTTGCAATGTTTAATTTTAGGTGTGCTTAATTTAATTTGAGGGGTGTGTTGTGCTGAGCCCCCAGCAGAACTATGTTATGTTTCTTCTCGTTACTTTAACTCTTTAGTACGTACATACTAGTATTTCTTACATTTCATCTTTTAGTTGGTATAGTACTACCGCTCATTTCTTCACATTATATACGTACAATATATATGGCCAACATCATATAGCCAGCAGTTTAGTTGTCAAAGAATTTCAGGGTGCTTAGTTTTGTCAAAGAATTCCAGGATGCTTAGAGGGTGCTTGGATCCAAGGGACTTATTTTAGTCTGACTAAAAATAGTCTCTTTAAGAGGCTAAAGTTCCAAGCACCCCTGACTAAAGAGGGGCTAAAACTAGTCTTTAGACTAATTTTTTTTAGTCAGGGGTACCCCTACTAAAATGTGGATTAGTCCTCTCTCTACTCATTTAACTCCTCTCTTTTAACATAGGCGAGTTCTGGATTGGAGGGTTTGGAGGATAATAAATGCTCATTCACTTGATTTTAGTCTTTTAAATATTTGGATCCAAGCATGGGTGAGGCTAGCATGTTTTAGTCCCACTACTTTTAGTCATGGGACTAAAACGTATCCAAGCACCCTCTTAGTTTTATTTGAGGGGTGGGTTGTGCTCGACACCATTATTGTGATTAGCCTTTTTAATAGTACTATATGCATAATTTGGCGATGAGCGTTCTCTATATGTACCACCTTTTTTTAATTTCAAGTTTTGCTCCATGGAGCAATCCATTGATACTACTGTTGTACAAAAGTATACATTTTTTCAAAGGCTAGAGGGTGGGGTAGTCTAGCTTGGTCGGTTTCACGAGAGGCGAGGGCCTTTGTGATTTGACGGCTCATTACTGCTGGAAGGCGGGGCCTTGTGATTTGACTGCTCATATAAATGCACCGACGACCTGATCGAGGAGGAGCAAAGAATTGTGCGGTATACTCAAGTTTTCCACTGGAGTAGTACTGCGACGGAGGAGCACGAAACACGGCAGCCCAGTGCCATATGGCGATAAAAAATGATCTAATTTGCTAGTCATGTCATTGTTAGCATTGTTCTATTCATTCCCTCAAAAAAACATTGTTCTATTCATGCCTCGCAGAGAACGTGACACGTGCGGCGAAACACCTAAAGCAAAAGATGAAACACATGAGCAAAAGAAGAAGGAAGATTATCACCCCAAATGATCTAATTCGACGTGGAGTCGTAACTGCTTCTTCATCGCCTCCACGACCTCCATCTCCTTGTGCGTTTCCTCCTCCATCTTCATCATTGTGTCCATGACGCGGCATTTCTCGACGCGAGCCTTCATCATCTGTTCCACGGCCATATTACGTACCTTGACAGCAGTCGGGTGCTCGATGCGGAGCTTCGCCAACTCTTCCTTCTGTTCCATGGCGAGGGCCTGCAACATCTTCATCGAGGAACTACTATTCTCATGCAGCTTCTTCGAGCCGGCGTTCTTCTCCTTCAATAGGTCGATCTCATGGTAGAGCTTCGCATTGTCCTCCCGAAGTTGTAGGATTTCACCGGCCGCCTTCTTCTCCGAGGCAATGCTCTTCTTCAGCAGCATCACCAAGCCGGCGGTCAACTCCCCCTGTTGATTGAGCTCAGCGGGCATGTCGTCGAGGCTCTCCTTCAACAACTTCATCAAGCCTTGGATGAACTCCTTCTGCTTATTGAGCCGACCGGGCATGCCGTCGAGGGATAATGACTCCAGCTCCGCCGGCTCGGCATGTTCGCCTCCGCAGCTAGGGCGCTCCTGGGAGCCATCGCCTTCCCGTGAGAGATCTTTGGAGGTCTCTGCGTGGCGGCGAGCCCTCTCTTTTTTTCCGCAGCCTTGGTTGCCGCTCCCTTGTTACGAGTAGTTCTCGACCTAGAGCTCTGCTCACCGGCCATGGCAACGACGGATGAAGAAGTAGCACTTATGAGGAGGAAAGGTAGAGTGATTTTCGGTTAGGTAGTTCCCCTTTTCACCTAAGTACTAGCACTAGTACTAATACCTGCATAGTGGGAACATGTTCAGGTTTGGTACGTACTACTAGTAGGTGTGAGCAGGCTTTCGAATGTGATGGGAACAAGGTAAAGATTAATTGATGGTTTTGGTTCCGAGGCCCAAAACGGCTCCCGATGAGTTTAGCGGAACATAAATTTCAAGTACTACACTACTCAAATGCGTAAATATTATGTTACTGTCAAAAATTGGCACATTTTTTTAGTGTAGGATTTTCCTTGCTCAAGCCTGCCTACTAGAATCGCCAGTGCTTGAAAGGAAAAGTGAATGAAAAACATCGGAATTGGAAAGTTTCCTATGGTACTACTTTTCATGAATTTGGTGCAAAGGAATGGAGCAAAGGAAAACTATAGGATTTGTTCCTTTAGTGTGTCCTTGAAAGAAAAACCGTAGGAATTCTAATTTCCACTTCTCCTCCTTTTCATATTCCTATTCATCAATCACAAGACTAAGAGATAGTAGCATAATAGCATTATAACCGTACATTTTCTTGTGGTTTGACTTAATCTCATCATGCTTTTTTGCATCCCGTGATCTTCCAATTGTTGTGATTCAAACACCCAGATTGGCAGAAATCCCGTGTTTTTAAATTCTCTGTTTTGCACGTGCATTCCTATCCTATTCCTGTCTATTTCCTATCCCTGCATTGTGTAACACCCCAGATATAACTTTCCCAATTTGTACTCCAACTCTTGCCGTTTCCGGCGTTAAGTTATATTTATTTCTCGGGTTCGGGTCTTTGTCCCCGTGTGTTGTTTTCGTTTTCATGCATCTCATATCATGTCATCATGTGCATTGCATTCGCATACGTGTTCATCTCATGCATTCGAGCATTTTCCCCGTTGTCCGTTTTGCATTCCGGTGTTTCGTTCTCCTCCGGTGGTCATTTCTAGCTTTCTTTCGTGTGTGGGGATCAAACATTTCCGGATTGGACCGAGACTTGCCAAGCGGCCTTGGTTTACTACCGGTAGACCGCCTGTCAAGTTTCGTATCAATTGGACTTCGTTTGATACTCCAACGGTTAACCGAGGGACCGAAAAGGCCTCGTGTGTGTTGCAGCCCAACACCCCTCCAATTTGGCCCAAAACCCACCAAACTCTGCTCCATCACCTAGAGCATTCGATTACGATCGCATGGCCGAAAACCGCACCTCATTTGGATTCTCCTAGCTCCACTTATGCCTATAAATAGCCCCCTCCCGTTTTCGGATCACTCTCCCTCTCAAAAACCCTAGTCTAAAAAAACAGATCCCGCCACCAACGGACACGTCCGCCCCCGCCCGGACGCGTCCGCCGCCGCAGCCCGTCCACTCGCGGACCGACACGTGGCCCGCGCCACTCGCCTCCGCCGCCGGCCCGCCAGGCCCGAGCCGGCCCCCGACGCCGCGCTCCCGGGCCAAAGGAGCGCCGCCGCCGCCTCCCTTCGTCCCCAGCTCCGCTGCCCGCGCCGCCGTGCTCCATCGACGCCGCCGCCGCGGGGCCGAGCCGCCGCCACCCCGCGCCGGAGCTCCTTCCCGCGCCGCCCCTCGCCGCGGACGGCGCCGCCCCGCGCCACCGACCGCCGCACCACGCCGCCTGGCCGCCACCGACCATGGCCACCACCGGATCCGGCATCTCCCCGCTACTCCGGCCTCCTCCCTCGTCTCCGGCGAAGAATCCGGCGACCTCGAAGTCCGCACCATGAACAGTGCCCGCGAGATCCCGATCTGGATCCGAGTTTTCGGTTGACTTTTTCGTCCCTAACCCTAATTTTCGAGCAATCTTTGACCGGTGATATCTCCGCATCCGTAGCTCCGTTTTGGACATATAGTATATCAAAATGTTCGTCCCGATGAGTACATCATTTCATTCCATTGCATCATTTTCATTTGAGCTCATTATTTTGCGCGAAATGCTGTTAGAAGGAGGCTTCGTGAGTTAATTGTCAGATCTGTTAGTTCATCTTAGACTTTTGTCATTTTTGCCATGATTTTTGTGTGCATGATATGCCTGTGAGTCCTTCATATGTTTTGTTAAGCATCTTGTTATCTTTCCAGAGGTACAACCCATGCATTTTTAAGATGTGTGTGGTGACTTGTGCAAGCTTGCAAAGTGAGGCACCTGGTAAATCTGTTTTCAGGGACTTAGTTGTTTTCACCAAGTCTGGGATTATTTAGTTCATGATGCCATATGTTCTTGCTGTTTCCTAATGATCCGTGCCTCTTTTGAGGATGATCAGTAAAGGAGTTTTGTTAATATTGTTATGATCTATCCATCCATGTCTTTACTTGCAATTATGGAGCAACCTAGCTTGAGTCATTCGAGCTCTACTTTTGCTTCGTTGTGAATCTGGGCAGATCGTCAACTTGTTTGCGATTTTGCCGATGTTATTGTGGTTGATCCGTGCATGCTATGCCATTGTTCTTGCCATTTATAGCTAGAATTTTGTGCCTTTTTAATGGATGTATGCTTGCCTTGCCATGACTTGCACCGTGGTGAGTGCATCGAGCTCGTTTACATGCCTTCGTGAGTTATATTTCAGCATGTCTCAGTTTTCACTAAGTCTGAAAACTGATTGTGTTTTAGCTATGTTCGTGTGCTCGTTAGTATATTTTGTGAACCCTTTTGGCCCCAGGTCACTTTGGGTATTTTGTTAAGCTTGTTGAGTAGCTCCATGCCATGTTCTTACTTGTCATAATAAGGTCATGTATCATGTTGTTTTGCTGCTCCGAAGAGGGCTTCGTGATCTGAAATTTCAGACAAGTGTTAATTTCACTAAGTCTGAAATCTGTTTTGCATTTGCGTTTTTGCCATGCTTGTTTGAACCTCATAATGGATGAATTGGCCGTGGCTCAGTGCTAGTCTTTTGTTAAGCATCTTGTGTGCATCCCTGCCATGTATTTTGTTGCCATGTTTGGGTGCTGTAGCATGTTCATTTCATTGCATTTAGATGCCTACTTGCTGTAAATTGCAGGCCGGTGTCATTCTTAAAACGCTTGCCATTTCCAAACCGTAACTCCGATTCCGGCGTTCTTTATATCGTTTTCAAGCGATTTCTTCCCCTCTTTCCAGTGGCACACTTGGTTTTCCAAGTTGAGGCCAGGTTCATGCATTTCCTGTCATATCTTGCATTTTGCATCCCGCATCACATCCCGCATAGCATGTCATCATTGCATCTTATTGTTTGAGTTTGCACGTGGTTGATTGTATCCTTGTTGCTTGTTTGTGTTGTTTGGGTAGAGCCAGGAGACGAGTTCGCTAACGAGGAGCCCGTTGAGTTTGCTTTTGAGGATCCAGTCAACTCTGACAGCTTTCCAGGCAAGATGATCATACCCTCGAAATCACTACTATCTTTGCTATACTAGTTTGCTCGCTCTTTCGCTATGCCAATGCTACGATGCCTACCTTTTGCTTGTCAGCCTCCCAATTGCCATGTTGAACCTCTAACCCACCATGTCCTAGCAAACCGTTGATTGGCTAAGTTACCGCTTTGCTCAGCCCTTCTTATAGCGTTGTTAGTTGCAGGTGAAGATTGGAGCCGTTCCTTGTTGGAACATTTATTTACTTGTTGGGATATCATTATATTGCTATGTTACCTTAATGCATCTATATACTTGGTAAAGGGTGGAAGGCTCGGCCTCTCGCCTAGTGTTTTGTTCCACTCTTGCCGCCCTAGTTTCCGTCATATCGGTGTTATGTTCCCGGATTTTGCGTTCCTTACACGGTTGGGCTATAATGGGAACCCCTTGATAGTTCGCCTTGATTAAAGCTTTTCCAGCAATGCCCAACATTGGTTTTACCATTTGCCACCTAGCCTCTTTTCCCCTTGGGTTTCCGGAGCCCGAGGGTCATCTTATTTTAGCCCCCCATGGGCCAGTGCTCCTCTGAGTGTTGGTCCGACCCAGGCAGCCTGGGGGGCCACCTCGGGGAAACTCGAGGGTTGGTTTTACTCGTAGCTTGACCTATCTGAGTGTGCCCTGAGAACGAGATATGTGCAGCTCCTATCGGGATTTGTCGGCACATTCGGGCGGTGTTGCTGGTCTTGTTTTAACCTGTCGAAATGTCTTGTTGTACCGGGATACCAAGTCTTATCGGTGTGTCTTGGGTGGAGATCTATTCCTTCGTTGACCGTGAGAGCTTGTCATGGGCTAAGTTGGGACTCCCCTGCAGGGATTGAACTTTCGAAAGCCTGCCCGCGGTTATGGGCAGATGGGAATTTGTTAATGTCCGGTTGTAGATAACTTGAACTAAACTTAATTAAAATGAATCAACCGTGTGTGTTACCGTGATGGCCCCTTCTCGGCGGAGTCCGGGAGGTGGACATGGTGTTGTAGTTATGCTTGCGCAGGTTGTTCCTTTAGATTCTCGCTCACGCTTTGCCTCCTCTTCTCGCTCTCTTTTGCGTATAAGTTAGCCACCATATATGCTAGTCGCTTGCTGCAGCTCCACATATACTTGCCTTATCCTTCCTATAAGCTTAAATAGTCTTGATCGCGAGGGTGCGAGATTGCTGAGTCCCTGTGGCTCACAAATACTATAACTTCAGATGCAGGTCCAGGTGATTCCGCTCCAGGTGACGCATATGAGCTCAAGTGGGAGTTCGACGAGGACTCTCAGTGTTACTACGTGTCTTTTCCTGATGATCAGTAGTGGCGCCTAGTTGGGGTTCGATTCAGGGCCGTGTCGCATGTTGGGTTATTTTCCATTTTGGCGCCGTAGTCGGGCCATGAGTGTTTGTATGATGCATGTTATTTATGTACTTTGATGTGACGTGGCAAGTGTAAGCCAACTATGTATCTCCCCTTTTATTATATATTACATGGATGTTGTAATGATTGCCTAACTTGCGACATTGCTTTCAATGCGGTTATGTCTCTAAGTTGTGCCTCGACACGTGGGAGCTATAGCCGCATCGAGGGCGTTACACGTTGTTAGAATCCTCAAATTCAAACAAGCCCTTACTCAATTACTTCTGTTACAGATATGTGTCAAAGAAAACCTTGTGTGGTTTGTCCTGCTCCTGCGGCGCTGTGTTCCACCCCAGCTCAGCTGCTCCAACGACGGAAGGGTTCACCACAACAGGGATCCGCTCTCCAAACTGTCTTTCGCCGCCTCAGATCTTCTTCCCCGCCGCCTGCAGCCACGATAACTACATTACCATCATCAACTGAGCAGATGACCTTGAGGACTACACGGGTTCGCAAGAGAGAGGTTGCACTCTTCTGTGTCTGCTTACGTTATGCGTCGCTTAATATGATGACATGCTACATTATCGTTGTGCTCACCTATTAGACTCCGAGTCAGGTCCAAACTAATGCTGAAACTTGAGTTTTTAAATGGTTGTGGGGTACATATTGGGCAGCAATTAGTACTATCTGTCTACAATCTGGTTAATCTCCGGTGTCTACTATGAGTTTCATGTTGGGTGCAAACAAACATTAAAGGAGCCATTATCTGTATTTTTTAACTAAAGCTATTATCTGCCTGCTATCATTGGTTTTGGGTCTATCCATAGTTTGCTACCATCACTCTGGATTTGTGCATGCACTCCTTACATAATCTCACTATGTTTTATTCCTATGCATGCCAGTTATTGTACACAATGGAACTGATCATGTAGAGCAAAAGAGACGAGCCTTGCATGGCAATAAAATTTCATGCAGATGTCGTTCCATGGTGGGCGCAAAGGCAGCCCCCCTCCACCCATTTCGGATCGTAATCAAGAGGAAGATAACTGTTATGACGGGGATTCATAAGGAGAAGACCACTCCTATTTACCCCATGAGGTCTTTGCTCTAACTTGGCATGCTGATGTTGGTAATATCATGCATATGGTGCCTTGCATTATTTACTGTATACATTAAAGATTCCATCTGCTTAGTTTAGACATGCTTTGTGTCAATGCCATTTGTTTAGTTTCTTTATCGTATATGTGAATCATGCAATGCCATCTTGTCTAGCCAGGCATCATATATGTGAATTTTGCAATGCCACCCTGGTTAGCCAGTCATCTTAAATGTGAATTATATCATGCCATCATTTTTTATTACATGTTAAATTTGTCAACAATTTTAGTACATTCAATTACTCTTCCTGTGCATCAGCCATTTGGCACGGTCATGGAAAAATCTGGAGTGGAAACAAGGTCTTCAGAGCAGACAATGCTATCTGACGAAGCGCATGTCTTGCTGGTTACCAATAGCTCCTCAGAGGAGGATTCAGAGACATATGACCAGTCATATTCCCCCCCGAGGTGCATGCCCTAACTTGGCAGGGTTATGTTGCTCATATCGTGCGTATGGTATCTTGCATTGCTATGTCATTTGCTTAGTTTAGACATGCTTTGTGTGAATGCCACCTGTTTAGTGTCTAATTACCATATATGTGAATTATGCAATGCCGACTTATTGCAAGACATTATATATGTGAATTATGCAATGTTATCTTGTTGCAAGGCATTATGTATGTGAATTATGCAATGCCATGCTATTTAGGCAAGCGTCATATATGTGAATTATAGCATGCCATCCTTTTTTTGTATTTCTCATTGCTTTTGTCGACAATGTTTGTATATTCAACTGCTCTTCTTGTGCATCAGCCATTTGAATTGGTGATGGAGAAATCTAGAGTGAAAACAAGGTCTTCAGAGCAGACAATGCTACCTGCTGAAGCAGATATCTTGCTGGTTACAGATAGCTCTTCAGAGGAGGATTCAGAGGCAGATGACCAGTCCTATTATCCCCCTGAGGTGTATGCTCAAACTTGGCAAGGTTATATTACTCATATAATACATATGTTTGTATTGCAATGCTTAGTTTTTACATCATATACACAATATTGAATGCCATCTCCTTAGTTGACACATCATATATGCGATTGCCCTCTGCTCACTTCCTTAGTATATAAATCATATATTTGAATTATGTCATGCCATGATGTTTACATAGACAGCATGTATCTGAATTATGGCATGCCAACCCATTTTCTAAAGACATAATATAGTTATATCATCTCATCCTGTTTACATAGTCATCATATTTAAATTATGTCATTCTATCCGTGAATTATATCATGCCATCATGTTTCCATCGACGACATGTTTGTGATTTATGGCATGCCAACCACTTTAATAGACACATCGTATAGTTATATCATGTCATCCTGTTTAAATAGTCATCATATTTTGAAGTATGTCATTCTATCCTGTTTAGTTAGCCATCATACATGTGAAATTGTGTCATGCTATCATGTTTAATTAGCCATCATATATGTGAAATTATGTCCTGCTATTCTGTTTGCTTAGACAACATAAATGTGAATTATTTCATGCCCTGTTTTCTTCCCTACTATCCATTGCACCTGTCTATCTTACAATGTCTGTACATTCAATTACTTTTCTTGTTTATCAGCCATTTCAATTGGAGGGAGTGATGGCAGTATCTATGGGAGTAAAAACATGGTCTTCAGAAAAGATTGTGCTACCTGTCGATGCAGATAGAACCACGGTTGTACTTGCCCAAGAACCAGCCCCACCACACATAACCCACACTCATGCAGATTGTACCCCTACCCAGTTGGACAGAGAACCAACTACACCCCTTCTAACCCCAACCCCAGCAGATATACACCCAGTTCCCATTGACACAACACCGTCTCCACCACAGAGCACCCAAACACGAGCAGTTAGTAAGGCAACTGCAGTGCCCAAATCACGAGGACCACCACTCTGAACCCGAAGTCAACGCTTAAAGTAGAAGAAGAATTGTTCTTAGGTCAGGTTCCGTAGCTATGGTTCATACTACTTTGCTCTTGCATCACTGTATTTACTGATACCAACTAATTTCAAATTTGAAGGATGCAATTGAAACTCCAATGGCGCAACAGATATGTTTTAAACCTGTTTCTTCAACGTGTTTGGCTGTTTGCTGTTGTAACTTGCTCTATGTTGATTTCAGTTTCAATTGAATAAACAGTTATGTTCTAATGCCATGCACATTACAAGTGTTGTTATTGCTGTGTACTTTCCCAAACTTATATTCTGTCTATGCTGCTTTGTCTTAAATAGATATGATTCAAACTGTATCTATCTTGATTTGGCAACATAAACTAGAATGATATAGACCATACAGTGACCATACTATATAGTTATATGTTTGTTTCATGCTGTTATCCTGTCCACCTTACTACTGAACTGGTTTACCAAAATGAGTTTCATATACTACATTGTAAACCTGAGATGTGTTTGTTTGTTTCTCTTTTAGAACGCGGATAAAATATTGGAGAAGAGTACCCTGTTATGCAATGGTAAAGGAAGTAATGCAGATAAGGTTCAAGATAGTGAGACATCCCTGTTGGTCTCCAAGAAAGCTGATAAAAACTACATTGAAGACACTAAGACAACCCCAAAGTCCTGTCTTGATGTAGTGTTCGAGTTACTGGCTATCACTGCTAGCGCCAGCTCTTCGAACTCATTGCCTGAATCAGTTCGGCTTCTTGAGTCTCAATTTCAAGTTGAAAGACATCGATCAGATGTTATGCGACAGGAAGCCGAAGGATTGAGGAAGTCCCTGAAGAATTCAGATGCATACTTTCTGGTGCAACAGCAAGCGCTGGAGGACTTAAGCGCCAAACAAGAGAAAGTTAATAAGCTTGCTAAGCATCTTGCCAGCATTATGGGTACCCAGGATATTGTTTCTTGAGCTCTTCTGAAGTGGTTTCAGTTCTGGACTTATTTAGCTGTGGCGTTTATATGTTGCTGTGTTCCCTATATTTGCACTGGTGGCGAACTTTGATGCCCAGTGGATGTAATGTGTGTAACAGCCGTGATAGCCTAGTATAAGTTGCTTGCTTATTTATTTCCTTGTTGTCTTATTTATTTGTTTGCTTGTAGTCAGTGCAGTTCTTTTTCTGCGGTTTGCTAGTGGCTGCAATAACCTATTTTTTAAAACTAGGCCACAATAACCATGGGCTAATATTTACTGTAGTGACACTGGGCCTCCTACGGGCCGTAGAAACAGTGGGTGTCGGTGTCAAAACTGGCGGATCTCGGGTAGGGGGTCCCGAACTGTGCATCTAGGCCGGATGGTAACAGGAGGCAAGGGGCACGAAGTTTTACCCAGGTTCAGGCCCTCTCGATGGAGGTAAAACCCTACGTCCTGCTTGATTAATATTGATGATATGGGTAGTACAAGAGTAGATCTACCACGAGATCGGAGAGGCTAAACCCTAGAAGCTAGCCTATGGTATGATTGTTGTTCTGTATCTTGTCCTACGGACTAAAACCCTCCGGTTTATATAGGCACCGGAGAGGGTTAGGGTTACACAAAGTCGGTTACAATAGTAGGAGATCTACATATCCGTATCGCCAAGCTTGCCTTCCACGCCAAGGAAAGTCCCTTCCGGACACGGGACGAAGTCTTCAATCTTGTATCTTCATAGTCCAGGAGTCTGGCCGAAGGTATAGTCCGGCCATCCGTACACCCCCTAATCCAGGACTCCCTCAGTAGCCCCTGAACCAGGCTTCAATGACGACGAGTCCGGTGCGCAGATTGTCTTCGGCATTGCAAGGCGGGTTCCTCCTCCAAGTACTTCATAGAAGATTTTGAACACAAAGATAGTGCCGGCTCTACAAAATAAGTTTCCACATATCGCCATAGAGAGAATAACTTTTACACAAATCTAATCTGCTGACGTATTCCGTAGTGTGACACACCACGACCAAGCCTTTATCCGAGTCGTTTTATTATCCCACCTCAGCGCGTCATGCGAGGCGGTTTCCTTGGCACGTCTTGTTAAAGCAGAGATCGTGTCCCCTTATTCCGGGATTCTCATCAATACGGGCGTGGGTAACCCAACCGCTTCTAGGACTCCTAGATTATAGGCAAGTCCAAACGGACACGGAGAGGACGCTTGATATTCACCCTCTTTATAAAGGGACAAGGCTTTTATTTTTCCCTCCCGTGCTCAATCGAATCCTTCCCCCACCTCAAGCTCAAACGCCCAAAGCTCAGGTCAGGTGCTCCGAACCTTCAGTCATGTCCGGATCTAGCCTTCAAGGCCGATGGGTGCCTTCCTCCATCACGGAAGAAGACATCAAAAAAATGAGGGAGGCCAGATATCTGACCGCCGAGGGCAGGCCATCCCCACCCCCGAACCCAACGAAAACGTCGTGTTCGTTTCCCACTTCCTCCGAGGTCTAGGCCTTGCTCTGGATCCTTTCGTCAGGGGTTTGATGTTTTATTATGGGCTAGACTTCCATGATCTAGCTCCGGACTCCTTTCTTCATATCACGACATTTATTGTGGTGTGCGAGGCCTTCCTCCGGGTTACCCCTCACTTTGGCCTATGGCTCAAGACCTTTGAAGTAAAGCCGAAGATGATCGAGGGACAACATGCAGCGTGTGGAGGTTCCTCAATACGCAAGATGATGGGAGCTCTGTGGCCCAAAGGTTACATCCCAGAGGTGTCTGAATCGTGGCAACAGGAGTGGTTCTACATCATGGCTCCTAGAAGTGCCAAGTGGGCGGCCGCCCCTGTTTTCCGCTCGGGCCCTCCACCACAACTAATGTCATGGATCAGCAGAGGTCTGAGCTGGGGTCCAGCCAAGGACATGCCTATACTGCAAAGCCGCATTCGAGATCTCTTTAATGGAGATTTCAGTTTGGTTGCCGTAATACAAGTTATGCTGGTTCGTCAAGTCCAGCCTTGCAAACGCCGGCCTCTTCACCTGTGGGAGTTCAATCCCGAGGGACCGCGTGTCATTCAAAATTTTCTCGGCCTGACACATGAGGAGATGTACAAGTCATTCTTTGGACCTCAAGTGGAGTGTCCGGAAATCACCGAGGGCGTGGGCCTGAGTAGTAACCGCGCCGCCGAACAGGTAAGGCATCTTCCGGCCGAACATACTATATCTCCTTTGTTACGAAGTTATTTCTGAGAGTTTGCTTTTTGACCAGGACTGGCTAACAAAGGCGAAGTTGATTCGGTGTTCGCCCCCCCTCCCTGAGGGTTTGGAAAATCCGGTATTGAAAAAGATGCTCCAGACCGCACCTTGCCCGGAGCCCTTGAAGGAAGATACTGTGGAGGATAATACGGGCGGACGCGGGCCCCCAATGCTGCCCATTCTAACCGAGGGAGCGAGCGTCTCCATGAAGGAAGACGACCAGAAGAGGAAAAGGTCTGCGCCCAGGGATTCGGAAGCTGAAGCTTCCAAACGGGAGAAGAAGTCTCCCACAGAGGGTCCTACCTTGGGGGGCGTTGTTGCCGCACAAAGTCCGCGGGGGGATCAATTCTCCCACGAGTTGTAAGTGACCCGAAATACTTTAATAGTACAGATATGCCATCTTTTTCTTCTGAGAAAATAACCACCGCATATATCTTTGCAGTTCGGGCCTTAGCCCCTCTCAAATGAGCTCGTCTTCAGGGGATCTTCTTCCAGAGATGATGGAGAGCGAAACGCCTCCTCCAGACTCCTCCGCTCTGGAAGCGGGCGACCCTGAAGTGTCGTCGCGGAGGGCCTCTCCGAGTCCGGTGAGGCCAGAAGATAATCCCATTGACCCCCAAAGCTCCCAGTGTCCGGCTCCCGAAGAGAGCAGACAAAAGAGTCCGGCACCATCTAGTGTGCGATCAGATGTTCTGAGGGAGTTAGTGGGGCGAGCGGCCATCTTAGACGAACACCGTGTGCTGATGAATACGGTGATGGAGAGAATCTCGTTCGCCGAAAGCGGATTGCATGAAGCTTTTATGAGTCTACTGACAGGCTTTGAGGTACATAAAAGAATACATGATAGTCCTGCACATGCTAGGTGTGCCCTGTGTAGATAGTAGCCCCTGAGGCTCTGGTTGTCATCGGAAACGATGACGAACATAGGATCATATTCCCAGGTAATAACCATACTGCCTCTATGTGCAGGTGATGGAAGCTCCGGTGGCTAGCCGGACTAGCGAGTTTGCCCATTTAGAACGGCAGTTGGATGCGGCGGACGCCAACATCGAGCTTGTTAACAAAAGGCTTGACGAGGCACAGGGTAAGTGTCATTATTTGGTAAACGCCACATAGGAAGAGTAGCATGATGCCAATATCTTTAATATGTTGTGACAGCAGATGGGGCTGCCACTGTTGAAGCCTTGCTGGCAGAACTTGCCCGAGCCAAGGAACAAGCGAGGTTGGGTAATGCGACTACGTTGAAGGCGGCCGAAGAGTTGGAAGCCGAGAAGGCCACGCATGGCGAGAGCCGAGACAAGATGGCCAAGATGGCCATAGAATTAAAAGCCGCCGCCGACCATTGCCGGGTTCTTGAAAAGGAAAACCAAGCGAAGGCATCGGACCTTGAGAAGGCTGCTACGACGGGAAAAGACCTCCGCTCTGCTATGAGGGCGAAGAAGGAGGAGCTGCGGGAAGCTGGGGATATTGTAGCTGGGAAATCCTTTATGTTGTGTAGGAAGTTCGGAGATCCATGGTATGCCCCTCTAGATCGGCTGTGGAGTTCGGAGGATGTGTATATGGATTTGGCGGCGAGCACTGCCGATGTGGCCAAGTACTTCCAGGGTCAGACGGACCGTGAAGTAGACCGGCTGTTTTGGAGAAAATTCCATTCTCCCGAGCGTCTTCTTTCATTGACTGACCAATTAGCCGAATGGGCCGAACTAAATAGGTTTTCCGGACTCTCCATGAGGTCTATTGTGGATCAGCTATGGCCGGAAAGGTCAGAACCGAACAGCTATTTCAGCTTGGTGCAGCAGTTCCTTGACGTGGTGCCACGTATTAATGCGATGAAGAGGTCGGCGTGCATAGAGGGCGCACGGATGGCCTTTGCCCGTGTTAAAGCATACTGGGCGGAGATGGATGCTACCATTGTTGCAGTGCGGGATTCGGCCATAGGTCGAAGGGCTCCTGAGCACTACTTTGAAGAAGTTCTGGAGGGTGCTCGTTTGATAGAGACCCAATGCTCAAAAAATATTATGTTTGAGTGATATGTAATCTCATTGTAAGCGAAATGCTTTTATAAATATTTATAAGGCTATTTTTATAATTTTGCCTGAAAGTAATATGATGCCTCCTGGGCGGCCATTTATGTATACATGTGTATAACCTGAAAGATTGCAGTCGTCGGCTTCAACCCCCACGCATATAATGCGGAGGTGCTCGCAAAAACACGCGTTCACACTTAACCCAACGTCTTGGTCCTATTAAGGAGGTGATAGCGGAGCGAGCAAGGCAACCAAACTATAATGCTTTAACACTTTCACTTAGCCATAGGAGTTTGACAGTGGGGCTACTAGATAGCCCTTGGTGGCTCCACACTCTCCCAATCCCGGGGTGCGTACATGCCTGGCCGGAAAACGGCCCTTCGTTAAGGCGGAGGAATTCTAACATTCCCACAGGTCATCGAGTGGTTGAACAGTCTCACACTATATCATGACAGTCAGTTTTCGGCTTTCTCTACTGAGGTGCTCGTCCGGATGAACTAGGGCACAATTGCAGTAGTTCTCCTAGTGCTACCTTAGCCGGTAAAGCGGAACATAAGGCACCAAAACACAGGAGCCGGGAAAACCCAACATTTGACCAAAGACAATGATTCAGAGCTGATGCATATAGGGCCAAACTCGCGACGCCGAACACTCCCTAAGGTATTAGGTCTTTGTGGTATAAACCGGGCCCAAATAATGGCCTTTGTAAGAAGCCCCTTGTGTCCAGGTACGTGCATTGTTCTGGCATGGCCACATGCCAAGACGTCAGCATCCTTCTCAACGGTCGATATGTAGCAACAAGAGACAGTAAAAAAGGTTTACGCGGGGTCTTATTCTAAAAAGAATCCTTGGAGCGGGTCCCTGCTGCACGTCTGCGCCTGTGTCTCCGTTGTGCCGTATCCTGGACGGGTGTAGCACGATGATCGTCTGTAAAAGAGAGGAGTTTAGGTGAAAAAGTTGTCGTGTGAAAAGATAGTTTTTTAAAGAAACCATGTATAATTCAAGATGAGAAGAAATTGCCACTTGTCTGCGCGCGTTGAGCCCCTTGTATTGACAAATAGGGGTGTGACTATTTATTCGGTATAAGTAGCGGCGCCGGACTCGATTAGTTATGTCTGAGGTCTTGACGACCTATTGGATCCTTTCGCTGGTCCGGGCGCCTTTAGTGTGCGGCTGCCAAGGCAGCCTCACTCTCTTCGGCGTGCAGAGATCGCTTGATATTTCCGTGCACTGAAATGATGCCACATGGACCGGGCATCTTGAGTGTGAGGGAGGCGTAGTGTGGTATTGCATTAAAGCGAGCGAAAGCTTCGCGTCCGAGCAGTGCTTGATAGCCACTTTGAAACGGAGCGATGTGGAAAGTTAGATGCTCGCGACGGAAGTTATCGAGGGAGCCGAATATAACTTGTAGTAGGAGGGAGCCCGTACAACGAGCCACTGGGCCTGGCGTTACTCCTTTAAAGGTAGTATTGCTATGGGGAATTTGTGTTGGGTCTAACCCCATCCCGCGGATTGTATCCTGATATATTAGGTTTAGGCTACTGCCGCCGTACATCAAGACTCTTGTGAAGTGATATCCGCCAATTACTGGGTCTAATACCAGGGCAGCCCATCCTGTGTGTCGGATACTTGCTGAGTAATCGCGATGGTCGAAAGTGATCGATTGAGACGACCAGTGGCAGGACTTCACGGTGATAGGCACTTGGGTATATTTTCCTGGGAGTGCCGCGTTGTCCTTGATCACGTGTAACACGTTTACTGTTTTGACTTCTGGTGGAAATTTCTTTTGTTCCCCCGTGTCTTGCTTGGGGGGCTCGTCCTCGTCTTCACTTGGTGTATCCTCCCCCTTGCGTACGGCGTTGAGCTTGCTGGACTGCTTGAAGACCCAGCATTCTCTGTGGGTATGATTAGCAGGTTTACCAGGGGTACTATGGATCTGACATACTTGGTCCAGAATTTTGTTGAGGCTGGACAGTTCATCCCTGGTTCCTTTAGGGGGCGGCTTTTGACCTGGCCGAGAGCTTTTGAATCCGGCATTTACTGCCGCGCCCTTTGTTCTGTCTTCTTTATTCTGGCATTTGTTATTGCTGTTGCGCCGTGATTTCCCGTTTCCATCTCTAACTTCAGATGTACTGGAGTCGCTAGTGCTGCATCTGGCTAGCTGTCCTCACCCACGCAAAAGCGGGTCATGAGGTTTGTTAATGCGGCCATCGTTCTCGACTTATTTTGGCCGAGGTGTCTGGCGAGCCATTCGTCACGGACGCTATGCTTGAAAGCTGCCAAGGCTTCAGTGTCTGGATAGTCGACAATCTGGTTCTTTTTAGTAAGAAACCTGTTCCAAAGCTTTCGGGCTGACTCTCCGGGCTGTTGAGTTATATGACTCAAATCGTCCGCATCCGGAGGTCGGACATAAGTCCCTTGAATATTTGCCCGAAAGGCGTCTTCGAGCTCTTCCCAACTTCCAATGGAGCTTTCGGGGAGGCCTTTGAGCCAGTGACGAGCTGGCCCTTTGAGCTTGAGGGGTATGTACTTGATGGCGTGGAGATCATCTCCTCGAGCCATATGGATGTGAAGGATGTAGTCCTAAATCCACACCCCAGGGTCTGTTGTTCCGTCGTATGCCTCTATGTTTATGGGCTTGAATCCCTCTGGAAATTCATGGTCCAGCACCTCATCGGTGAAACATAGGGGGTGTGCGGCACCCCTGTAGCTGGGTGTACCGCGTTGTTCGGATGTTTGTTGTGTTGCATTGTATGCTGGGGCGCGCTTGCGTGGTCCATAGATGGATCTTGTTGCGCCGTCCTTTGGGTGCGAGCCCTCGCATGGGTCGCGTATTGTATTGTGAGCGGCGTTGTATGCCGCTCTGTGTTGGTAGAGGGGTCGTCTATCCGACCAGGTGACTGCTTTGATATTTGGTTGTGGGGGGTCTGAGGCCTCCTCATCGAATTCAGGTAGCAGCTTCCGCTTTGGGTAGCTCTTGGAGGGGCGATTGTCGCCGTACATCGCTGTTGTGTTGAGTATTTTACTCCATCTGCTATGGAGTGTGTCTTGCGCAGCCTTGAGCCTTTGCTTCTGCTTTTTCAGACTCCTCGCGGTGGCAACAAGCCTTTTAAGGGCAGTCTGCTGCTCCGGGTGTCTGTCCGGCGTTATGTCGTCTGGACCATTATCGTTGATAGGATTTGTTTGTTTGGTTTGATTATCCGGATTGCCGTTGTCCGGCAGCGGTTCGCCCTGCTCCAGCGCTAGGTCTGTGTGATTGCTATTTCTGTCGAGGCGGGATTTGGGGCGGCGCTCGCGTCGCTGCTTTGACTGCTTTTCGAGGGAACAAGCCTTCGGTGCGTCCTTCCGCTCCTCGTCATCATCTTTTGGTGCGTCCACCATGTATACGCCATATGACGAGGTGGCGCTCCAGGGCCCAATAGGCGCTGGTTCGTCATCATCTCCTTCATCGGCGTCCATACTGTCGATGTCTTTGGAGTCGAAGTCGAGCATGTCGGTTAAATCGTCGACAGTCGCTACAAAGTGGGTGGTGGGTGGGCTTTGAATTTCTTCATCGTCCGTATCCCAATCTCGCTGACCGTAGTCCGGCCAGGGCTCTCCTGATAAAGAGAGAGACTTTAGTGATTTTATAATATCGCCAAAGGGAGAGTGCTGAAAGATGTCCGTGGCAGTAAACTCCATGATCGGCGCCCAATCGGATTCGATCGGCACAGGCGTGAATGGTTCGGAGTCCGGAGAGGAGTCCGGCTCTTTGGAATCATGAGTCTCGCGGAGTGCGGGGCTGATGTTTGGCTCGACTGCCGTTAGGATCGCAGCCCCCGAGGCGGTGTCCAACCACCCATCCTCGATCGGCGCAGTTGGCTCCGAATTAAGGGTCAAAGTCATAGCGGGTGCGGCCTTCAGGGCACTATTAGGCGGTAGAGCTAGATCATGCTCATCGTGACAGTGTGGCGTGCTCAGCAGTGGCTCGAATCCGTCGAAGATCGAGTCCCCCGGATGTTAGCCGTGTAGTTTAAGCTTCCAAATAGGACCTGACGGCCAAGGGCATAGCTTTCGATCTGCTCTAAATGGCCAAGTGAATTGGCCCGCAGTGCGAAGCCGCCGAAGGCGAAGATCTGTCCGGGGAGGAAGGTCTCACCCTGGACTGCATCGCTATTGATGATCATTGGAGCCATCGAGCCTAACGGCGACGCACAGAGGAACTCTCAATGAAAGCACCAATGTCGGTGTCAAAACCGGCGGATCTCGGGTAGGGGGTCCCGAACTGTGCGTCTAGGCCGGATGGTAATAGGAGGCAAGGGGCACGAAGTTTTACCCAGGTTCGGGCCCTCTCGATGGAGGTAAAACCCTACGTCTTGCTTGATTAATATTGATGATATGGGTAGTACAAGAGTAGATCTACCACGAGATCGGAGAGGCTAAACCCTAGAAGCTAGCCTATGGTATGATTGTTGTTCTGTATCTTGTCCTACGGACTAAAAGCCTCCGGTTTATATAGGCACCGGAGAGGGTTAGGGTTACACAAAGTCGGTTACAATAGTAGGAGATCTACATATCCGTATCGCCAAGATTGCCTTCCATGCCAAGGAAAGTCCCTTCCGGACACGGGACGAAGTCTTCAATCTTGTATCTTCATAGTCCAGGAGTCCGGCCGAAGGTATAGTCCGGCCATCCGGACACCCCCTAATCCTGGACTCCCTTAGTGGGCCTTCTACCGGCCGTATAAACAGTGGGCCTTCTACGGGCCATAGAAACAGTGGGCCTTCTACGGGCCATAGAAACAATGGGCCTTCTATGGGCCGTATCATCAATGGACCTTCTACGGGCCATATCATCAATGGGCCTTATACGGGCCGTATGATTGATTGGTCAAACATGGGCCAAACAGACTGCATTCTGGCCGTAAATGGGCTAGAGTTGGAATCGTCCGTTCATGGGCCGATCATAACGGGCCATCGTGAATAGGCCGTATTTGATGAAGATATGGAAACGGCCCAACGTATTAACGGACCACAAACGGGCCGAATGTAACCACGGGCTGAATTTGGCCCACAAGCAGAAAATGACAGTAACGGGCCGTAAGTAAACGAATGGTGGAAATGATCCCAAGAATAAATGGGCTCTGAGAAGGCCGAAAGATAACATGGGCTGGAGACGGCCCAACGGAATAACGGGCCGTTAATGGGTATAAAGTGATACACTGTTCATTACGGGCCAGTTTCACCATGGGCCGTTAATGGGTGTAAAGTGATACACTGTTCATTATGGGCCAGTTTCACCATGGGCCATTAATAGGCCAAGAGTTACATAGGGCCTCATATGGGCCGAAAGACGTCATGGGCCAGAAGTGAAAAGGGCTGGAATCATATTGGATGGACCAGATGACGCTACTGGGCCTAATTCGGATAGGGCGTAACGGGCCTTGGGTTAGCGGGCTGTAAATGAGCTATATGCGAACAGGCCATTAACAGGCTTTCCATGGGTCGGCCCGCCACCTTTTTACCAAGTCAAACGGGCCGACCTTTTCACAGGAATGGGCCTCTGTTGGGCCGTGCCACGTGTCAACGTATCATAGGCGCCTTCTGTCCAATGAGTGGATGACATCTGTCCCGACGATGAGCCGACACGTGTTTCCTCCAACCAATGATGATTTTACTAGTGGAAAATCCCCATTGGTCAGGGCTGTTAACGGGTTATCGGATCCAAAACCCGACCCGATAGCTTAACGGCGTTCCGTTACGGTGGATGCCACGTGTCGGTCACCCTTGACGAAAGCACTTCTGTGACGCGCGATTTATCGTCGTGGAAGTGGACACTTCCGTGATGATAATTTTGGTAATGTCATGGAACACTTCTACGACAACACAGGTATGACTATCTTGATTCTGTCATAAATTTGTCATGGATGTACATGCATGACAAAAAATGCGAACTACTTTGACAAACACGTACCATCACGGAAGTGTAATTTTTTTGTAGTGTATGCTTGAACGTAAGTAGATTCAGGATCACTTCTTGATCACTTCTATTTCACGTCCGTGTATTGCTTCTCTTCTCGATCTCTTTTGCGTATGCTTAGTGCTTGATATAGCTCCACCTTACTACCCTTTCCTACCCTTAAGCTTAAATAGTCTTGATCTCGCGGGTGTGAGATTGTTGAGTCCTTGTGGCTCACAGATACTTCCAAATAGATGCAGGTGCCGATGATGCCAGTGCAGGTGACGCACCCAGCTCAAGTGGGAGCTCGATGAAGATCTTGTTCATTGTGTTGTTTCATTTCCTGTTGATCAGTAGAGGAGCCCAGTTGGGACGATCGGGGATCTAGCATTTGGGGTTGTCTTTCTTTATTTTGGTTCCTTAGTCGGACCTTGATTGTATTCTGCATGATGTTTGCTATTTTTATGTATTGTGTGAAGTGGCAATTGTAAGCGGACTCTTTATCCCTTTCTTATTCAGTACATGGGATGTGTAAAGATTACCCCTCTTGCGACATGCCTACCATGCGATTATGCCTCTAAGTCGTGCCCCAACACGTGGGAGATATAGCCGCATCGTGGGTGTTACAACTGAATGATGAGCTGAGCATGAAGTTGATGGTAGCAACCTTTAATAACTACCAACATTTGGTAGATAGAGCTCTCATGATTGAAGGGAAGTAGCAGCAGATTGACAACCGCAAGAGGAAGTATGCACACGGGAAGTATAATTCTGGAGCTCAGCAGAGACCCCGTTTTACCCCGAACTCGGGAGGACCCCTTCAGCATAACCATGGACGTCACAATCACACTAGAGGAAGTTCGCACAACAGAGTGGCACCAGGAATGGGAATGGTAATGGAGGAAGCAACGACGAGAACCGTTCCAACCCTGCAACACCCGCCAAGGATCTAAGTCACATTACTTGCTACAAGTGCCAGAAGACAAGACATTACGCCAATGAATTTCCTAAAGCTAAGAATGGAAATGGCAATGGAAGTTCTGGGAAGAAGCCCAACCCTTTCAACATGGAACAAGTGAACCACGTTAACGTGGAGGAGGTTGAAGCCCAGTCAGATGCAGTAATAGGTAAGTTTTTGGTTAAGTCATTTATTGCAGTCGTTCTTTTTGATACTGGTGCATCACATTCATACATATCAAGGGGATTTGTGGATAAGTATAAGCTGCCCACCAAAGTTCTTAGTACACCTATGTTAGTGAGCTCGCCAGGAGCGAGTATATGGCAAGCCAATGATGTTTTCAGATTCCATTGACCATTGGTAGGCATGTTTTCCCCTCAGATCTGATAATTTTGGAGTCGCAAGGTTTGGACATGATTCTGGGTATGGATTGGCTATCAATGTATGGAGGAAACATCGACTGCGCTAGTAAGTCGATTTTGCTCACCACCCCAGAAGGAAGAAGGATCAAGTATGTATCCCAGCATGTGCCGAATAGGACTCAAGTAAATTCCTTATCAGGAGTTGTACAGGAGGAAGTACCAGTGGCGAAGGATTTCTCGGATGTATTTAAAAGAGTTGCCAGGCATGCCACCGGATAGAGACATCAAGTTTTTGATTGAGCTTTTGCCAGGCACATGTCCAATATCTAAGAGACCGTACAAGATGCCCGCACCGAATTTAGAGGAAATTAAGAAGAAGATTAAGGAGTTACTGGATAAAGGATATATTCGCCCAAGCTCGTCACCATGGGGATCACCAGTACTTCTAGTGGAGAAGAAGGATGGATCATTGAGGATGGTTGTTGATTATCGAGGATTGAATGAGGTGACGATCAAGAACAAGTACCCACTGCCGATGATCAATGATTTGTTTGATCAGCTGCAAGGAGCTAAGGTGTTTTCCAAGATCGATCTGCGATCAGGGTACCACCAACTGAAGATTCGAGAGTAGGATATACCTAAGACAGTTTTTAGCACGAGGTATGGGCTATATGAGTACACCGTTATGTCATTTGGTCTGACTAACACACCTTCCTATGTTATGAACATGATGAACAAGGTGTTTATGGAGTTTTTGGATAAGTTCGTCATGGTGTTCATTGATGATATTCTGGTCTACTCGAAGAATGAAGAGGAGCATAAGGAGCATCTGCGTTTAATACTTGGGAAACTCAGAGAACATCAGCTATACGCCAAGTTCAGCAAGTGTGAGTTTTGGTTGAAGGAAGTTGGATTCCTTGGACATGTTATATCCGGAGAAGGAATAGCGGTAGACCCCACCAAAGTTGTCACTGTAACCAATTGGGAGGCACCCACGACAGTTGGAGAGATTCGGAGTTTTCTTGGACTTGCAGGATACTACCGGAGGTTCATTGAGAATTTCGCGAAGATTGCAAAGCCTATACCGGAGTTGTTAAAGAAGGATACCAAGTTCAAATGGACCGAGGAATGTGAGGCCAGTATTTAGGAGTTGAAGAAACGCTTGGTTACATCACCAGTGTTGATTCTGCCAGACCAACACAAAGATTATGAAGTGTATTGCGACGCTTCTCATCGAGGACTTGGAGCCGTGCTTATGCAGGAGGGAAGAGTTGTTTCATATGCCTCATGACAGCTTAAACCCCATGAGTTAAATTATGCTATGCATGATTTGGAGTTAGCAGCCGTAGTGCATGCGTTGAAGACGTGGAGATACTTTCTCATCGGAAACCATTGTGAGGTATACATGGATCACAAGAGTTTGAAGTATATCTTCACGCAGAAGGAGTTGAATCTCAGGCAGAGGAGATGGTTGGAACTCATCAAGGATTATGATATGAAGTTGCATTATCATCCCGGAAAGGCTAACGTAGTAGCCGATGCGTTGAGCCGCAAGAGTCATGTCAATACACTCATGACCGGAGAGTTACCCAAGGAGTTAGCAGAGGATCTTCGCGAGCTATGTTTGGAGATAGTTCCGAGAGGCTATGTAGCAGCATTGGAGATTCAGACCACTTTGATGGATAAGATCAGAGAAGCTTAGAAGACGGACAAGGAGATTTCCGAGATAAAGGAAAGGATGAGCAAAGGAAAGGCTAAAGGATTGCGTGAGGATGAGCACGATACCCTATGGTTTGAGGATCGCGTATATGTGACAAATGATCAGGAGATCAGGAAGCTAATTTTGCAGGAGGCCCATGATTAACCATATTCGATTCACCCAGGAAATACCAAGATGTATCTGGATTTGAAGAACAGTTTCTGGTGGACCAGAATGAAGAAGGATATTGCAGAGTTTGTAGCAGTTTGTGATGTATGTCATAGAGTGAAGGCACAACATCAGAATCCAGCAGGATTGCTACAACCATTGCCGGTACCCGAATGGAAGTGGGACAAGCTAGGCATGGATTTTATCATGGGATTACCCAGGACTCATTCAGGCTATGACTCGATATGGGTTGTAGTCGATCATTTGATGAATGTAGCTCATTTCATCCCAGTGAAGACCACTTACACCAGTGCTAAGTTGGCAAAGATATATATGACGAGGATCGTATGTTTGCATGGAGTTCCGGGACCATTGTATCAGATAGAGGAACCCACTTTACCTCAAAGTTTTGGAATCAGTTGAATGAAACTCTGGGAACTAGGCTAGAGTTCAGTACAACTTTTCACCCGCAGACAGATGGACGGACTGAGATAGTCAATCAGATTTTAGAGGACATGTTGAGAGCTTGTGTGCTAGACTGTGGATCTAGTGGGGACGACAATTTGCCTTACACAGAGTTCTCTTACAACAACAGCTATCAAGCCAGTTTGAAGATGGCCCCTTTCGAAGCATTGTACGGAAGGAGGTGCAGGACACCGTTGTTGTAGACGAATTTGGAGACTGACAGTTGTTTGGACCAGATTTCATTAAAGAGTATGAAGAGAAGGTTAAGCTGATTCGCAATAGACCCAAAGTAGCCCAGTCCAGGCAAAAGAGCTATGCAGATTCTAAACACAAGGAGACACTTTACGAAGTCGAAGACAGAGTGTATCTTCGTGTATCACCACTTCGAGGAGTGAAGCGTCTTGGAGTCAAGGGAAAGTTAGCACCACGTTTTGTGGGACCCTACAAAGTTTTGGAACATATGGGAGAAGTTGCTTACAAGTTGGAATTACCCAAAGGATTGTCAGGAGTTCACGATGTGTTCCATGTTTCTCAGTTGAAGAAGTGCCACACAGAGATGGATGATATCCCTCTAAGAGATATAGTGCCACTGGAAGCGATTCAATTGGATAACAATTTGACCTACGAGGAGAAACCAGTCAAGATTCTTGATTTTGCCAGCCGAGTTACACGCAGCAAGGTTATCAAGTTTTGCAAGGTTCAGTGGAGCCACCATACCGAGGATGAAGCCACCTGGGAAAGAGAGGAAGACCTATAGAAGGATCACCCTCACCTATTTTCTAGCCAACCCGAATCTCGAGGGCGAGATTCATCTTAAGGGGGGTAGGTTTGTAACATCCAAAATTTCCAATTTGGAATGTTATGCATTAGATCCTCATTGCATATCATATTTTAATGCATTTTGGCTTGATCCTAGAAATTCTACGCAACTCAAGGACCTACGGAGAGAGTTGGGGATTTCGTTATTTTCATATGTGAGTTTTATCAAATTTTGAAAAGAGGATCGTTTGATTTTAATTATTTTCTCTTCGAATACTTTATGAAAATAAAAGAGAGAGGATAAAATGACTTCCTCAAAATAAAGAAATATTGGAGATTTAATATTAAAATTAAATATGAATTTTATTTGGAGTTTTATCGCTATTTTATTTGAAGTAGGAAAAATATGCGTTTTTCAAAATTGCAATAGAGTCCCAAATAAATGTACACCTTGTCCGGCAGATTTTTAGAGGACAGGGAAAATTTATTTCAGGATTTTTGGAGTCTGTTTAGTATTTCTTTTATTCGTTTCTCTGCATGGAATATTTTTTTTAAAAGTCAACCAACCTTGGGCCGTATCTGCCCGGGACTCTGCCCGGGGGGAGGCTTTATAAGCCACCGGGGGCTGCAGCCCCGCAGCCCACCAAGCCGCCCCAGCCCGCCCTAGCGCCGCCGCCCTGCCCTAGCACCGCAGCCGCTAGGAGCCGCCGCCGCCGCCACCGCCGCCGACGCCCGACCCCACCGGAGGTAGTCTCCGCCGCCGCGGTTTTCGTTAGAAAACCGTAAGTTTTTTCGAAACCCTAGATCTATTTTTTTTCAGATCTGATTCGGTTTTTTTGGTTTAGTTATTTAGCGAACGCCTGTTCGTTCGTTCGTTTTAACAAACGGTTTTCACCGTTTAGCCATAGAAAGCGAACGTTCGTTCGTTAGCCTGTTCGTCAGTTTTTCCTTTTCTTGGATTTTCCACGATTATTTTCGATCGCGATTTCTGATCCGATTTTCGTTTTAGTTTATCTTTTCGCTCATTTATCAGAATCAGGCAATTCAAATGCCTAGAGTTTCTTCTCGAAGCCCTCTTTCTGTTTAATCAACTTAAAGATGTTTTTGCTACAGTAAAATTTGACTTTAGTCCAGATTAGTAAATGAAGCTTGTTTCTTTCGCAGTTTGAGATTTGTTGCTTCGTTTGATTTGATTCTTTTGCAAACCGGAGTTCTTAAGTTGAACTTTCAGGTTAGATATTATTGTTTGAGTTTTACCCGTGCTTCCTTGCTTGATTGCTTATTGTATGCTTGTTTGTTTGCGATAGAGTACCCGGAGTGAGAAGCGTGCTACTACGAGTCTCTAGGTTTCACGGATCATCAGCAAGACAAGTAACATTTTGATCATACCCCTTTACTACCCAGTTTTGTTGCATTAGATCAATCCTCAAACAATTGCATGGTTAGGATCTGATTAATTGTGGGTTTTGGGAAGTAGATGAGGTAGTACCTATTGTCCTGTTTATTATCAAACCTTTGGGAGTTACTTCTACGTTGCTTATATTGCTATGCTATGCTGATAGACGTGGTTTGGGTTTGAGTGTATCCATGACAGATGTGAGTTGTTAAATAATGGTTAACTTAAGGTGGCAACTTTAATACACATCTGGGTGGATTGAGGCACCTGGGGAATCCAGTGTTGTCTGTATTTTTGGAAATCCTGGGGTGCCATGTGATTCTCCTATGGACTGCCACCCAGGCTCAAAGGGATCATAAGATTATTGATGCTAGTAACTTCCGTGTGCAGCCACATGCCATTATGGGCTCTGGCATAGTTGAGTAAGTTGTGGGAAACCTTTCTATGATGGGCTAGCAGATGTAGGGGATTATAGGTGTACATGCCTATCTATCGGTTAAGGTGACCTCTTTGGAAAGACTGTGTCTCGGTCATCCGTTTCTCAAACATTATGAAGTGCGAGAAATCCAACGGAGGAGATCGAGTCTTGTGGGGAAAACTGCACAAACCTCTGCAGAGTGTACAAACTAATCATGGTTAGCCGTGTCCCCGGTTATGGACATCTTGAGTATCTAGTTCTTGGATTATCATGTGGATCTCATCACTCTAAACATTAATTTGATTGGGTTATTAATTACCTTTTAATTGGGATTGAGATGGGGTTTACCATTCTCAATGTTTTCAACCAACTTTGTAATTAAATAAAATTTATTCCTTTGTTGTATGAAAAAATTGGCTTTCCGCAAAACATATTAACCATACAGCCTCCACTAGCCATATATGCATGTAGTGATAGCATTATTCTGTTCATTATTCTTTTGTGTCACACTGCCAGCATATTCCATGTGATGACCCATTTCGGGATGCAACGTATCATGTTGCAGATTTTTTTAGACGACGAGTAAGGAGCCTTAGGTCGTGGTCTTTCACTCAGTGATGCCGTTGGTGTTGATGGACTCACTTTATCTTCCAAGCCTTCCGCTGTTATCGTATTAGATGGCCTTAAGCGATATTTATTGTAATAAGTTCTCTTTTGATACATTCGATGTAATAGGTGTGTGATTGCTACTCTATTATAAATCCTCAAGTACTATGCATGTCAGCATTACCGATCCAGGGATGACACTGATGCATAGAGATCAGACTGTTTGAGGTTTGGTCGCTACAGACTAGGACTCCACTTGTAATAGTGTAATCCTAATCCTAGTAGGACTAGTCATGTAAGCCGCCCCTTCAACATATATAAGGAGGGGCAGGGCAGCCCAAGAGGGAGAAGTTTCACAAGTTTGACAAGTTAGGTTTAGACAGACAAGTTAATAGCTGTCGATATAGAGCACCCGTGTAATCGTGATCATCATCAATATCAATGAAGCAGGATGTAGGCTTTTAGCTCCACCGTGAGGGGTCGAACCTGGGTAAAACCTCGCGTCTCTCGATTCCGACCAACCCCGTTCAAGCTACCACATAGATGCGCTGGCCTCACGACTAAGTCCTCATACTAGGACATCTGTCGTGACTAATCCATGATAGTTGGCGCCCACCGTGGGGCATGCGCATGGTGGTGTTGAGTTCTTGGAGGGATTTCTTCAGGGATCGAGAAGCTCGAGATTCATCAGATGAAGAAAGTTTAAGAAATTAGGGTTGTGTCAGCTCGCGCATGTTGGCAAAACCGACTAGTTTTTTCATTAAGATCCGCCACGGAAGTTTTTGGTTGTCTGATCTGACTAGGGTCCAATCAGGAATTTGCTGCAAAGGATCTCATCCAGAATAATCTCGCCGGACCGCACACTGGAAGAACCGAGCGGAACAGGTCTCGAGGATAACCCGGCGGAGCAAAAATCACGTAACGATCTCGCCGAATCCTTCCGTCGGAGGACCCACAATTTGTGCTTTCCATCCATATGGAGTTGGAATCAAGGGAATAGGGGTGATCCATTTTCTACACAATCATGTTAACGGATATGGTGTGATGCAACTCCAACACAGCTGCCGCTGCAATCACGTTAACCGTCGATGTGCGCCGCTCGTCTCCACGGCAAGCCGCTGATTCGCTTCTGCTCTCTATATTTGATGAGGTCTGGCACTGCCAAGCCACCAGATGAAACACACACGGGATAGTACGAGCTGCCCTGGCTGGGTCTCCGCCGCGGTTGAGTCGCCATCTGCCCTCGCGGCACCATTGCAGACTTTCTTTGCCAGGCGCGCGTCTGCCGCTGCAAGCCGCCTCGCCAGCGCTACAAGCCGCCGTCGGGCCGACTCCGCCGCCTCGCCGGGGGTCCTCAAGCCGCCGCCACGGCCTCTGTAGTAGCCGCGCATCTTGGCCTCACCTCATCTCACCTCAGCTCCTTCGCCGCTCGCCTCTGCGTCCTGCGAGCCGGCCTGCCCCTTTCACACACCATGCCGCCCTGAACCTGCTGCTAGCTGCGCTGCGTCATTTATCCCCTACTCTCGTCGTCTCCGGGGTGCCGCGTGAGACGATCCCTACACAGTTGAACTGCAGCTTTGCAGTACTAGACGCACCAATGATGGGCTACCAAGCGAAGACCGAAGAAAACTTATGGTTGAATCGACCACTGGCTAAGTTGTCAGGCACATCCGGAGTTTTAAAAGGTCAGCTGAAGTTGACATACATCAATGCGGGCTATCGGTTTTTGTTTAACTACGTCCAGTATTAGCCAGCATAAAGTGTCTGTGATCATCTGACAAAAATAACCAGGTGATATCAGTCCTACCTATTTTTCAATACATATTCATCCGAGAATAATTACTCTCATTTGCGATATTTTTTGCAGGATAATTATTCACTGCAAGGGCGATCGTCATGATACAGAGTACGGAGCTTGCGCCAATAAAATCATGCTCCAGTGTCCATCCATGCTGCATGGTCCAATGGATGCATACAAGCCGTTCGCCTCCACGGCCGGCTCACGCGTCCTGCACTGACTTACACCGCCGCGTTCGTCTCTTGCAACCGAACCGGCTTACAACGCCGCGATCGGCTCACCTGTCTACGTCACTTTACAACATCGCAGATAATTCACCCGTCCGCCCCCGCGGCCGACTCTCCCGCCCGCGCCGGCTTATAACACCGTGGCTGACTCAACTGTCTGTGCCGCCTCTGATGCTACGGTTGTCTTTACCGTCTGTCCCTCGCGGTCTGGTCTACATCAACACACCAGGCTACACCTGTGTGCACAAGTTTGCTTAACAAGCGCGTGCAAGTCGCCGCTCCTGCTGCCCAGTCTATTACAACAACTCTGAGGAAGGTCATAGTGTCAGCCTCTGCCTCCACCAGATGGTTCATTGGATAGGCGTACAAATCACCGCCACTGCGTTTGGGTTAAACAACCAGCTGGGATGAACCGCTGGCCAGATTACTAACACAAATCATACGGGGTCATTTATAACCCGCCACGGTCGATCTCAAGTTTCCGTGGATTCACATCGCGTGATCAACGTCAAGGATATATAATGAGTGTTGTGAAGATCATTAACTCGCCACCTTGCTTCCAACTTTAATATATTACAACGTTCTGCTGTTCAGTTATATGTCGGTTTATATCACGATCAAAAATGGAGACAACTCCTTGAGTCGTCTTAAGACTCGGGGGTTACAATGACATGACTCGGCATAATTGGCCGGTTTCAGCAAAATTCAAGAACTTCGAGTCATTGGAAGGAAAATAACCCGGCCCCAGAGATTACTGCTATATCGATGAAAGCTTAAGGGCTGTTAGAAAGTTTCCGGCTCAAAATGAAGGTTTCGGTTCAAGGGAAATCTGTCTCCTACAAAGCGCTGAAGCTCTTAATATCCGGTTTACAATCCAACTCAAGGGAAATCTGTCTCCCACAAAACTCTGAAGCTCTCAAATCCGGTTTAAAACTCCGGCTCAAGAAGAATATCCATCTCTCGCAAGTTCGAGTTCTCGGGAAAATTACAGGGACCAAAGAGAGTTGGATGCACATCACAACTCAAACATAGGTCGCTGACAAGCACAAATTGTCAGTATGTCACTTGGGGGCTTCCTGTTCAAACATAGGCATATTCGACCAAAGAGAACACAGCGTTACTACCCTCTTGACTAGGTTTGTTCAAACATAGGCGTATTCGACCAAAGAGAACATAACCTTTCCGGGTCATCCTACCTGTAGCCAGCTGCTTCAACTCCATCAGGTAATCCTGATTGACCCACCGAACTCTTAACGATCAGCCTTTACGACGTATTCGACCAAGATATGAGATCATTAAGGTTCAAACGTCGGTTTGTCACATGAGAGCACAACTTACAGATAGTCAGGATAGATCCAGGCTTCATAAGCCGCCTTCCTTGAAACTTGGATAAATCGGCCCGTGATGTATGCTGTTACTCTGACCCCACGTACTCCTAATAAGTCGATAAAGCAAGATCTGACTTTATCTGGGTTCAAATGTTGATTGGGTACTGTGAGTCAGGCTCACGGATAGCACGTACCTTCCAGTGGCTCTGGCTAGTTTCATTGAAGAAGATACTTTGGCTTGGCGGCCCTCAAAAGCCTCGAATTTTTTGCATTCTTTTCTTTATATGATTTCTTTTTTGACATCTGGTTTTTACACATCGGGTCAAGCTGCCCTACTTATGGCTCATATTTGAAGCATCTTAGGGTCTTTGCAACTCGCCAGGATTGCAGACTCTAAGTCGCTAGTATATGATAATAGCCCAACTTGGCTGGATTTTCATGATGATATTGAATGAATGAGGTTTTCATACCGTATTATATTATTAAAATCTTTAATAACCAACATGGCTAGATTTTTATTATGGTTATCAATAACCAATATTATGATTGAGGTTTTCAAAGTCGCTTCAGCGCAATGGCTATTATTTTATCAATGGATATAATTTATTCCATAATAGAAGGAATAGTCCCGAGTGGCTGCAGGCTTACGACCCGGCACTTGGGGGCTACATTATTCAAGTTGGGATTACATTATTAAAGTTGAGATTACATCAAATATGCAAGTCCCATGTCACTGCCAGCATGCACCATGGCACTTGGGGGCTAATGCAAAGTCATTTTTTGCTCACCTTATTGAAGACCCGACTCATCACATTGTAATGAGCCAGCCCTTGGGGGCTACTAATTGCTCCTGTCAACAATTCAAGGTACACAAATCTTAAATCTATTATATTGAAAGGTCCACTACTCAGTTGGACGAATACAAAGCTCTTAACCTTATGGACGTGGGTTCGAGCCCCATGGAGAGGATTACATCATATGATATTTTTTTCAATGAAGTATACATAAAGTCCCAACTCGGTATTATCTAACTAAGCCGGTCCCAGCTCAGTATTATCTCACTAAGCCAGCCCTTGGGGGTTCGAGCCGCATGGAGAGGATTACATCATATGATATTATTTTCAATGAAGTGTATATCCCAGCTCAGTATTATATAAAGTCTACATGATCATATGTACAAAGTCCCTGCTCATTGTTGCTTAATGACCCGACACTTGGGGGCTACATATATGGAGTATTCAGTTTTTACTAGTGACTGAGATGAAAAAATGGATTTCTTCAAAGTGGTAGTATTTATATTGAAGCAAGTCTTAAGTCATCACTTTGTTCTGCTCAAGACTTGGGGGCTACAGGTAATATGGATATAAGGGAGAAAAATCTTCAAATTCTCAGTTTTGAGCAAACCAGATTGACTCGGTAACTGCAACAATTATGACCCGACGTCGGTAATAATTATGACTCGACATCATATGTTTATAACCCGGCAATTTTGGTAACCATAAATTGGCAAGATCTACATCTTCAAGCTGGCTGAAAATCAGATGAGTATTTCAAGACCAATATTTTTTAAGCATTGGGAGTTGAATCAGTAAATTATTCTTCACAATATTTCTGTGAGAAACCAATGTAAGAAAATTGATTATGAAGCTCGTCTATTAACCTGGACTTTCCAGAAGGAAATGACAAGGATTTAAGGATGATCAAGTACTGGTTCAGAAAAACTTTTAACCCGGAGCACAACCTATCTGTTTTGTTCTTGTGTTTATTTGCAGGATCAGTTTAACATGGATAAATCCAAATTAAACTGGGGGCTAATGTCGGGGATATAGCCCGTGGTATGACCCGGCTGGGACTTGGCATTTCATTTGTAAGCCGGCCGGAGATTGTCCACTCACTGGCGACCCGCTCGGACCTGGCGGTTTATAGATAACCCGCCTGAACATTATGACTCACTAGTGACCCAACGGGCGAGTTAGAGGAGTGACAAGACCCGGTGGCCCAGAAGGCGGTTCATGGAAGTCCGGCTCAAGCTATGGTGGGCTGACTTAAGAGGAAAGTATAAGGAATATTCCCTTACAAAGGAAGCAAGACTAGGAATCCACTTGTAATCACTACAAAAAAAGACACATCTGTGACATTTTGGGCCAAACGATTTTTTTTGTCATACATATGACACTTCTATGACGATAATTGTGACAAAACCCGGTATCATCATAGATGTGGTGGGCTCCTACTTCTATGACAAAAAATCATGACAGAAAATGGGCTTTTCGTCCTGGGCGGGCCGGAGACGCAGCTGCATGACATTCTTTGGGCCGTCCATGACGAAAAAATTGTGGTAGAAGCGAGGGCGAGGAAAATTTTGGGGAGTTCCTGGTTACGGTGGGAAGTCGGGGGCCGAGCGATGCGCGTTTCTCTCGTACACGTACACACGTGTGTGCGAGGCATTGGCTCTAACTGAACCCGAGCGAGGCATTGGGCTCTAACTAAACCCGAGCGATTGCACTGCAGGCTACATGTTACTGAACCCGAGCGATCGATCGATGGCTGTTAACTGAACCCAATCGAGCGATTCCTTTGCTACTGGTGCTAACTGAAGCCGATCGATGCTGCCTCTGGGATGAACAGTGAACGTTGCGGGGGGTCTTGGATGGACAGTGAGCCGTGGCGTTGCGTCTGGATGAACAAGACCCCATGGTGTGGAGGGCTGGATGAATAGTAGACGGTAGATGGGTGCCCATGGAGGGGTGGTTGAACAGGACCCTGTGGTGTGGAGGGCTGGATGAACAGTAGACGGTGGAGGGGTGGTTGAATAGTAGCCGGTGGAGTAGCGCGCGGTGGAGGCTGGATGAACAGGAGCCCGTGGAGGCTGGAGGAGGTCGACAGTAGCCCGTGGAGGCTGGAGGAGGTCGACGGTGGAGATGAACATTATCCCGTGGAGTCCCGTTTTGCGGTACGCCACACCCCTCCCGATGAACAGGACCCCCGTTTCGACCGTAGGAAGTCCGTTTCGTCCGTTTTGCGGTACGCCACACCCCTCCCGATCAATAGGACCCTCGTTTCGACCATAGGAGGTCCGTTTCCTCTATTTTGCGGTACGCCACACCCCTCCCGATCAATAGGACCCCCGTTTCGACCATAAGAGGTCCGTTTCCTCCGTTCTGTGGTACGCCAGGCCTTGTTTCCATCGCCTGTTCCGTCCAAGCCCTCCTGATGAACACGACCACACATTCCGTTCTGACCCAGCCGGTTGGCTCCCACGTGTTCCGTTGCCTCCCGATGAACACGACGCATTCCATTGCCTCCCCATGAACACGACGCATTCCGTTGCCTCCCCATGAACACGAGCATTCCGTTACCTCCCCATGAACACGATGACGACGTTGTTTCTCCATTCCGACCCAGCCATGTACATGAGCCCTGGCCGTACGTATGCGCGAGTAGGCGTTCGAGACCCCGCCCGTATGTACACACACGTGGCCGTATTTTCTTTCTTGCACCCTGACCGCTGTACGTACGTGTACATGCTACGTGCGCACCTCTACTACGACACATGCGCGCCTCTACTGCGACACGTGCGCGCCTCTACATCGACCAGTATGTACATACACGTTTGCGACCAGAATGACAACGCTACGTACACTTCGACCAGGTGGGTCCCGACTCTCAGGCACTTCCTTGCGTGCGAAGATGTATCTGGTGGGTCCTAGCAATCAGGGGGGCGAATTATTTTTTTGCCCGGACGCACTTCCTTGCGTGCGAAGGTGTAGCTGGTGGGTCCGTGCAGTCAGGGGGGAAACGTTTTTTCGTGAAATACGGTGGCCCGTCCGGTGGGTCCCCGCTGTCAGGTGGAGGAATAATTATTTTGCACGTAATAAGGAGGCACTTCCTTGCTGCGGCCGTGGACCCAGCTGTCAACCTCTCCACGTACAGTCCACGTCCAATGGAAGCCGTTCCTTGACCACGTTGACCACGCCGCGCCGAGAGCACCAGGGCGGTGGATGACGGCGAGGCCTAGGAAGGGGACGATGCGGAGCCGGGGAAGACGCGGCAGTGGATGCCCACGCGTAGAGGAGTACGGGTTCACTGGTTCACTGTGGTGTGAGGCTGCCATCGCCGCAGAATAACAGGGGGTGTGGGTGAGTAGAGGGATGGCCTAGCCAGCGGTGGGAGTAGTAGGGGGCGGCGAGGCCTCCCCCGCATCGCAGCTGGCCATGGGAGGCAGGAGCACGAGGCACGACCGGCGCTGGTTTGTGCGGCTGGAGCAAGAAGACAAGAGGTTGAAGAAGCAGTACGGCCGTTGGATGGACATCGTACGGTCACTGGAGCTAGAATCGTGCATATTGACTAAGTTGACAAAGCCCTCCGTCCCCGTCAACTTAGTAGGCCCACAAGTCAGCCTGCTAGTATACTGGGTCCCAGCTAACTAGGGGAGTATTCATTTTTTTGTGCGTAATAAGGAGGCACTTCCTTGCGTGCGAAGATATAGCTAGTGGGTCCGAGATGTCAGCGCCGGTAATGTTTTTTTCGTGAAATACAGAGGCCCTTTCGGTGGGTCCCTGATGTCAGGTGGAGGAATCATTATTTTGCGCGTAATAAGGAGGCATTTCCTTGCGTGCGGCCGTGGACCCAGCTGTCGGCCTCTCCATGTATAGTCCACTTCAAATGCATGTCGGTCATTGACCATGTTGACTAGGCCGCGCCGAGAGCACCAGGGCGGTGGACGACGGCGAGGCCTAGGAAGGGAACGACACGGAGGAAGGGAAGACTCGGCAGTTGTTTCCCACACAGAGGGGAGTACGACTGTACGAGGGTTTACTGGTTCGTCTGCCGTCGCCGGAGAATAACAACAGGTGTGGGTGAGTAGAGGGATGGCTAGGCCAGCAATGGGAGTACGGTGGGGCGGTGACTCCTGCGCGGCAGCAGAGCCGGCCGCGGGGAGGAGGGAGCAGGTAGTCCCGCCGGCGCTTGTTTGAGCGGCTGGAGCAGGAAGAGCAGAGATTGAAGAAGCACGACGGCTGTTGGATGGACATCGTACGTTCACTAGAGCTAGAATCGTTCATGTTGACTAAGTTAACAAAGCCCTCCGTCCCTGTCAACTTAGTAGGCCCACATGTCAGCCTCCCACCATGGTGGGTCCCAGCTAGCAGAGGGAGTATTCATTTTTCTGTGTGTAATAAGGAGGCACTTCCGGTGGGTCCGAGCTGACAGTGGGGCGAACGTTTTTTTTTCATGAAATACGGTGGTCCGTCCAGTGGGTCCCAGCAGTTAGCGGCAAATGTTTTTTTGCGAAATACGATGGCCCGTCCGGTGGGTCCCTGCTGTCAGGTGGAGGGATAATTATTTTGCGCGTAATAATGAGGCACTTCCTTGCGGCTGTCGTGGACCCAGCTGTCAGCCTCTCCACGTACAGTACTCTTCCGATGGAAGTCGGTCGTTGACCACATTGACCACGCCGCGCCGAGAGCACCATGGCGGTGGACGACGACAAGGCCTAGGAAGGGGACGACGCGGAGCCGGGGAAGACGTGGAAGTGGATGCCCACGCGGAGAGGAGTACGAGGGTTCACTGGTTCGGCTGCGGTGTGAGGCTGCCGTCACCGCAGAATAACAGGGGGAGTGGGGGAGTGGAGGGATGGCCTGGCCAGCGGTGGGAGTAGTATGGGGACGGTGAGGCCTTCGCGGCAGCACAGCCGGCCACGGGAGGGAGGAGCATGCGGCACGACCGGCGCTGCTTTGGGCGGCTGGGGCAAGAAGACCAGAGGTTGAAGAAGCACTATGTCCGTTTGATGGACATCGTTGACCATGCCGCGCCAAGAGCACCAGGGCGGTGCACGACGGCGGGGCCTATGAAGGGAACGACATGGAGCCGGGGAAGACACGACAGTGGCTGCCCACACGGTGGAGAGTACGAGGGTTGACTGGTTCGGCTGCTATCGCCGGAAAATAACAAGAGGTGTGGGTGAGTAGAGGGATAGACAGGCCAGGGATGCGAGTATGATGGGGCCGTGAGGCCTGCCCGGCAGCACTGCCGGCCACGGGAGGTGGGAGCAGGCGGTTCCAACGGTGCTGGTTTGTGCGGCTGGGGTAGGAAGATCAGAGACTCAAGAAGCACGATTGCCGTTAGATTGACATCTAACGGTCTGACGCTGGTAGAGTCGATGGTTGACTAAGTTTCTTTTTGATAAACCTTGTGTACGCATGAACTTAGTAGGCCCACAAGTCATCCTCCAAATCTGTGGCAGACAACATAAAGCCCGTTTGCTATTTTTTATAATTTGCAGCCCATTTGCTAATTCTTAAGTAATTTATTACAGCCCATTTTCTGCCTAGGACCACGGTCAAAAAGTTCAACCTTATTTTGCATATTTCGGTGAAGTCTGAACTGTTGTAATCCCGAAATGATAAACATTTTTTTATGAACTTATTGATTTGCCAAAAAAATCGTTTTGTTTTTGTAAGCAAATAAGACGTGGGACAATTGAGTTGGTTTAAGGGAAAACCAGTGGTAAAAAATCAGCGCTGGGTGGGAAAAACAACAAAAATAAGGATGTAAATATGAAAAGGGAATTTTATGTGTTTTCAATATAATGATACATGTATACGAACTAGTAAAACTATAGGTAGAGATTAGAAAACGGATGTAGGACATGCATTTCAAGAGGAAAATAGAACTGGGCTGTGTGTTTGATTCAGTAAAAAAACTGCCTGCGCATGTTGTAAGACAAAATATAACTAACGCTGGCGAGCCAGAGGCTAGTAGATAACTGCTGGATCTTTGTGCCCCATTGTCGTCAAGGGGTGGGCCTGTTAAAAACAAAACCAACCCTGGACAGTCTACAGCCCAGTTGAAACTTGCTCGACCTGAAAAAACAATATACATGCTCAATAAACGAGAGAATTCTGCAAGTACAGACTGATAACTGGGATGCAGCACGAATATTGTTTTTTAATCGTGATAATAAGTGCATGCACTTGTTTCGAAAAAATTGGAGAACTGGGAATTCGAACGGCGGGTGCTTATGCTACCCATCAAATAAAAATCAGGTGCCTGAAAATTCGTTTTGAAACAAATGATTCAGCTTTATATCCATGTCGACTCTCGGCATGATGGTTGGAAGCAAATGCAAGTTCATACCAAAAGATCATTAACAACAATACCAACTTGCAGACGACAAGGTAGTACAACTACCAATACCAAACTAACTTATAATCTTTTTACTCCTGGCTGTAGTGTTCGTCTGGTAGAAAATCTTGCAGAGTACCAGCTCCCGCTCCTTCTCTTGCTCCAGGTCCCCGAGGTGGTACTGGTGCATCACCCAGTTGGTCCTCTGCTGGTCGAAGTTCTTGTTGGTGTGCAACACCAGAACCTTTTTTGCTGCCTGTCTGCCGGCCGTTGACCATCACCGGCAAGGTATTGCCGGTCTTGTGCCACATCGCGTGCATGCCGCACTCTGACTGTATCTTGCGACGCGTCCACATGCCACTTTTGAATGCCCTGGAATTGCGTTGGAAGACATGCTTCCTTAGGCCACTCAGTGTGATACCTGCACTATTGTGGAATACAAGTTTTACTGTACCTAGTTGGCATTTTCATAACATCTTTGGCATGTTGCAGTCACTTGTTTCACTTTTTATTAACTGTCAAATTGTAATTGCTTCACCAGGTCTGCGTCTAAAAAGAAAAATAGAGCTATAAACAAAGGAATATGTTTGTGCAAGTAGACGGCCGATTGGTGTCTTACCTGGAAGTTTCTCAGGTTGGGTGTAGCATATGCCGTGCTCGCTGTCGATGGTTGGTATGAACAAATCGATGAGAGACTGAAATCTCGCGCTGTCAGCCCTCACTTTGGCCTCAATGTGCTCGATCAGCTCCTGATCCGTGGGATCGAACTTGACGCCATCCGGCAGCACCGGCCAATCCTTCTTCGACTTGCATTGGTAATTCCATTTATATGGTACTCAATGTATGATCAATCAACTGTTTTAAGTGAATGATGAAAGATTTCGACAGATAAGTGGTACTCCAAATCTGAAGTCCAGAATACCCGAACACACCACCGAGATTCTTGTGTCACCTCACGCGCAGCGTGTTGTCACGTCAATTCAATGTGTGGACATGATGAATAATTTGATCGACGTATACTAGTACTGCTACTGTACTACTTACTAGTCGTATTTAGTGTCACAATTTATACATAGGTTTAACTAACAAGTACGCACTTGAAGCCTAACTGATATATATATATATATATATATATATATATATATATATATATATATATATATATATACTAGCAAAAATGCCCGTGCGTTGCAACGGGATAGAAAAATTGCATGCCCTTGTTTCAAGACCCCATAGGTCCACATCCTTTTGTCAACATGACACCCATCCGTGACAATGCACATCCTCCTTCCCTCTGTCACCGACAATGGTTGAAGTGCCTGAGACTACACCCATACTTTGGTACAGAGCAAAGCAAATATGGCAAAGCGTATGTTTGTTAACATAACTTCCTATCATTAATAATAAGCACAAAGGTTATAAATAGTACATACCATCAAATTTATGACCTTTTAATGTAACTAACAAATTAGGCTAGCTAACAAAATCACTTTAAGATTATTAATAAAATTAATAAATTTCCTTGGTAAAGAATCAAATCATTACATGAGCAATTGGATTTGTCTATTATATACTTGAATTAGTGTTACTTATTTTACTCCGCTGTACATTTTTTCCATATTTATTAATCAAAGTGCATGTGTTAATTCTCTACTTTAACAAACACTGCATTAAATTTTAATCTTTGCATGTGACCAATTTTTTGGCACCTGTGTAGCCATAACCTCCACTTATTATGTTTGTTCTTATAAAAAATAACATGGTATTTTACCTCATAAATATATATTTTTGTAAACTAAAACAAAGTCCAGTGAAGACATTGACCTACGATGGAGTTTGGAGACATGTACTAACTTTTCTTCTCAAGCTAGTTGTGGGGGGCGTATCTTTAAAATTTTGGGCCCAGTGCAAACTCAAAATTAGGCCCTATATTTTAAAAATATAAATATAAATATTTGTATAAATTATTGCAATGCTACATATTTTTTCAGGGAGTTCACATTTTCTCTTAAAAATCTAAATCTACCCAAATTAATGAAACATCAGAAAGAACAAAAAATATGACAGTAGAAACTTAAGAGGGCTGAATGGTTGGAGACCATGGATGGCAGCACATGGGATGGGGTCACTCTACTAAGAACCATGCAGTGAATGAGAAACAAAAATATAGAGAGAGAGACGTGAGGTTGGCCTGTATTTTAGGGTGAGCCTTTTCATTTATTTCGCTCTTAAAAGCCCATTAGCACCTAATCACTTGACCAGTAGTTTTTTAGCAATATCTCTTGACCTAGTAATATCAATCAATGATTTTGGCACCCCTGGAATTTGGAGGCCCTGTGCAACCACTCCGATTGCACATGCCAAGATACGGCCTGCTAATTGTAGTCATGCTCAAACATAGGGCATACGAAAGATGTCATACCTAATGAATTAATCATCATACATACTTGCGGCGATATTCAGTTATATTTTCCTTACTTTTATAGTAATGCAACCTACAATCGATGAAGACCATGCAGCCAGCACCATCAGTCGTCTTGTCGTTTTATTGTGCAGGCCATGGCGAGCCGTATGCATGCATTCTCAGCAGCTAGCCTATGTGTAAGGAATACAATCCATCAGCAACCATCGTCTATATGCAAGTACAAATTTGGTGTTTGTCCGTCTCGCATGCACGCATTCTCAGCAGCTAGCTTGCCAAGACTCATTTCACGATTACAGAGGCTATAAAATAAATAATTAACACATGATATAACTTAAGATGCATTGCACCAAGTGTCTATATTATCCTGTACGTATATATTTGCATATTAATTCCCCGCAAAAAAAGTGCATTAATTCCACAGAAATATGTTACATGTTTTATGGTATTATGTTTTAGAAGTGCTTGCCTCTTGTTTCCTTAGGGATGCCAACCTTTTTTTTATTTCCCTACATCTAGGTGTGTGCGATCTATTAAGAGCACGGCCGGATGGGTGTCGGGTTGGCCCAAGTGGATGCCTTTGATTTCTTTCTTGCATGCTTCCTTGGATCCGTTTATAGCCGACCACATATATAGAATGCTAATTAGCCTCTATTTTCTTTCCCGTTTGTAATATAGCCCATCACATATATAGAATGCCAATTAGTCTTTCTTTCCTTCCTTATTCCTTGAGCCTCTTTTTCCTTCCTTATTTTGATCACATTGGAAATCCTCTTTTAAATGGGCGTACACTAATAATTCGCCTCTCTTTCCTTTGTTATATCTTTCTGATGATTCACTGCTTCCTAATACCCTAGAAACTCAAAGATGTATTTAAATTGGATGAATTGTATCTAAAGCAGCAAGGTGGTACTATTTAGTAGTAAAATAAACTTTGCATTGGACGCACAACATGTGCTATATGGGTTGGTCGCAACAATATTTATGTGATTGCAGGTCCTGAGTTCGAACTCTGCTAACCTGCAGTTTCTTACCTCGTTCTTTGTACTACAACTGGGCCGCCAGGATTCAACGCATGTGAAGCTTTCATGGGCCTATTTTGGAGTGCGGATGGGCTCCTTGATGTGGCCCAGCCAGGATGGGTGAGGGTAATGCCACTTTATGTACTGAAAATTAGTACCACCTTGGTTAGATTAAAAAATATTTGCACGGTGAATGGATGAAAATTTTGGAGAAACACACCTTGCTTTATTAGTAGGTATATATATATACTGCACAACATCTCCATCATTATTATCAGTACATCATACGCAGGTGATTTAGGATGCACTTGATCCCAGGAAGGTATCTATCCTTCAAACCAGAGGAGTACTTCAAACTAACAACTGTACATAACATCCAACAAAAGAGGGTCATGCTACAGCAGCAGAGTACATGGCTCAGTCTAGATATCAGCACGAATCAAGTTGTGCATATTTGCTGTTGGCATGAACCACATCGCCGCATGTCGGGTTTGCAAAAGCCATCAATCACCTGGAAGCTTGATGCCTTTCACACACTGAAGATTATCTGGCAACAAGCTGTGTCGATAAATCTCTGGATATGGTGATTCATGAAACCCATGGTATGATGTGTAAACATAGCCCCCCTCGCGAATGGAAGTTGCATAGCATAGTAATCATCGCCGGTGATATGATCGATGATTGGTTCGATGATCGGATAATTGAGCCCGAGGAACAAGGAGTGGTTGCCGAGGCTGTAAACCCGCCTCCAGTTGAATACGCCTGGCCCAACGGAGATGGGATCTTTCTCGAACACGAAGCAGCCATAGCCAGCAATGTCACGAATGCCCCACGCATTGTACTGTATGTGGTTTGATGTAATGGTTTGGTCAATTTGGTACGTGCGAATGAGCATCAAATGACCGCCGTCAGCTGAACGAGCGATAAACCACCACCCATCGGCTGGTATGATTCCAGGTCCTGGAATCATGAAGGCCAGCACATTTGCGTCTGCTGCAACAATTCAAATTGGAGACCAAAAGGACAAAAATAAACAATCATGTTCAGAGTATGTGTGGAATTAATATTACTATAACAGTGACACATATCATAAATAGAGAATTGCAATGCCATGGTCATAATCATACCCCAAGTTAAAAAAAATAAGCCAATGGCTTTCATATTTTAGCAATATGTCATGGTTCAAACATCATGTAACAATGAGAGGAAAACAGCTATGACAGCGCCTACTCATATTCTACCATAGCACTTACTACTACTATTCTCATATTAACTCTAAGCAATAACATGCGTTGTTATAAAAATCTTGTAAACGAGAGTAACATATTGCAATCATGATGTTATGCTCATAATATGTATTCTAACAATCATTAGATGCCAATTGTTCTCATATAAACTCTAACAATAACATGTGTGGTCATAAAAATCTAGGAAATAAGAGGAACATATAGCAATGATGTGGTTATAGACATGCTATGCATTCTAAATTTGTAAAAAATGAACAGGCAGTCGTATTCATAAGGTAAAGATGAGATGAGATAGAACAATTACACGACGATAGATTGAACTAGTATAGGCAGCCAATCTGTGCGTCGACCGCGTAAACGATGCCATCATGCACTATAGCATCAGGCAGAAATATTGCCTCAACAGGATTGATGATGAGCCATAACCATGTATGGCGACCGGATTCCAGATAGACTAATCCCATGTTGAACAAGGCAATGAGCTTGTAATCCATGTAGTCTTCTGATGGTGTGGGCACTTCACAGATTACAACTTTCTGCAAACAGAGGTCGAGCCAAAAGCTTGATGCGTCTCGTGCGTAGTAGGCAGCAGTGTCCGACGGGCTGCGAGGCTCAATGGCGGCGGTATCCAACGATGGAAGGGTGATCTCTCGCTGGGTGTAGATATCCACGAGATGCCACGGACTACCGGTGTGGTAGATGAGGACGATCCAGTTGGCCTTCATGCCCGCCCAGTAGTGGCCGCGCATGAAGGACAGGTGGATGGGTAGTGGTAGCATGTCAAGGGGCACCACAGCAACCTCCGTAGGATCATCAAGTCGGTGTCTCGGCCACCTGCGAGGATCGGGCATCAGCAAGCAAGGTGTCTTGAAAGAGCCGGCCGGTTGCAGACGAGTAGAAGGTACAATGACACCGAGCATGCGGCCAGACGGACGGTGCTGAGTAGGTCCATACGACTACAGATCTGCTCCAAGAGAACATCGGCGAGGGAATTCCAACCGCGGCTCTGCGTGTCAGTCGGTTCTGCCATTGGGGTTTTCGGTGCCTGCGAGCCAGCGGGGAAGTGGATTCGGGCAGGTGAGCGAAGAAGCTTCTCCTCGTGTGGCCGAGCAGTGAGCGGGGGGATATGGTACGCGCGAGCTACCAAGGAAGATGGCGCGGGCGGGTGAGCAGTGAGCGGGGGTAAATGGTGTGTGGCCGACGATGGGGAAGAGAGGAGGAAGAAGAAGAGGGGAAGACGGGGAAGAAAGTGCATTCAATCTCAATTCTACTAGTACTACTACCAGCATATACCGTCCTTCGGAGTGTAAATAGTTACACCGATGACATGTGGGTCTACCACAACAGGGCCCATATGTCAGTTAATGGAGGACAGAGGTGCGTAGGCGTATTTGCGGAAGCGTGATCTACTGGAAAACATGATGGAAGTACTGGGTAAGGCTGATTTAGTAACACCAACACGCTGGTTTAGCTTATTAATTACGTGTCCCATCTGCTGCAGCGTGTATTGTCACTTCGCTGCGAAGACTAGTTGAATAGTTCACTCTGGCCGAAATGGGGAATAATGGATCATGAGGACTTCCTTTCTACAGTATCCCTTTGCCTCTACGCTCACTTCTCTCATTTTGCTCCGTACCTAGTCACTTGTTGAAATCTGTAGAAAGACAAATACTTCGTATTTGGGAACAGAGGGAGGCTTTTACTCCGTACTATTTGGGAACAGAGGGAGTATCACCATATGGAGGGAACAGAGGAAGCTTAAAATATGAACATGTCAATGGGAGGGAGTAAGCCCCATTAATGCCTGCATGCAACATGCAGCACTCACATGTACACATGGACGCACGCTGAAAGTGCGTTATATCGACTAGAGGGGGGGTGAATAGGCGATTTTTATGAAAGTCTTCAAAACATGGAAGTTATGAAGACAAAGAGTAGAGATATGCCTATTGCTATGCGGCGGAAGTTAGATTACACTAGGCAAGCCATGGTCAAGTATTCAATAGAGTGAAAGCACAATGACAAGTAGCTGCAGTGTAATAAGGATCAAGTAGGAAGAAGTTATGAAGCCAAACAAATTATACAGTTACGTTGTGAAGACAAAAGATATAGCAAGCATGCAATGACTTCACAATGAGTATCAGTGAGTGAACGGAAGTGAAGATGAAACCAGTGACTCGTTGAAGACAATGATTTGTTGGACCAGTTCCACTTGCTATGACAACTGTACGTCTGGTTGGAGTGGCTAGGTATTTAAACCAAAGGACACACAGTCCCGGACACCCAGTCCTGAACACGCAGCTCAGGACACCCAGTCCTCACCATATTCTCCTTGAGCTAAGGTCACACAGACCTCACCCAATCACTCTGGTAAGTCTTCAAGGTAGACTCCCAAACCTTCACAGACTTCGTTCACCGGCAATCCACAATGTCTCTTGGATTCTCAGAACGCGACGCCTAACCGGCTGGAGGATGCACAGTCCTCAAGTGTAATAAGTCTTCAGATCACTCAGACAAGAAGACTTAGGTGATGCCCAATTCTCTCTGGCTCTGGGTGGTTAGGGCTTTTCTCCTCGCTAGGAATTTTCTCTCAAAGGCTTCAAGGTGGGTTGCTCTCAAACGACAAAAGCCGTGCACTGAAATCTGAGCAGCCAACCGTTTATGGTTGTAGGGGGTGGACTATTTATAGCCACTGGGCAACCCGACCTGATTTGTTCGAAATGACCCTGGGTCACTAAGGAACTGACACGTATTCCAACGGTTAGATTTCGAACTCACACAGCAACTTTACTTGGGCTGCAAGTAAAGCTGACTTGTCCGACTTTGGACAAGATTTTCTCTCATAGTCTTCGCTCGAAGACATAGGTTTTGAATTAGGCATCACTTCAGTCGTTCTGACTGGTTCTCTTGGACCCCACTTAACAGTACGGTGGTTCCTATGACTCAACACAAATGAAAAAGAACTACGAGAGATCTAAGTCTTCGAGTTCCATACGCTTCACGTGGTGTCTTCTCTTGTCATAGTCTTCAATGTGAATATCTTCATATACCACCATTGACTTCAATGTCTTCGTTCATTTTTAGGGGTCATCTCTGGTAGTAAAACCGAATCAATGAGGGACTTCTACCTGTGTTATCCTGCAATTCTCACAAACACATTAGTCCCTCAACTAGGTTTGTCGTCAATACTCCAAAACCAACTAGGGGTGGCACTAGATGCACTTACAATCTCCCCCTTTTTGGTTATTGATGACAAACTAGTTGAAGTTTTCACCGGGGAATATAATTTGTGAAATTGTAAGGAATTGTCTTCATAAGCTGCAAGGGCTCCCCCTGAAGATGTGCATATAAGTAATTTGCTTTTGGAATGCAAATGCACATGGCAAGTTGTACTTGTGGAGATCCACTTCAACTTATGATGACAATCCACTATGCATGTAAAAGTATATGAAGATAATGACATGCATAATGAAAAATGGACGTCTGCAGAATGATCTAAGTGCAGAATTTATCGTCGCACATGCGGAATTTATCTTTGCAGAACAAAGTGGCAAACAAGTAGCAGACGACCATCGAGTTTAAGTGTTACAACTCAAAGAAGCAAATGTAGCAAAACGGGAGTTGTAAGCACGAAGCAAAATATAGCAAAATAAAGACACCCGCCCTTATTGACCCGCTTGAAGACTATCACCATCATATGCTTCTCCCCCTTTTGTCAGTGAGGACCAAAAAGGTTTGAAGACATAGAGTTTTCTACTTGTTCCCATGAGCAGCAGGGTCGTTGGAGGTGTTTGGCGGTGCTGAAGAGCTTGGTGCAGAGGCGACGCGCGCTGAAGGAGGTGGAGGTGATGTAGCGTTGTCTTCTTCCTCGATAATCCTTGCGGTCACTGTGGCAGCAGATGAAGAGAACTCTGGGTCTTCAAGTGATGGAGTTCCTCGCAGCACAGCCCTATTGGGAGGTGTGGAGTCAAACTTGAATCGCTCTTCGAAGCCATCCTCTTGAAGATCAGCTTCAGAACACAGCATCGTGAGTCCTTTCCAGGTGTGGCGATAGGTTTCATGTGCAACGAATGCATTCTTGGTGGCAAGATTTCTGATGCGATTCACATCCACCAAGAGGCTTTTCATCTGTCTCTTCAGCCAGTCGTGATGCCTATCCTGCTCTTGATGAAGGGCCACAAGAAGCTCTCGGTCATTGAGAGCACGAGCGCGCTTCTTGGGTCTCTGAGCAGTTGTGCTGTCAGTGGCTTCAATTGATGCAGGGCGTGGTGCACGTGTAGTGCCAGCCAACGGATACAGCTTGGAGATGGCTTCAACACCGTCAACGTTCTGAGTGAAGCTCTGGTGTTCGGCATTCTGAAGACTCAGAGGTTGCTTGGCAGGCTCAGGATATATGGCTTCAGCAGAGGTATCCACATCTGGCAAGAAGATCCGATGGTTGCAGGCTGAGGGCTGATATGAGACCGCAGAGTGAAGTTTGATCAGCCTCATTACCCACGGAGCATAGAACTTCAAACCAAATAAATCTGAGCCTGATGCAGCAAGTTGGCGTATGAAGAAGTCCTGTGCGTTGAAGCATTTGCCATGAAGTATACAAAAGATCAGTGTCTTCGTTGCACCCTCGATCTTTTGCTTCTTCTGGGTGGGGGCAGAAGGAGAGGCTTCAGAGTGTTTTCTCTTCCTGGCTTCAGCCTCGGCAGTTCTTGTCTTCTTGAGCTCTGAAGCGGTTGACCGGCTCTTTGGCTTCGAGCCAGTCGTTGCGGTTGGGAAGACAATCAGAACAGCTTCTTGCCTTGGTGCCTCGGGTTCATCCATAGCAGGCTTTTTCTTCTTCTTCGCGGCCATCCTGGGGTCGATGCCAGGACGCCCAAGTGCCTTGCGCTTCTCAGCCTCGTTATAGGCTTGCACACATCTGTCAGCCAGAGTCTTCATTCGCTCCCGCGAGCCCTGAGCTTCTGGACGCTTCTTCAGAAAGTTTTCCTTGAGCTCGTGCAGCATGATCTTGAAGTTCTTCACTTCTTGCACGCTGAGGTTGGCCATGTGCTTCTTGAACTGAGCCTTTTCAAAATCAATTTTCTGCTTTAGTTCAACAATGCGCTGGGCAATTGCAAGTTCTGAAGCAATAGCGCCTTGGAAGGCGACGCTGAGGCCAATGGGCAGCTGCAGATCTTCAAAGCTGATGTTTGGTGTGGCAAACCACTCGTCAATGAAGTTGTGGATGATGGCGACATCAAAGAGAGGCAGATTGTTGAAGATTTCTGCTTCTTCTTTGCTCTTAATGAGCTGCTCAAGAGCGTCATCTCCAAGATCTTCATCACTTGACAGATCAATGGTTTCGCTGCACAAAATGGTAGCAGCTGTGAGCTCTTTGCCGGTGTGTGGCTGAGGCATCTTGGCCTTCTGGGCTTGGAGACACGTGATAAGTCTTCAGACTGCACACTGTCTTCAGGAGGTGCAGTTGCCAATGGCTTCGCCCTTGAGATTTTGGGTGAAGGGGCCGGCTTTGAAGCTTTTGGCTTCTTCATCTGCTTTGGCTTCGGTACAACAGGCACTTCATCAGACTCAGAGTCAGCTGGAGGGTCATTCACGGTAGTCCCTTGGACTAAGATGTGGGTGATGAGGCATACAGACCGATGATATTGGGTTCTGCGTCGCGTGTGCCATCTGCCCTTGGTGCGGAGGGACCAGGGTTGAAGTCTAACCCCAGCTTCTTCTTGTTCTGCTTCACTGAGTTCTGGGCAAACTGGAAATTACGCTTGAACAGATGGTCGTCACGACACCAGAGTAGTGACGACGGATGTGCTTCAGCAGGCTGTGGTCCTCGGACCATGCACGGGTAGAAGCCTTGAGCAATGACTTCATCTATGGTCCTGGATATGAGGTTTTTGTATAGGACGTCTCCCCATGGTCTGTTGATGGCATTTTTCTCCACATACTCCTGGGTGACGAAGCGGTATTGGAACCATTGTTCTGCCCAGTAGCATCGAATCCATTGGATTCGGGTCTTGTGTTGACCATAATTCTCTTCAGGATCTGTTTTATACATTTCTGCCAGTTCATCAGGGTCTTTGGATGTTCCTCCACGTCTCTGTCTGCCCCCTTCCTTGCTGCTGTTTCTGAAGCCATAAACCTTAACTTGGAAGGCTTCAAGACATTCAAAGGCTTCAAAGGCTTTCTTTTGCTGGACCAACAGGAACTGGCTTCAGGAGAATTGATGTAATACTGTAAGAATTCTGCAAATGAATGCAGACTATGAGAACCAAAGGATTCTCCCACGGACATGTACCTGTGACAGCATTAAGGTGCGAGGGAAGGGGAAGAGGTCATATGCATTCTCAAAAGGTTTTGAAGATTAATCAGTTTAGAAGACATTGACCTCATCGTGCAAAGACATTCACTCATAGATAAGAAGTTGGTTCCAGATTTGTATGAACCCACAGATCAGTACAAGTGAGGAATCTAACTACTTCATGAAGCACAAGTGAATATACTAGGCAGGTTATGAGATGCAGATTGAGAGAGATCTAACTTGTGTGAATAGAAACTTCTTATGGTAGAAAGTGACAGAACTATAGGATCAAAAGGGGTTGTAAAAAGAAGTTTTATTTACCACACTTGGAACTGCTAGACGGAGTGGGAGATGATGCCGAGCAGTTTAGTCCTCCGTGCCCTAACTTGGCGACGGAAGACACCTACGGCGACGGTGCAGAGGTCGATGTCCGCGATCGGCGTGAAGACGGCGTCGGAGAGGTTGCGGCAGCGAAGCGCTTCGTCGCCGGCATCGTCGAGAGTTAGCGGTGGCGCTAGGGTTCGTGCGAGGGAGGAAGAAGGAGATAATGACTGCAGTGAGTGTGTATTTATAGTTACAGGGACGGCACTGCGCTATTACACAGGTGCCCCTGGAGATTCGCATCTGAACAGCACGTGGCCATCATGCGGAATCTCGGGGGCAGTTCCACATCCCACGCGCGCCTGGATTGTCGGGTGGTCATTCCTACTTCTTTGGATTTCTTGTGGATGAATGAGCATTGGAAACGGTTTTAAAGGTTGTCTCTGTGTCTTCTGCTGACAAGGACGCAGAGAAGACATTCGACAGTTTCAATAGAATGCATATGACTTGGAGAGATAGAGTTTGAGGTAGAAAGCATAGAGAGGTTAGGGTCCGATCACATTCACTTAGTTCAAAAAGATTCAAACAAGAAGACATAGCTATAAGTGAATGTTGTAGAAGACAGAACACTAGTATATATATCAACATAGTGAAGATAATCATGAAGACATGTTGAGATTGAAGCCAAACCAAATGTGAAGACATTGTAAAGTAACGCCATGAGTGAAACACTTCAAAATAGAATGTTTTGGTGGTGGCGTTACCCACCGTATAGGAAGTATTAGACCCAGAGACGGTGCACAATTATCGTGGCGCTCTGAAGTCAATTTCCACGTTAATGTATTCACACTTAGAATGTATGTCTTCATTGATTGAAGATATACGTTACTTCGAGTGTTGCACACCTAAGTCATCAATATGCATAAGTGTTAGGATGTGTGCCTGATCACAGGACATTTGAGGATTCCAAGATATTTAGTTCACACCGTAACTTGCAAAATCTCTTCTCATCCAAGGGCTTGGTGAAGATATCTGCTAATTGCTCTTCAGTGTTGACGTGTATGATATCAATATCTTCCTTCACAACATGATCTCTGAGAAAGTGATGACGAATTTCTATGTGCTTTGTCTTCGAGTGCTGAACTGGGTTGTTGGCAATCTTGATGGCGCTTTCGTTGTCGCAGTAAAGTGGCACTTGCTTCAGATGAATGCCATAGTCCTTGAGAGTTTGCTTCATCCACAGAAGCTGAGCGCAGCAAGATCCAGCAGCAATGTATTCAGATTCAACAGTGGAGAGGGATACACAGTTCTGCTTCTTTGAAGACCAACATACAAGTGATCGTCCCAGAAAGTGACATGTGCCTGATGTAGACTTCCGATCAACCTTGTCACCAGCATAATCAGCATCCGAGAATCCAACCAGATCAAACTCTGAGCCCTTTGGATACCATAATCCTAGAGTTGGGGTGTGAGCCAAATATCGAAGAATTCGCTTCACTGCTAAGTGATGCGACTCCTTTGGTGCCGCTTGAAATCGAGCACACATGCAAACACTAAGCATAATATCTGGCCTAGATGCACATAAATAAAGCAAAGAGCCAATCATGGAGCGGTATACCTTTTGATCGAACTCTTTACCATTGTCGTCAGGACCCAGATGATGTTTGGCTGGCATTGGTGTTGTGAAGCCTTTGCAGTCTTGCATACCAAACTTCTTCAGGCACTCTTTGAGATATTTCTCTTGAGATATGAAGATGCCGTTGCGTTGTTGCCGTATTTGAAGATCGAGGAAGAACTTCAGCTCCCCCATCATAGACATCTGATATTGCTCTTGCATCATATAGCCAAACTCTTCACTGTACTTCTTGTTGGTGCAGCCGAAGATAATGTCATCCACATATATTTGGCACACGAACAGTTCACCATCATATGTCTTCGTGAAGAGAGTGGGATCTAGGGAACCAGGTATGAAGCCTTTGCTCTTCGGGAAGTATTTGAGTGTGTCATACCAGGCCCGAGGGGCTTGTTTAAGGCCATACAGTGCCTTGTTGAGCTTTTATACCATGTCAGGATGTTTTGGATCTTCAAACCCAGGTGGTTGTGCAACATACACTTCTTCTTCAATCTTGCCATTGAGAAAGGCACTCTTCACATCCATTTGATACAGAAGTATGTTGTGATGATTTGCATAGGCCAGCAGTATACGTATGGCTTCAAGTCTAGCCACAAGAGCAAATGTTTCATCGAAGTCAATGCCTTCCACTTGAGTATATCCTTGAGCAACGAGGCGAGCTTTGTTTCTGACAATTTGACCATGCTCATCTTGCTTGTTGCGGTATATCCATTTGGTGCCTATTATGTTATGCTTCCGTGGATCAGGACGCTTAACCAGTTCCCATACATTGTTCAGCTCAAATTGTTGAAGCTCTTCTTGCATTGCTTGAATCCATTCAGGTTCCATAAAGGCTTCTTCAACTTTCTTGGGTTCTGAAATTGAGACGAATGCGAAGTGCCCACAGAAATTTGCCAGCTGAGTTGCCCTTGAACGAGTGAGTGGACCTGGTGCATTGATGCTGTCAATTATCCTATCAATCTGCACTTCATTGGCAACACGAGGATGTACAGGGCGAAGACTTTGCTCTTGCTGATCTGTGTTGTCATTGGGAGGAATGTCTTCAGGCTGAGCATTGTCTTCATGTGGATCAGGTGCTGAGATGATAAGTTCTTCTTCAGGATGAGCTTCAGAAGGTATAATCTCTCCAGTTCCCATAAGCTTGATTGATTCATTAGCTGGAACTTCATCTAGCACATTTGGCAGTTGCTCTCTTTGTGAACCATTGGTCTCATCGAACCGCACATCCACTGTTTCAACCACTTTGTAGTGAAAGAGATTGAAGACTCTGTAGGAGTGCGAATCGTTTCCATATCCAAGCATAAAACCCTCATGTGCTTTTGGTGCAAATTTTGAGGTGTGGTGTGGGTCCTTGATCCAGCATCTTGCGCCAAATACTCTGAAGTAACTGACATTTGGCTTCTTGCCAGTTTGGAGTTCATAAGATGTCTTGTTCAGAAGCTTGTGAAGATAAACACGGTTGATTGTATGGCATGCAGTGTCAATGGCGTCAGGCCAGAATTTCCTTGGAGTCTTGTATTCATCTAGCATCGTTCTGGCCATCTCAATGAGTGTTCTGTTCTTGCGTTCGACGACGCCATTCTGCTGTGGCGTGTATGGAGCTGAGAATTCATGTGTGATGCCCAAAGTATCAAGATATGTATCAAGGCCAGTGTTCTTGAATTCAGTGCCATTGTCACTTCTGATGTGCTTTATCTTGGCGCCATAATTGTTCATAGCTCGATTGGCGAAGCGCCTGAAGACATCCTGCACTTCAGTCTTGTAAAGGATTATGTGCACCCAAGTATATCTGGAATAATCATCCACAATGACAAAGCCATAGAGGCAAGCAGTAGTGGAAAAGGTTGAGTAGTGAGTGGGACCAAAAAGATCCATGTGAAGCAGTTCGAAGGGTCGAGTAGTGGTCATGATTGTCTTCGAGGGATGTTTTGCCCTCGTCATCTTCCCTGCTTCACAGGCACCGCATAAGTGATCTTTCTTGAACTTGACACCCTCGATGCCTATGACATGCTTCTTCTTTGCAAGGGTGTGGAGGTTCCTCATGCCAGCATGCCCAAGCCTCCGATGCCAAAGCCAGCATTCTGAAGCCTTTGCCAGAAGGCATACTGCAAGCTGTGGCCCTGCTGAGAAATCTACCACATACAAATCATCTTTTCGATACCCTTCAAACACTAGAGACTTGTCAGATTCCATTAGTACAAGGCAACGATATTTTCCAAATATTACAACCATGTTCAAATCGCAAAGCATTGAGACAGACATTAAGTTGAAGCCAAGGGATTCAACAAGCATGACTTTATCCATGTGTTGATCCTTTGAGATTGCAACTCTACCTAGACCCAATACCTTACTTTTACCAGTGTCAGCAAATGTGATGTGGCTCTTGTCGGATGGACATAAGGTTGAGTCCATAAGAAGGCTTCTTTTACCAGTCATGTGATTTGTACACCCACTGTCAGTAATCCATTCTGAAGACGCTGGTGTCGTACCCTACAGTGCAGTTAGGGGGATAGGCTTCACGAAGAGAATTGTGAAGCAAAAACATTTGACGAACCAGTGGGTTATGAAAACTTAGATCCAGATTAGGACTAATAGGGAGAGTAGCATGCGATTCAGGAACGATATACATAGTGATGCCATTCGGGCATTTGATCTTGCACCCTGCAAGATTTTTAAGGTCCCCAGCAATAGCGTCAGAAGATTTTGGTTTTCTGCTGGAGACCTTTCCCTACAAAAGAGAGTTAAGCTTTCTTAACCACCCACATCTTCAAGGGTGGCTTAGAAGCAATAAGTCTAAGTGCAGCATCTGAGAATTTTGGCTTTGGAGCCCTAGCAAATAGTCTAGCAGGTGGACAATAGTACTCATAAGAATAGGCAGAATAGTTCTTGGTCATATGAACATGGCAGTTTGATGAACCGCTCTCATATTCATATGCCTGAGTATGGTTTCCCTGCAAAACATTTGCGTTAGTGCGACTCAGGTGTGTCCTCTATCTGTATGAAGCCTTTGGACCGTATGAAGCCTTTGGTCTGAGGTTTGTCTTCTTCATGTGAGGTGTCATGAAGACATTCACATGAAGATTTTCCAGACACGTTTTTGGAACCCAGATCTTCTTCATAGGCGGTCCATTCCTGCAGTTAGTACCAATGTACCTGGCAAACACTTCACCATTCTGATTCTTAAACAGTTTATAGTTTGCATCAAAGGATTCATCAATGATAATAGGGTTAGCACAGGTGAAGCCAGACAGTTTGGATGGATCTGCTGAGGATTCCTTTGCAGCAACCCATGTGGTTTTGGGGTATTGCTCAGGTTTCCAGTAAGAGCCATCTGCATTTATTTTCCTTATGAACCCAACACCCTCTTTCCTAGGGTTTCGGTTCAGAATCTGCTTCTTGAGGACATCACATAATGTCTGATGTCCTTTGAGACTTTTGTACATCCCTGTTTCAAGCAATGTCTTCAACCTAGCATTCTCATCAGCAATAGCAGTGGTATCCTCAGCAGAGGGGTTAGTTACCACTTCAACAGTTGAAGATATTGCAACAGCAGTAGCAGTGGAACATTCAGCAACAGAAGTAGCATTATCACGCTCAATGCATTTAAGGCATGGTGGTTCAAATCCTTCCTGAGTGGAACTGATCTGTTCGGCATGAAGTGACTCGTTTTCCTTTTGAAGATCTTCATGAGCCGCTCTCAATTTCTCAAGATCTTGCTTCCTTTGAAGATAATCATAGGAGAGCTTTTCATGAGTTGTTGAGAGAGTATCATGACGATCTTCAAGTTCCTGATACTTAACGTGAAGATTTTTTATGTCTTTAATTAAGGATTCAGATCGAGTCATTTCAGCACCTAACAGATCATCGCTTTTGTCTAATAGTTTTTGAATATGTTCCATGGCTTTCTGTTGTTCAGTTGCAATTTTAGCAAGTGTTTTGTAGCTGGGTTTTGAATCACAATCAGAATCATCATCACTAGATGTTTGATAGTGAGTAGTGCGTGCGTTTACCTTGGCACCGCGTGCCATGAAGCAGTAGGTAGGAGTGGAGTCGTCCTTGTCATTTGCATCGGTGTTGGTGATAAAGTCATTGTCTTCAGTGTTGAAGATGGACTTGGCTACGTATGCTGTAGCCAGACTCGCAATGCCAGAATCAGATTCCTCCTCAGACTCCACCTCTGCTTCCTCAGAAGCGGACTCCTCCTCTGAATCCATTTCCTTGCCAACAAACGCACGTGCCTTGCCAGTTGAGCTCTTCTTATGTGATGAAGACTTTGAGGAAGACTTGGAAGAAGACTTTGAGTATTTCTTCTTCTTCTTGTCATCAGAGTCATATTCCTTGCTCTTCTTCTTCTTTCTGTTCTCATTGCCCCACTGTGGACACTCAGAGATGAAGTGTCCAGTTTTCTTGCACTTGTGGCATGTTTTCTTCTTGTAGTCGTGAGCAGAAGCTTCATCATTCCTTGAGCTTGATCGTGAAGACTTTCTGAAGCCTTTCTTCTTGGTGAATTTCTGGAACTTCTTCACTAGCATTGCAAGTTCCCTTCCAATGTCTTCAGGATCATCAGAAATGCTATCAGATTCTTCTTTAGATGAGGAAACAACTTTTTCCTTCAAGGCACGAGTTCGCCCATAGTTTGGACCGTAGATATCTCTTTTCTCAAAAAGCTGAAACTCATGTGTGTTGAGCCTCTCAAGTATGTCAGACGGATCGAGTGTCTTGAAGTCAGGACGTTCTTGAATCATCAGGGCTAGGATGTCAAACGAGCTATCAAGTGATCTCAGCAGCGTCTTGACGATTTCATGTTTGGTGATCTCAGTGGCGCCGAGGGCTTGAAGCTCATTTGTGATGTCAGTGCGCCGGTCAAATGTGTGCTGGACATTCTCATTGTCATTTCGCTTGAAGCGATTGAAGAGGTTGCGAAGAACACTAATTCTCTGATCTCTCTGGGTTGAGATGCCTTCATTGACCTTGGAGAGCCAATCCCACACCAGCTTGGATGTCTTCAAGGCACTCACACGGCCATACTGTCCTTTGGTCAGATGACCACAGATGATATTCTTGGCAGTAGAGTCCAGTTGAGTGAACTTCTTGACATCAGCAGCAGTGACACCTTCTCCAGCCTTGGGAAGGCCGTTCTCGACGACATACCATAGGTCGACATCAATGGCTTCAAGATGCATGCGCATCTTATTCTTCCAGTAGGGATATTCAGTTCCATCGAAGACGGGGCACGCAGTGGAGACTTTGATTATCCCTGCAGTCGACATAGCTAAAACTCTAGGTGGTTAAACCAAATCACACAGAACAAGGGAGCACCTTGCTCTGATACCAATTGAAAGTGCGTTATATCGACTAGAGGGGGGTGTATAGGCGATTTTTATGAAAGTCTTCAAAACGTGGAAGTTATGAAGACAAACAGTAGAGATATGCCTATTGCTATGCAGCGGAAGTTAGATTACACTAGGCAAGCCATGGTCAAGTATTCAATAGAGTGAAAGCACAATGACAAGTAGCTGCAGTGTAATAAGGATCAGGTAGGAAGAAGTTATGAAGCCAAACAAATTATACAGTTATGTTGTGAAGACAAAAGATATAGCAAACATGCAATGACTTCACAATGAGTATCAGTGAGTAAACGGAAGTGAAGATGAAACCAGTGACTCGTTGAAGACAATGATTTGTTGGACCAGTTCCAGTTGCTGTGACAACTGTACGCCTGGTTGGAGCGGCTAGGTATTTAAACCAAAGGACACACAGTCCCGAACACCCAGTCCTGAACACGCAGCTCAGGACACCCAGTCCTCACCATATTCTCCTTGAGCTAAGGTCACACAGACCTCGCCCAATCACTCTGGTAAGTCTTCAAGGTAGACTCCCAAACCTTCACAGACTTCGTTCACCGGCAATCCACAATGTCTCTTGGATGCTCAGAATGAGACGCCTAACCGGCTGGAGGATGCACAGTCCTCAAGTGTAATAAGTCTTCAGATCACTCAGACAAGAAGACTTAGGTGATGCCCAATTCTCTCTGGCTCTGGGTGGTTAGGGCTTTTCTCCTCGCTAGGAATTTTCTCTCAAAGGCTTCGAGGTGGGTTGCTCTCAAACGACAAAAGCCGTGCACTGAAATCTGAGCAGCCAACCGTTTATGGTTGTAGGGGGTGGACTATTTATAGCCACTGGGCAACCCGACCCGATTTGTTCGAAATGACCCTGGGTCACTAAGGAACTGACACGTGTTCCAACGGCCAGATTTTGAACTCACATGGCAACTTTACTTGGGCTGTAAGTAAAGCTTACTTGTCCGACTCTGGACAAGATTTGCTCTCATAGTCTTCGCTCGAAGACATAGGTTTTGAATTAGGCATCACTTCAGTCGTTCTGACTGGTTCTCTTGGACCCCACTTAACAGTACGGTGGTTCCTATGACTCAACACAAATGAAAAAGAACTACGAGAGATCTGAGTCTTCGAGTTCCATAGGCTTCACGTGGTGTCTTCTCTTGTCATAGTCTTCAATGTGAATATCTTCATATACCACCATTGACTTCAATGTCTTCGTACATTTTTAGGGGTCATCTCTGGTAGTAAAACCGAATCAATGAGGGACTTCTACCTGTGTTATCCTGCAATTCTCACAAACACATTAGTCCCTCAACTAGGTTTGTCGTCAATACTCCAAAACCAACTAGGGGTGGCACTAGATGCACTTACACACGCAACACTCACGCACCCATGCGGCACACAGCACACGATGCAACACACACGCTCATGCTCAAGTGCTCAAACTACTCCCTACGTCCATGAAAGACTGTACATTTAGAGATTTACACATTGACCAGGGCATAATTAACGCCCAAAAGTAGCAGACTTATATGTGCATGCGACCATTGAGATAAGAAGATTAAATGAAGGCCGTTGCATGCTGTAATTAAGGATAGACATGTAGCCTATACCTACAACACAAGTTGGTGCATTAGTCAATCAATATCGATATAGATTAAAGGCTAAATGCATTGGAAGTGTAGATGTACATCATGTACTACACTCTTTGTTTTATAGCCAATGTACACTCTTTGTTGGAAGACCGAGGGAGGACACGTGCATGCACTCACATACACAGCCAGGGCGGTTCGCGCGCAAGGGTTGGACTCGTGTTGCGCCTGCGTAAAGTTTTGTTTAACTGATTTCTTTGCTCTGCCAACTGACAGGTGAGACCCAGAAACCAGGTGACAATTTAACAAGTCAACAAAGTGCCATGTCGACTATGTGGCCGGTCAGTAGGGTGCAATACGGTGCTCTACGATGAGCTAGTGATTGTATAATTGCCGGAAAACTATATATAGTGACCATAAAGAGCGTATTGTTACATACGTTGACCGCCAGTGTACTTTTCTCGTTTCAAATTAAGCCATATTAATCAGAAAGGACGCAGTATGGACTACTACTAGTACTAGTACTGCTTTGATGTGTCCGTCAACTCGCCGAACGGGGAGAAGCTTGCTTACTACGCCTCTCCCTCGCCCACGCACGCGGTGGTTTGCAGGACGAGGAGAGCGTTTTGACTAGAGCGCCCTCTCCCTCTCCCTCGCCCTCGCGGTGGACGTGCAACAGTTCAATCGGTGTCAGATTGCCAGAAGTATATTGTACTGTAGTATCATCATTGTTGGACCTTCCGAAGAGGCGAAGAGCCAAGTGCAAGGTTCACACGACTATGAACTATTGAACCTCCCGAAGAGGCAAAGAGCCAAGCGCAAGGTTTTATAGGAGTTGTCTTCCTAGTAGGAGTGTACTACAACTATAGCGAACGATGCTACTGTATGATGCCGCCACGTCACGTATATCCAAAGTTGTGCCACCTTTTTTTCTCGAAGAGCGTGTTGGAGCCTGTGGAACAACCACACAAGTTGCATGTACACATAACACATTTACTAGTAATAAATTCTAAAGGAAAAATGCCAGTATGCGACACAAGTTCATCTCCAATTCATGTGATAAATTTGTGCACGACTAGTCTACATATATTCACAATGCTACCATTCACAATTACCGTACTCCACTTACACGTTATAGATGGGCTACATGTCCCCCTCCAGGTTCCAGTCCCAGGTGTTCTTCATGGATGGCACGATCCATAGAGGTGGGCAACGGGAATCATTGTCGTAGCTTTCTAGTCCGGTTCCACACGATGGAGACTCATCCAAGCTGAAGCGGCATAAATCAGGGATAGCGTGTCCCAGCATGTCATTCATCCGGTGGTGCGCACTAAAGACAGAACCATGCTTCATGAACGGCAGGCCTTCCGTGTCGTGCATGGAAGGTGGCATCCTCTTCACAATGGGGTAGCTGTCCCCGATGAAAAGCGAGTACTCTCCAAGAGTGTTCCTCGGCACCCACGTAGCATCACGGGGGTCGAACTCGGCGCCATTCATCTGGTACACGCGGCATCCCAGATCTGGACACATGGTGACGTACATAGTCAAGGTCCATGCATAAGTACTACACCGGTATGGAAATTATGGGATGGAAATGGAACAACTAAGTACTACATGATCAAACTCCATTACTGACCTGCTCATCGGACAAAATCCGACTACCTCTCAACGTCGGCAACTCTCGCGGAGTCAACGTGCAACCATGGCCAGGGAGCAGTGGGCTGTTCGAAGGATTGTCCCATAGAAGAACCTTCTCCTCGAGGACGCATGGAAGACCAACAAGCATGGCCTTTTCCCAAGCCTGTTTAAGTAGCGTCTTGAAAAAGTTGGTGCAGGAAGCACCGAGTCTTGCGGTGGTGAGGACGTCGGACCGGCGTGCGATTTCTCCCAGAGGATCGTCGTCCAAGGTCTCCCAGCCCCGACGAGGAGAACCGCCTGGCGAATCCATGGGAGCAACGACGAACTGCCTTCTCTTCGGGGGAAGGGAAACTGGCAAGGCGGAGATAAGAGCGTAGTAACTGCATGGCCTCGTCCCTTCCAACTGTAGATCGTTCCTCAGCGAAGGGGTGAGGCTATTATTTACTACTAGTACTAGCATTATGGAACGTTATGGGATTGCATTATACTATAAATAATAGCACTAGTAAGAAATTTTTGGCACTAGGTAGTAGTTTTTGGTGTGGAATAAGAAATTTTGGGTATGTTTTTGCCATTTTTTGTACACGCCAACTAGTGTCAAAAAATGTCTTACATTATGTGACGGAGGAGTACGTACTCATACTGTAGCAGTACTAGTACTACTTTTCTCAACTAGTAGTGCGATGTACTGTACTTCTAGTCTAGTCTAGTATAGTGCACCAGTTTTGAACTCTTGAATCTCAGGGCCAAGGAGCTACAGTTGGAACTGGAGGGTACTACTGTTCTCTAGAACCATCGTTGTACTATCAATGCAGGGGAAGTACACCTGCGTAGTGGCCTAGTGGGTACTCTCGGTGCTCTATTCAGCCGCTCCTCTCACGTAGCTGGCCTACTCAGCCGCTCCTCTCACGCACACACTAGCAGCATGTTTATCAGCGATGGTTACTGCGGGGGCAGAACATTTGAGTTATTTGATACAGCGAGACTAGGCTTTTCGCTTCCAATTGTCGAGGTGTAATGGATCTCGTCGAACTTTGTTAGTAGTTCCTTCTTTATGAATGAGATGAAGAAATGCTTTTGCTTCCGTTTCAAAAAAACACGTCAAGAGGAATTTCTTTTATAGTAGAGCCGATAATGGAGTGAAGTCCATGCGTGCCACGCCACAAGCTACAGAGTAGTAGTAGAGCACTTTACACACAGAGCCATATTGCATAGTTCCCAATGCCCGGCCAGGCTTTTTCGGCTCCTCGGGCTTAATTGGGAGGCGCTAGTTTAAATATGCTACTAGCTGATGAGGAAGCTGCAAGCGATGTGCGGCTAGGGCGAGCACACGAGCCACGGGATGCTGGGAAGGAAAACCCGTTCACGTAGCTAGGCTGTCGAGTGCACCCAGATTGTGGGGCCGCACGTCCGTTTGACTTCAAAACTCAAACTACCTGTGTAAAATATTGGCTCGCAGCAAAGTGTAGTAGTACTATTTTAAAAAAAGGCCGTCGTGTGTTCGGCCGGGATCGAACCCACAAAACGAGGTATACACTCCCGCGACCACTAGTAGTACTCGTTGGAGTACAACGCAACCTGGAATCGCCTTTTGTCGCTAGTAGTACGTACATTGTTCCTTACAAGAAACCCCTAAGAGCATGGTTTATAGTATAGCCAGCTGCTGGCTATAAGCCAGTGCCATGTCATCTACAATCCATCTTATAACCAACATGTACAATAACAGATCAAAAGAGTGTACTACTTTTTTATTATGTGGCCCACTTCTCATTCTCACAAAGTGCCTAGGAGCACGTGCTAGAGCTGGCTCTTCTCGAAGAGCCCGCTTACCTTCTCTCTCCTCTTCTCTTTCCTCCAACTAAGCAGAAATATACTAGTTTATTTCTTATAGCCCGCTAATTCAGCTCTATTGTACTTGCTCTAATAATGCAAGAAACCACTAAAATGCCAAGAAACTACTACCACTTGCATACATGACAGACTTAAGATAAGACTAACTTATCAACCATTGTACATGCTCTTACCAAAAAAATCCTCAAGTGACCTCCTACCTCCGGCCCTTCCACCTAGTCATCCTCGGCCATGGGACGCAGCTACCGCCGCCGGCAGAAGGCGAGGTCAAAACCACCGGCAGTGCGGAGCCCATGTTGCGGCCGCTAGCTAGCCAAGATAGCTCCGTCCAGCTGCTTGTCTGCAAGGTTTGCTAGCTAGATTGGCACGGCAGCGCGGCGGCTTGCTCACGCGCGCCGCGCTAAGGCCAGCCATCTGGCTCGAGCGAAGGCCAGCGCGGCGGCTTGCTCGCTCGTGAGTCACGCTCGGGCCAGCCTGCCAACCCGTGCGGAGGCCAGCGCGGCATCCGGCCTGTCCGGCGGAGCGGCGACCAACTCGCTCATCACCGGCGCCACCGATGAACACGCATCAGTACTGTTTGAAGTAATGTTCAGGAAAACTAATGATTTGAGGGGGAATAACATGATAGAAGGTCAGATGTGAGTCCCTCGTGTCAACGGTCAAACAAAATGTGTTGGTTTAGGCTGCCTCGTCAGCACGGACGTGTGGGCCAACCCTGTCATAAATGGGCTTAAACGAACCTAATCGGTAGGAGTACTGGGTAGTTTTTGGCGTGGATTAAGAAATTTTGGGTATGTTTTTGCTATTTTTTGTACAATAGATTCTTCCTAGGGCTGGTTGAAAGTGGTAGTTTTTTGTTAAATACTCTACATATTGTAAGTAGGAGTGGAAGTTAAGCTTTGGAAGCCAATAAGCAAGGCTAGTTACATAGTGCATATGTGTACATGATTGAAAGTAAATATCAACCATGAGTGACTAATATGTTGATGGAAAACTCGAAACTATGGAATACTAGGAAAAAATGCATGGTTGGAAATACTAGCAATGTTCATGTCCGTTGCAACGAATCATAATTAGAATAATACCTATTCACAAACTTGGTACAAAACACTCTAATTTTGATATACATATGTCACTAGAGATATATTATGTTTCAATTAGAATATATTCCTTGGGCTGTTTTGGTGAGGTCAGGGAGGGATGTGGTTGGTTTTAAGATATTAATTATGGGTTTTTCTTCAAATTGGTAGACAAGTGGGACGTTGGTGAGAAAAGGCAACAACTTACCTCACAATCGTTAGATGTAGATCTAATGGTCAGAAATGATGGATGGCAGACACACCAGCATCACCAACTTAGTCTTGTGTAGGAGTACTAGCAAGATCCGTGCATTGCACGGAACATCAAGATGCATTTTTTTTATAAAACACTTTTTGTGATTGACCCTTGCGGGAGTAATCCCATGTGTAAAAACTAATGATATCTCGAGAAATATGAGATAAGGTGAAGAGGAGTGGGGTGTGGTGGTGGTTGGTGGTTGGACTGAGCAGAGGCATGGGGATTAACGACGCCGGCAGCGGCCACCAGGCCAGTTTGTTCCAGAGGCTTCCTTTCTTAATTGCTCAACAATGAGGTTTGTTGGAGATAAGGATGAATGAGGGAAGGCCCTGTCTGCAAATGTGGAGAGGGGTGCGGGTATCTTTTAGTTTAATTTCCATCCGTCAGATATAGATCGGACGGTCTATATTGCAAGATGGCACACGCACCATCATCGCCAACTCGGTTTTTTTAAGAGAAGAAATATAAGTATGGAGGTACAAACGTATTATCGATACTTGCTTCCGTAAACTAGCATCTACATTCTATTCAACACCTCGGCATGTGGGGCCTTAGCACAATGACTTCTCGACTGTGTAAAACAAAGATTTTTCCCGTCGCCGACAAGGAGGGGGTGACGGTGGCGCGCTTTTTGTCTTGCTCTAGTCCTAGTAGTCATACTAGGTGGTCTAAGCACGTGTAGATTTATTCTTTTTCACGTCTCGTGTTTGCCGTACTGCCATGATTGTTGATGAATAGACGGTAAGTTATTCATGGGGAAACCCTTGTTGAGCGTGTTTGAGAGAGAGAGAGAGAGTGCATGTGTGATATGTTAGAGACTGAGGCAATGATAACAGATTCTTTGTGTCTATGTGTGTGGAGGATAGAGAGAGACATGTACATGGGGCTTTGTGTTGTGTAACGTGGAGACACATATACATAATTAGAGAGTGAGTGTGTGAGATACACATGCGGACATGAGGAGAGATGAGGATCCAGATAAATGGGTGTATGTGTGTGTCTGTGTGTGTTTGTGCACGCATTTGTGTGTGAGAGGGAGAGAGTGTATGTGGAGTAGAGTGACCGCTGATGATGTAAACCTAGTATAAGGGAAGGGGAATGGTGTGACATGTGTAG